>NW_024884364.1:40527177-40702262 GCF_019232065.1 Centrocercus urophasianus | reverse complement strand
AAAAAAAAAAAAAAAAAAAAAAAAAAAAAAAAAAAAAAAGACTATCTATACTAGACTATATATAATGAGTAACTGAATTTTAACTAAGACTTCTAAGGAATTTTGCCATTTGACTAGTGAAAAGAGTCTTCATTGAAACGCTGTTTGATTTTCTTTAAGTAAAGTATTTGTTGCAAAAAGATCACAGAAAATGAATGACATAGATTATTTTAAATAGTACATTAGAAACCAATACCAAAATCTGGATTCTTCAAAATTGTAAAATGAGGATGAATTGAAGAAAAGAAATGAGATTAAGCTAGTAAAAGGAAGTGACAGCTGGATGTCGTGACACTGTGCCACTTGGGGACATAAGGTGGTTCTCTTGAGTATCTGTGCAGCTGTAGCAGAGAGTTATACAAATCAGTTGTGTGCACATTTATGAAAAAGAAGTTGTTATCCATTCTGGACACAGGATATGCATGCTAGAACCCTATCAGCAGAGCTGGGGAAAGAAAATCATAGAATCATCAAGGTTGGAAAAGACCTCCAAGATCACCCAGTCCAACAGTCCACCTACAAAAACGAGACAGAGTTCATGGAAATAACTAGAGCCAGCTCAGATTTTTCCTGATTCTTCAGACTGTGCGTGAGGTGTGCATGCAAAAACCTTGATGATCGGAAATGTTATCTCCATTAAATACAGAAACCAAAGTCCTAACTTTCTGCTGAAAAAACTGAATATCAAAGTCAAGGGACGTAAATAGAAAATACAATGTATTCCTACTTTGCTGTGGTAATACAAAATGCACTGATTTTCAGATATTTGTCAATCGCAGCTCTTTCTTGACAAGCTAGCCAGACCCTGTCTGGTATCAGTCGTGATTCAGTGACTGTCTGTAATCATGTACGCATATTCACACCTCCAACCAAATTAAGAATGTACTGTTAGGAAGTGATTAAGAAACTAATTAGACTATCACCCAGGAGGGAAAGCCTATGATACTTATCACAAGATACTAAATTTGTCACTAGCTTTTAGCTTCAGCTGTAGTTTCCAGTTATAGTTGGTATAGGAGATAAAACTCAGCTATAGAAAATGACTGATAAAGTTATATTTTCCTTCTACCCCCTCTGAATTTCTCACAGAACTCTTGGAGACTGAAGGAAGTAGTAAATAATTTTCAGTGATATATTTTTGAAGACACTATCATGCCAGATCCTCAGATGGTGAACTTTAGGATATCACTTTCATGCCTTCTTATAGCTTTTCTGAGACATACCATTTTGGTCATACTGTAGTGGAATCAGACAGCAGAAGTCACAGCTGCAGGTTATCTAGATACTATTGTGTCTGATTTCCTTTTTCTGATGCTAGAATCTGGTCATTTACACACATGCCTTCCTAATTATTATTATTTTTTGTTCATGTCTTTAAACACACAAACTACTTCAAGCAAAATTATTTCTGGTGCAATATAGGCTTTCTGTCTTATTCAGTAGAGATTTGAGAGATCTCTGCCTTCATGCCGAAATAGCAAAGGCTTATTTTATATCCATAATTCTGTATTGATTTGTTTTAATAGAAATCCCAGAACACTTGGTTATTCTTTCATTTATTTTACTAGCTAGGCATTTGATTACTTCTATGATAGCTTAAGAAGGCTTTGTCAGCTCTGACTCAGCCTTATTCAAACAACAGTTCTATGGTATGGGTTGCTTCAACTTCAGTTGCAGTCTTCAACTTTTAGATGTTTTGTTTCATAAAGCCTCTTATTTAAGCTGTCCAAATTTTAAGATTTATCTCACAAACACTGCCTCAGCCACCTCACTTTCTCCTACAAGAGGAGCACAGACAATAGTGCAGATTTTGAACATATTATTGTGAGCTTTTCAGATGTTCTCTGGAATTCCCCCTGCGGCACTGGCAGCAGTGTAGCTAAGATCTATATTTTTAAACAGACAGGTGGAGTCTGGTTTTCCAAACAGCCAGTGTTAAGCATTATCAAACAATCCAAACAGTGGGAATGTAATCAATTTCCAATGCAGTAATGTGAATGTTGTCACTTATATTAACATGGCTAAAGGTGCTTGGTATTTAGTACAGAATTGTGCTGATCTGGAAGAGGCTATTTATTTATTTATCATCATGTCTTTGAGAACTGCAGCAAAGGGATTAATTTGCTGGGGAATTATTAAGAACTTTGCCTGCATACAAGGTCTTTTTAAATTATATTGTGCCAAATGCTACTGAAATAATTGGGTAGTTGAAGATGACATATACCGCAATAAATTTAGATAGTGCATATTCAATCTAATTTGATACTGGGCATGAGATCAAAAACATATATTTAGTATTCTACTCATTTACAGTGAGTGAAACCTAAAAATATAAACATATTAGTATTGAGTCCAGCAATGTGTGAAAGCAGATCTACATATCTGTTTATTTTATCTTGATGATATGGTATCATAATCAGATTGGACATGATTGTCCAATCCTAATTGTCTCCTAATGATGAACTTCTGAATTAGTATAATTAATTTAGATATACCATTTATTTTGATTCTCATAGAGCAATTTCAGAAACCTGCCATGTATTATTTCAGAATTTCTGCGGCAGAATGGTAATTCCTACCTGGTTGTTAAGAATTTGAATACTTCTGAGATTATATTTGGGGGTAAAGGTGCATAAGGGAAAAGAAACTGTTATGAAGTAAACACTTGGTTTCAGGCTTTTCTAGAACACAAGATTTTCAATCACAGGCATGAAACAGCATTTCAGGATACATCATACTATATTTTACATCAATCAGTTTGACTTGTTGTGATTCCTTAATCATAGAGAAGTAACAGATTGTTCTTGTGTAAGTCAGAAGTTATAAATCTACATGTAGACTCAGCTTGACTTTATGGGATAGAGTGCATTAACAGAGGTGTACTGTAAAGCTTGCTTTTTGTGAGCCTGTTACATTTATGCCAGTGATGTATGGCTTTTTGTGCATTTAACTTCTACTTCTAGGAAGATCTAGAAGTAGGTGTTCCTAGAGCTTACAGCAATTTTTGAACTAGTTGATACTTGCCACGCTATAAATAAACCAAGATAATTGGTCGTTACATTGAAACAGGAAGTGGGTTTTTATGGATCCCACTGGTTGTTCTTATCTATATCATGCTGAGATTTTCTAAAAGAAATTTCTTTCCATATCATACAGCCTTCTATACTTTTTTTCTTGTTTTGCACATAAAGCTATTTACTTTTATTCATGCACTGAGTTCATAGACCACAAGATTCTATATGACAATCATGGTTCATTCTACCCTTTGTTCAGGGGAAAGCAGAGCATCTGCTGGCACTGTGAGCAATTACTGCATTCCTTTTAGGGCTTGCTGGGAGCTCAATGCTGTAGCTCTGAACAGGGCTGTGATAGGTAGGAATGTTTGTCCTGCCCTTGGAGTGGGTAATGACTGGCTTTTGTGGCAGCAGCTGATGCTCTTTCTGCTGATGGCAAAATCTCTCTTTAATGCAAATGCAATTCTTGATAGAAAACAGTTTTGCATTCTCAGTTGTCGGTTCTGTTGACTTTTCTTTCTTTCATACCCTTTAAAAATTATTCTTCTCTGTAAAACTGTCAATTTTCTTGTTTTCATGGATTAACAATTACAAAAAAGTACTTATTCCACAGGAAGAGTTGATGCAGTGCATGAATACTCAGCCATAATGACCTGTGTGATGGTCCAAGAATGCCCCTTATTCTGCCTCAGGTCGACCAACAAGAATAGGAACAAAATCTGATTTGTTTTCACATAGTGTGCTCGGTGTTCTGATGCTATCGACTTTGGTCAGAATGCTTCAAATTCAGTGTTTGCTACACAGGACTTAGCTTCTTGTTTGGTTGGATTACAGTGAGTATTTGATAGTTGCAACCCTTTATGACTTGGCAGGAAAGGCAGCCCTATTTCTCTGAAACAATGTCTCCGTTCTCTGGAAGCATAGTATAAGCAGCATATCCCATAGCTACATTTGGCAAATTGCTGTCCAAACTAAGTTGGAATACAACCAAAAATGCTCTCTATCCACACATTTTGTTTATATGACAGATTGTGCACTTAAGAAATCTACCTGATAGGAAGAGCTGAAGGTACCTCTGTCAGCCAGACCTGCTGATGAAAACAGTGAGCATGCAAGGGAACATATCCCTGGCTCCACTGGATTAATGCACACATTTGTAAGACTTGAAATAACAGTGAATAAAGCTGCAAGATCTGAGTACATGCACATTCTCAAAGTTTGCACACAAGCTCAAAATGAGACATAGGGGAGCTTCTGTTAGTACTGTACAGACTCAATCTGGTGTAACTCTCAGCCACATACAGTTTCTTGCAGTGTATCATACCCTTATCCCCTACCTTGTCATTGAGAAGGTGCTACTGACACAATGCCTGAAGAATTACATTAAAAATTCTTTGATAAAAGCCTCCAGTATTACTGCATATGGAGAGGAAGAAGGAATTTTGTATTTTGTCTTTTAAAATATATATTAACATTTAAAATGCTTTAAAACACTTGCATACATCTACTGTATGTACTGTGTGCTTTGCATATATCTACTGCAAGTTCTGTGTGCTTTAATAACTTGTCTTACAGCTATGCAAAATTCTGTTAGCATTATTTTAGTTCCTTCCTCATTAAATACACTGCCTGCTGAGTTCTCAGAGCAATACTGTTATGAATTTGTTCAGACGAAATGTGGGCAGAAAACAATTTTCATTGCCTGTATAGCACTACACTGTGATAAAGTTAAACCCATTACATTTTTGAGTACAATAGAAGAAAATTCGAACTGTGTTTTATGATTGCATAGCTAAGCAATGTAAACTCCTGAACTTAAAAAAAAAAAAAAAAAAGAAAGAAAAGAAAATGCAATAGGAAGGATAATAACTTTAACTGGAATAATAGATACAAACTTGTCTTCAGCGCCTGTAACAGAATCAACAAGCTTTGGTGTAAGTACAGTCTCATAATTTACTGTCTCAGTACAAAGGAAAGCATACAGCCAAGGCTGTTTTCTCTCAGTTTTACTGTGAGCAATATCAATCCGAAGCAGTGCCATTAAAGAGCTTGGAGTTATTCTAAGTCTTGTAAGAAATAAGATCAGAAGCTATACTGCTGTATATGAACTGAATCAGAAATGAAAGCCCTGAATTTGAAGGAAGAAGTTTTCTTGGTCCTGTGTTTGCTGCTCCTGAAAAGCTTCCCAACCACAACTGATCTATTTAAAGGTCAGACAGTAAGCTCTCCAACTAAGCAGTACTTGACTTGATTGCCTGGAGCTCAGAGAATGATTGCTGAAGGTACTGCTCTGTGTGTGTAAGCCTCCTTGAGAACACTGCAGGATCTGGTGTTTCACCACTGAAACTGTAAAGTCACACTGCTTGCTGTCATTTCTCCTTCTTAGACAGCATTTTTCCCCATGTGATCCAAGTAAGCAGGCAGCATAACAGTGTGTGATTCTAACTTCTTTTCTCCCCACCCTGCACTCTCCAATATTTAACTTCAAATATTTTCATCAGACCATTCTTTACCCCTTAGATCATTATCCCATTCCCTGCTTTTACAAAGCTGGACACTGTGGGGCTGCACCTTGTTGATGAGGCGAGTACCCATGACCTCACATTCCACTGCTTAAACTCCCTTTTGGGGCAACCTGCTCCTGTGGCTTCCTGCCAGTAGGAAAAAGCAGAAAACTTAAATTTCAATTCAAAGTTTTGCACATTATAGACATTTAATTGCACAGTGCAAAATACAACTCTTTCTTTAATAAAACTCAGCTAAAAAAAATTGTACAGATGTACAGATTATAGTGTCATACATGATATACAGTCACTGTTCTAGGCAGCAAGTACTCCATGCAAACCGCATCATTTTACAACGTATAGTCACTGCCATTTTAGACTGCAGTGGAAGGTTTAACTCTTAAAAATGTTTCTGGTTCACATTTGCATTACTGTGTTACAATTTTCTTAGATTCCCACTCGTTCCAAGGAAAACTGATGTAGTTGTTATAAAAGCATATATGTAGTATTGGAATAGCAGACAAAAAAAGATGTGTATTTTCCAGAATTGTCTTTTTGTTTTGAAAATGTCAATCAATTCTGAGAGTTTTTTAATCCTAGCAGCTGTGAAGAATGAGTAACTTGCATTAAAAAAAAAAAAAAAAAGTTTTTAATTCAGTCTTGAACACATCTGTCAGAGAAGATCAATGCACAATCCATCGCAAAACATTCTGCTATCATTTATCTGGTATCAGTAGAGAGGGACGTAGGCTAAAACTGGATCTCTTGATTACGGTTGCCTGACAACATGATCACAGGTGTCAATTAATGCCATTACTAATAGCATCAGACACAGACTTTGGAAAATTATGTTGATAATCAAATTTATTACCCTTTTGATATGTAAGATTACTTCATTTCTCAGTCTGTATACAGGGAATAATTCTGTGTTATTGCTCAGTATGGTTACAAATTGTATACAATTATAGACAGTATTTCTCAAAAATTGTACAAAGCATAACATAAAACAAAAGTAGGTAATTTTCCAATGATAGGTTACTGTTGTTAACAAGTTTAAAAAAAAAAAAACAAATTCAAGTATGCTAAAGCAAAGCCTCAGAGGTCCCAACAGCTGTAATGTTGGTTTGACATGAAATCTGTGGCCTTTAGGAGAAGTGATGAAGAAACTTTAAAGAAAGTTTAGGAGAAATGATAAGTTCTACTACGTCATATTTTGGTCACTTAAACATATTTCCTTTTCTTTCCTACAACTCCTTTTTACTCTCATAACTGCTTCCCCACTGGATCTTAGCAAATGAATAAATTTTCACGTATTTCCTCCTCAGCCATTTAAAAGGTTCTAATGCTTGGCAGAGGGTTGACATCTGGACTTTTAAATCCTTGCAAGTAATTCCAATTCATTTTCATATGTAACTACAAATCAGGATTGGTAGGAATGTTATTTGAGGTATTAGAACTTCTTAGGGGCTGATAACTGTGCTCTATTTAGGGTTTGTCTTGGGGCCAGGTTGTTATATTAAGCATTATTTGCTGAAAAGATTGGGAGAAAGAGCAGAATGGTATTGAAAGAGGTGATATATTTGTAAAAGAGTTTATTGTTCTTTTTTACCCCAGCGGCCAGGTTGAGTTCAAGCTGGGCTTTTGTCTTTCTGATTTTCTCTCTGCACATCTTAACAACTTCTTTGTACTCTTTTTGAGTTGCCCATCCCTTCTTCCACAGGAGGTAGATTCTCTTTTTCTCCCGGAGCCTCAAGAATAGCTCCCTATTCATTCACGCTGGTTTTCTTCCCCGCCAGCTCATTTTGCAGCTAGGGGGGACAGCCTGCTCCTGCGCCTTTAAGACTTCTTTCTCGAAGAACGACCATTTGTCTTGGACCCCTTTACTCTCTAAGACTGAATCCCAGGGGACTCCCCCTACTAGTGTTCAGAACAATCCAAAGTCCACTCTCTGGAAGTCCAAGGTAGCAGTTTTGCTGCTCCCCCTTGTTGGAAATATCCAAATAATTTTCTAGGATGGTTTCTCTGATAAAGCAGATTTTATTCGCAATTACAATGGCGGGCTTCCTGCAAGCAGGAGAGCCCAGAGAAAATAGTGCTACATCTTTTATCCCTGTTGCCCAAAGCTTCTCTCTTTCTCCCCTTGCTCCTCATTGGCTGAGTACTGCAGGTTCATACTCTTTTGCGATGCTTCACTAACCATACAAATACCAAGTAAACACAAATCTTTGCACTCAAACACAAATATCTTAATTAGTTAATTGCCTTCTAACAATTGCTTTCTTAACAAACATTTGGTCGTAACTTTCGGATGTCTGTTTTGCAGCATAAACATAGCCTCTTAATTGTTTAATTACCCCCCTAACATTTGTACCCCTTTTACTCTGGGTCATTGTTCCAGTCATTCATCTGTCCTTGCATAGAGATAAGCTCAGAAGGAGGATAGAGGGGAGTATATTGGAGCCTGCCTATGTCATCCTAACATTCCCACAGAGTGGGACAGTTCTGCTTTTTGTAAAGGCTCTGACTCCTTGAAAGTTTGTTAAATGCATTTTGCTTCTGCCAATGTAATGAACGATCTTACAATATGTTTCCTAGTTCAGAATACTATACTCACATTGTTTAGAACATTCAAAATCTATTGCAGCTTTGTGAGAAAGAATTTGTTAGGTAATTCTGTAACTATGTTTCTAAAATATGTTACTAATATGTGTATGGTATTCTTGCTTTCCACATCAGCTATTTCTAAAGATATGTTACAGCTTAATTCTTTAGATCAATTTCCCTTTTCAGTGTTCAAGGCAGAAACAGCATTTTCACTTTCCACACCCTCCTGGCTCCACCAAGGATCGAGAACTCTGCCATCTCATGGTCATTCTGTCCAAGACAGTCCCTGACCTCCACATCTCCCACCAGACCTTCTCTGTTTGTGAACAGCAGGTCTAGCAGGGCAGCTCCTCTCGAAGGCTCTCTCACCAGCTGCATCAGAAAGTTATCCTCCATACACTCCAGAAACCTTCTGGACTGCTTCTTCTGCGCAGTGCTGTATTCCCAGCATATGTCGGGGTAGTTCAAGTCCCCTGTGAGGACAAGGACTGGTCATCGCGCAGCTTCTGCCAGCTGCTTGTAAAGCATCTCATCTGCCCCTTCATCCTGCTTCGGCAGTCTATAGCAGACACCCACCAGGATGTCTGCCTTGTCAGCCTTTCCCCTGATCTTTACCCATAGAGATTCAACATCATCATCCCCAGCCTCAAGCTCAATAACATCAAAGCACTCCCTAATATAGAGAGCCATGTCACCACCCCCCCTTCCTTGCCTATTCTTCATGAAGAGTTTGTAGCCATACATTGCAGCACTCCAGTCATGGGAGCAGTCCCACCATGTTTCTGTAATGGCAACTAGGTCATAGCTGGCCACACAATGGCTTCCAACTCTTTTGTTTGTTGCCCATACTGTGCGCATTGGTGTAGATGCACTTCAGCTGAGCCCCTCACCTCACCCCCAGTCCCATTACCGCTCCCCCAGGCTCATCTCCAGCGGGCCTGGTTTTATCCCCTTCCCCATTCATATCTAGTTTAAAGTCCTCTCTACAAGTGCTGCCAGCTCCTGGGTAAGGATCAGTTTCCTCCTTCAAGACAGGTGATACCCATTGGCAGACCTCAGGCCGGGAGCCAAGTAGACCACCCTATGATCATGGCTGTAGGGGGTTGTCCCCCTCTACTCTACCCTCATGAGACCCCATCTGGAATAACGTGTCCTGCAGTGTCTGATGCACGGACTCAGATGTGAATGATCCAAGTCGTTTATTACAAGTTCTCACATCACTTATATACCTTCACAAGTTTTCTTTTTCTAGCTTTCCCATCCACCTTTATATGTCAACAGAGCATTCTACAAAACACTCTTCAACCGTTCACAGGCGCTTATCCAATCAGAGCCGTGAAATGTTCTTTCTTCTTCTAGAAGTGTCCTTGGTTCTCATGCTGTTTATCTCGCTCTGAACAGCTTCTTATCTTGCTTTGAACAGTTTCTGCTCTGAACAGTTTTTCCTGTATTTTCAGTGTCCAGGCCCTGGACACCCAGTACAGAAGGGATGTGGAAATTGAAGCATCCAGAATGTTGCAGTGAGTCCAGAGGAGGGTCATAAAGATGATCAGAGGGCTGGAACACCTCTCCTTTGAAGAGAGTTTGAGAGAGTTGGGTTTATTTAGATTGGAGAAGACAAAGCTCCAAGGAAACTTTCAGTACCAGAGGGGAGATAATAAGCAGGACAGAGACTCAGTTTTTACACAGTCTGGTAGCGATAGGAAAAGGGGGAATGTCCTTAAGCTAAAAGAGGAGAGATTTACGTTAGATGTTAGGAAAGAATTCTTCATTTAGACTGGTGAAAAGCTGTGGATGCCTCATCTCTGGAGGTGCTCAAGGCCAGGTTGGATGGGGCCCTGAGCAGCCTGAGCTGGTGGGGGAAACCTTGCCTATGGCAGGGGTTGGGGCTGAGTGATCTTTAGGGAGCCTTCCAACGTAGGTCTTTCTATGATTCTATGATTCTGTATTTCTATATGGGAAGTGTATGCATATGAACGTGATTTATATGTCAAGAAAGCCACTAATTTGCACAGCATGCATGTTCTCTATTTAAAGCCAGGTAGCAAAACTTGCCCTCCCAGACTACCTGAACAGACGATACCATTACAGAGAAGCCAGATGCCTGTAACTACTTCAATTTAGCTGAATTCTCTGCAGTGATTGTCAAAAGGGCACTTCTGAGGCAAAACTGTTGTGACATTTTGATTTTAGCATTTATTAATTTTATCTTTCTGCCTTCTTCAGTTTCCCCAGTGCTTGCTTTAGGCCACAAGAAAGGCCAGAATGACTTGTGCAGCAAATGTTAAAAGCTGATTTTAAACACAGGTAATACATTTAATTGAGTACATTACACATATTCCCCATAGTAACAGTGCTTCCAGCAAGCTGCTGATCAAACTCTGACTGTTCCACTACAACAATTGTTTTTTGATCTGTGGAAAACCCAGGCTGTTGAAAGTGCAGACTCTGTCCATCAGTTATTTGGCAAGCAAAAGATAATTTCTGGGCTGGATGCTGGGAGTGCAGATGGATGAAGTGGAGTGTGTGGAGGTTCCCTAATGAAGTGGGTTCATCTTACTGATGGATGTTTTGAAGTGTTGAGATATGTGCACACTGACAGTTCTTCATTGGCAGTGGTCGATGCAGCTAGGTGTGCCTGAAATGAGAGAGGTAAAAGGGAAGTCTGTTTTAAATGGACCACGTAAGAGGAGAGTAAGGAATGCAGGTGGCTTTTTGGTGCAGGAACACAGGTGTCCTCCTGGTACAGAAAGCAGGATGGCAGGAAGGATAAGAACATTAAATGCGGTTTAGCAGATCTACTGGGAGTCCATGATCATTTGATTGGTAATTTTTATATTCTGCTTACCTTCTCTGGGGCAATTACAGCATCTGAATGGTGTGCAGATGGGCCTTTGTATCAGAGAACCATGTGTGGAATCTATTACTCCTTTTATATAATTGCTAATCTCTATGATGACTAATATGTTGGTAATATTACTAGCAACATGAGATCCTTGAAGATTTACAACACTTCCTTTAGCAAAATATTTACTTTTCCTACTGCCTTTCTGTTGTCAATAATTCTTTGGTATTCACTGTTGTAATCTGATTTGGATAAACTGTGAAGCAGATGGTTCCCTTTTCTACAGGCTCTCAGGCTAGGATTAATTGAAAATTCCTCTGAGATATAGGGAATTAAGCTTTGCTCTTACAACCAACATAATAGAACTTTCTCATGCACACAATTAAAAAAACATTACTCTCTGAAGATGTATAGAATCATAGAGTACTTAGAATTGGAAGGGACCTTTGAAGGCCATCTAGTCCAATCCCCCTGCAATGAATGGGGAAACCACTGCCAGATCAGCTTGCCGAGGGCCAGATCCAGCCTGGCCTTGAAAGTCTCCAGGAACAGGGAATCAACCACAACACTGAGTAACCTGTTCCAGTGCCTCACCACCCTTACTGTAAAAGATTTTCTCCTTATATGTAAGGCTCAAACTTTTTATGAAAAAGCTGAAGTGGAGAGACAGAATAGCTCTGCTTAAGCTGTGCTGACTCATACTAGTTGGCAGTATGGTCCTGTATCTTTGATTGGCTTACAACTACATCCCAGCAAAAAGTCACATCAGGTGGTTTGCTGACAAACTGGGATTGATTTCTGCTACGAAACCCTAAAGACTGAATCCCATACAACTGAAGAATAAGTAAAACAAAGTGTTGGTGTACTGGGACTTATTCTCCCCTAATGCAGAATCAGATCTGCAGTACTTCATCTATCCTGCTTTTCAACATCTCTTCTGCATTTTCCTTAGTTTTATACTATGTCATTTCTGTATAAAAACAGCTACAGACATATATTGTATGAGGTGATAAAAAGAAATTACTCATAAAAGGAGTTTATACACATTTTGGAGATGAGGAATGTTTACTAAAATGAGAAAATTGAAAGCTGAAGATAAAAATTTGTTTTCTTAATGCACACCAATATTTTGAAATATACCAAGTAGAGAAAAATAATTAAATGAACAAGAACTGCTAAAAGCCAATGGCTCTACACTGCTTTTCATTCTTCTAACTCCTTTATTTAATAAATGCTCTGCTCTGAATACAGAGATTAATAGAAAGCTCATGGTAGAGATTAACATTTTGTTCAATATTCATTGTTTCACATGTTATAAAAGGGAAACTGGAAGCACTTTGTTAAATGGACTGAAAATTTGAAAGGTAGTGTAATTTCACTGCACATTCTGTAAGTACCTCTCAAATATTAATCTGAAAAGCTCTTTCGTAGTTGCCAAAAGAAGTTTCCCCTCAGGGATGCATTTACACCTGCCAGTAATATGCCACGGTGGCATTCACTTCCCTTTCTTTCCCTTTCCCTTCCTCTTCCCCTTCCCCTTCCCCTTCCCCTTCTCCTTCCCTTTCCCCTTCCCCTTCCCCTTCCTTTCCCTTCCCCTTCCCTCCCCTCCGCTCCCCTCCTCAAGTTCTTAATGTACAATTTTTGGGATGGACAAAAAAAGGAATGAAAAGCAGCCTGCGCTCTCTCACTAGTACTGAGAGTCCTGAAAAAAAAAAAAAAAAAAAAAAAAAAAAATTTGCTTGATATATTGATTTATGCATGTGGGTTTTAGCATTATGTTTCATTTCTCATTATGACTCATTTTTGAAAACAAGAGAGAATGTAAGATACCCTTCAGTAGTAGGGATTTCCAGGATACCTATAAATGGTTCAATATATCTGCCTGTGTGTAGATACATTTTTTTTCTCCAGACAGTGCTAGTTTGGGACCCTGAAGCTGCATCTATCCTTTCTTCTCAACAGAGAAATTACCTTGGATGCACATGACAGCATGAAGATAATACAGACATGTTGTGTCCAGTACTGGAGACAGCGTAACCAAAGGGATCTTGGGTAGCTCTATATATAATTCCTTTGAATTATACAACTTATGAGTCTGTGAAGAGAAACAGTTATTGATTCAATCTCAATGCCAGATCAAATAAGTCAGATGAGTTACCTGACTTCTGTCTGAAGCTGAAGAAGCTGTGAGCAGGGTCAGAAAATCTTGATAGGCACCCAAACTTATGAGATTCCCAAGGCTAAAGTTTGTATATTTTTAGTTCTAGTTATGCTAATAACAGAGGTATAGTTGTCATGATGCTCCTTTAAAAAAAAAAAAGAAAAAAGACAATGGAGATGAAAGATATTGACCCCACAGACATTATGTTATCTTGTTATGACAGGATTTTTAAATGAGCACTATTTCTCTTATTTCCATACAATACCTTTAAAAACAAAAACAACAAGCAAACAGCTAAATAAAACACGAACAAAAAAGCCAAGTCCATAAATGTTTCAGTAAGCTTTACCTTATTTCTATTTCATGGGTCATACATTTCACAAAGGTGACACTTCGGAGAAAAGTTTCTGTTACAGAGATTAGTTTGTCTGACTGCCAAAAGCACTAAATTACCAGCTTAAGCCAGATCACTTTTGAATGAAACCATCATTTCATTAGAGACATACCAGCCTATGCAACATTAAACAGATAATAAAACCAACAAAACTTCTTGAGTTTTAAGTATTCACTGGTTCTTTATATTGAAAGATAATTCCAAAAGCAATAAAACTGATAATGTAGGATTGAATTAAAAAAAAATTGTCAAATGTAATTAGCTTGTCTTTCATCTTGATGGAAAGATGTAAAGATTGTAAAAGTCTTTTTCCATACTAACTACATAAGATAATACTAAGTTATGATATTTTACATCCATCCCTTCCTTCTTAGGAAAAATAATTTTTATCCCTTGATCTCAGTTTTGATAAGACAAAGTCACTCTAAAAATGAATGAAATTAAATTCAGATGAAATAAACTGTGGATTTTCTAGAGTCTGTGTTACTTTATATAGCATCGATCTCACAAGAATGTACTTAATGTAGTTGTCTTGGTGCTACCTCAATCTCACAGTTCTAGTTTCAGTAAGGGCAATTATTGGGATGGCAATAAAGCACATTCTGAAATTCAAGAAAGCAGAGAGCGTTTCACAGTATGTCTAAAATACATACATTCTAAAAACACTCTTCTGATGTGGGCTAAAGGAAACATGCCTCTTGAGTTGTAATAGTCTGTTGCATTCACAGAATTAGACCTATTCCTTTTCCTCAAAAATGACTAAATAAAAAATGAAGGAATATTTTTGAAATAATTATTATGTGATTTATAATAATAACTATTATTTTATATATTAGAAATATACTTTTATAAAGTGAAAGTTAAATCACTTGCATGGCAATGTTAGAAGTGAAACCTGTAATTAGAATTTACTTAGGGTATAATCATTTCAACAATCTTGCTTTTCATCATTGAAGGCTACAAAACTTGCTTTTGCACACTTGCTGTATTATACATGCATATCTGATACTAACAACAAATCTAAAGCTTTTGTTTAGCATCTTTTTTTAAACATACTTGGAGATCTTAGTGTTTACGGGTGGTACCAGGGATGAAATAGTAATTTGTGAATTCAAATACTCATGGTATTATGTAAAAATGTACAGGAATATTAAAGAGAAGTACATTCGTAGGCCATTAGGCCAACTCCACTGCAATGAACAGGGACACCTACAGATACATGAGGGTGCTCAGGGCCCCAACCATTCTAGCCTTGAATGTCTTCAGGGAGAGGGCATCCACCAATTCTCTGGGCAACATGTGCCTGTGCCTCACCACTCTCACTGTAAGAGACTTCATCATTATATCCAACCTAAGTCTATCATCTTTAAGTTTGAAGCCATTTTCCCATATCCTATTACCACACACCCTGCTAAATAATCTGTTCCCTTCTTTCTTGTAGCCCCCTTTTAGACAACGAAAGGGAATATAACATCACTTTTCTTGACGCATTACTTACCCATCACTGAAATGATAGCAGCGGTAATATAAGTATTGTAAATCAAAATTAAACTGTAGATACTTCTTTGTGTAGAACTTTTCACATTCCAGTTCAAAACTTGTCACTTGGAACCTCAGATTCATACAGCTGTCTGGAACAGACAACTGCTGATATACAATCAGACTTTTCCCTTGTATATTTCACTACCAGAAAAAGAAAAAAGCATGGAAACTTCCCATCCGGCACAGCAATTTTTCGAAGTGTACATCGCACAATTTTGTAACCAGTTTTCCATCAAAATGTCATCATATCCCCACAGAAATGAAGTAAGGACAGTATTTTCTGGTTCCAGGGCCCCCTGCTGTGATTAGAATTTCATTTCTACATCTCCTGTCTGTTCCCACAACACAGATTTTTGCACAGTATTTCAAATTTGAATGAGAAAATTGAACATGAGCCATCGAATGATAATTTCCTTAGACTTCTGGAGTTATTAATATCAGTGGTCCCAAATGTCTACATCAAAATTAAATGTAGCAGTTCCATATAAGATTTGAGTGGAAAAAGAAAACCCCCAAAATATTAAAAATCTGTAAGTGGCATTGCAATGAAGCTCAGTTAATAATGTGCTTACGCATAATCTGCTTCTTTATTCCTAAAAATATATATATATAGCTGTTGATATTGGCAAAATACGTACAGCATCATACAAATCTGTCTCTTATTCATTGCTCCCTGTATATATGCGAGCTTAAAAACAGCCCACTGTTGCATTTAAATTCTTATCAGTGGGAGTTCAGATGTTACAAACGTTATGTTTTATCACTTTTACACAGATCTTATAAAGGAGAAAAGCTTTCATGATACATAAAATTAAATTTAGGACCTTTGGTTTTTTGCATTTTGTTGTGAGCAATATTTGTCACAGTGAAAGTGAATAGATACTGTGAGTGAATCAGCATTATGGAAAAAAAAGTTCTAGAACTTGCTCTCAGCCCATAAGTTTACGAAACAGATGCATTTTGGGGTATGTTATTTTTATTCTGAATTTAGAAAAAAGGAAGGGTCTTTCTCATGTTAAAAACCACCAGTTTGAATGTAGAGATAATTGCACAGAGTGTGCAAAACTCATTGGAACACCTCACATTGAAATTTCTCAATCATCCAAATTCAGAGGAAAACAAACAAACAAACAAACAAATAAATAAAAGAAATATCAGAACCCTGATTTATTCCAGAAACAGCTCTTTTATTTTTTAAAATCTTCACTGTGAGGGTAACAGAGCACTGAACAGATTGCCAGAGAGGTTGTTGAATCTCTCTGAAGACAGTCAAAACACACCAGGAAGCTTTCCTGTGCAACCTGCTGTGGGGATCCTGCTTTAGTGGGGGGTTGGACTAGGTGATCTCCAGAGGTCCCTTCCAATCTCTCTGGTTCTGTGGCTCCTTGAATATAGTTCCACAGGTTATCTATTTGTAGATCAGAAAGAAGGGAAACTGGTAACTGAATAGGAAAAAAGAAGGGATGGAAAATAAGAATCAGAAATACTTTCAAATGTCCATGTAAAAGCTTCTCCAGCAGAAAGATAAAGGGAAAGTTTTCTCAAAGTAAATTTTTTATCATAAAATTTGAGCCAGCTTTAATACTGCCCTCTTTCTAAATTCTTCTCTAAGTACCACAACAGCAGCTGGCAGGTGACGTACAGTTGTAAGTACCTTCTCTTAGGACTTAAATATGAGCAACTGTTATGAAAATATGACCCTGGCCTTATGGTCTGAATACACCAAAAACATATCTGTAGCTTATGGCTTTGCAGAGTAGATTTTTCATGAAATCCTACATCCCTACTTGGAGCTTTCAACAGCTCCACAAATCTCTGTGAGATGGCTGCTGTCTTAGTGAGACCAAGTGGACTTGTTTACAGGGGTGCCGTGCAGAGTGCTCTTCCCTAAGGGTTATGTGAGGTTTTGCATTTAGTCGTGTTCTGTGGAGCACATGTACAGGAATATGGTTCTGAAAACATTCAGTGGCTTTGTCCTCATATAAAAAGATATTGAAAGGCCAGGAGAGTCTGCAGGTGCTCCAGTGCTGATTCTGGGATCGAGAGCCAGGACAGGGGTAGTGATAATACTGTCTTTTAGAGTTGTTGCTAATAGTACTTCAGGTTGTCAGTGCAGGATGGTTTTCAAATGACTCTAGCTATTTCTTAGCAGAACTTTCTATTGTTATTGTTATTGTTTATATTGTTATTAGTTATTTTTTTTTTCATTTATTTCTTTTTTTTTAAATTATTTTTCGAGGGTTGCACATTAAATCAGTTGAAAGAAGACTGGCATGAGGAGTTTGTTCAGCATGGCATCTAACACCAACTGCAGCCAAACATTTTAGAAATTTCATTCATTGAATAGCCCATTCAGCTATTTGCCACTCTTACCCTGCAGCTAGTAGCAAAGCTCATTACGGTGAGCTAGGTTTTTGCTGGGATCCAAAGCCTTGTTCTGCTCAGAGATGAATTTCACATACTATTCAGTAAGGCAGGTAAAGGCAATCCATGACTTTCCACTGAACCACTGAGATACTTGTCCCCGAGATTCTCTCTAATGTCTGGGGAATAGCAACCAGTGACAGCCCCAGCGTAATGTCCTCTGATAGTCAAGGATCAATACATTACAATTTTCTCTCCTAGCAATTCCCTGTGGAAGAGAAGAGTAAAAGCATAGAGTTGAAGCAGTGCTACAGCTCCTTTCACTCGTCTATGACTCATCTCTGGAGGGAAACAATGGGATCAGAGAAATTTGAAATTTGAAATTTGTCCTTCAGGCAGGCGGTGCTGAGGGGTGGACTGAGCCTCCAAAAATCTTGATGCAGAAGATTATCCTACATTGGCTGATGGAGACATCACCTCTGATTCGGCAAAGAAACCTTTAAAACGTAAGAACATTTTTATTCTGAAGCCTGGGGACACTAGGGCAGTTATCTTTTTATTACAGATTACCCTCAGTCACCACTGCCCCTCTGTACTCAGCAGAGATCTTCTATTCAAAGAACAGCAGCAAGTGTAGACTATTTTATCACAGTAGCAGCATGCTCTTCCCACAGCAGCTGTGTCTGAATTCTAAAATGTGGAGCACTGGGAAAGTTACAGGTTGCATCAGTCCAGCTAGTTTTCTGAGAAGAAACTATACTCTCTGCCTACCACCCATTACATTGACATACTTCTCTTAAAAGGGACACCACCATCCTTCCAGATTGGCAGCAGCTTCTTTCCCTTTGATCTGTTCCTCCCACCTGTGTGTGTGTCATCTTCTGGCAGATTTGCAGCAGTAGTTCCTCTGCAGTGACAAAGGTTCCTAAGCCACAAACGGACAGAGAAGCAGGAGTCAGCTACTTGTCACTTTCAAAAGGAAGGCATGGAACATGTTTTTGTTGACATGTCTCTACTCTGGGCCTTTGCATCCATTCCTTTTCCCCTGCCAGAAAAATATCACGCTTTTCTTCTTTCAAGTTGATGTTCTCCACCTGGCCTGTTTCTACTAGTTCCTTTGGCAGAAGTTTGCTGATGCCACTTTTGCCTTTCTACAGCAGGTCTTTCCCTTCCCCTCCCTCTGCTCCTTCCTGCATCAGTCTTATGTCTGCTCTGCTGTTGACTGCTGCTTTGCCTTGCACTGCAGCCACATTTGTTTTCCATTTCCATTCATACTGACCTGTCCTGCACTTGCTGTTTTTTTCTGTGTTTCAGAGAAGGCAAACAATATCTTCTTCCTCTGTCTCTCTCCAGTTATTAGCATCCTATTCTCATCTTCTTGCTCACTGCTTTTATGGCCACATCCTGCCACCTTTTATAAAATTAATATGTTCTAAACCAAAGCATTGCATGTACTTTTACTGTATTTTTTCTCATGCCTACGTTTTTAAATTCTAGTATCACCAACTGCTGGATTACAATACTGAATTCAGTCTATCCCCAGCAAAAATGTCCTCTACAGGATTACTACATTACACTGTTATACAGTGATTAAGCTCTTACTTTTTCTCCTACTAGACCTTCTTCTTTTCAATCCCATTTTGACAAATCCATTTTTGATCTGAAGCTATTGAATATTTTCCTGTATGCATTAAAAGAGCAATATGCTCCTTCCCCAGGAAGGATGATACCTTGCCTTTATGCCCACAGCTTTTGAATTTGCTGTTGATAAAAACTTGATGTAGTATGGGAAGCATTTAAACAGCACGATTATTTTAAAATCGTTAAAATCTTTGGAGGAGAGGCCTTCAGTCTTATAAAAACTACATGATCATAGGACAGTCAAATTGATGCAGAAGTCTGTGCTAGGAAATCATTCCCAACCAGGCATTTTGGAATATCTGCCTAGATTATGGGCAGCAGGGAGGCCAGATTCTACTCATTGTGCTTCTACTATTGTGTATCTGTGCACAAATAAGGTGGCACCGGGTTCCTAGACCAAAGAGGATAGGATCAAATGGCGTCTGGTGTCATTGTATCTCTGATCATGGTAAACTCACTGTTTAAAATCTTTTTTAGAGGCTTATTACAGGGATATCCTAAGGGATCTTAGAAAGTGAATGTTTAAAAAGCTATCATGAGCTTGATGTGAAGTTGTTTTTTCTAATTTCAATAGGATTTAGTGATTCACAGTGGAGTTTAATGCAATTTAACCAGCTTAGTGAAGAATGAGTCAAAAGTTTTTGAGATATTTTTTCAAGATAATTTTTTTTCAGCATTTAGGACAAGGATAAAGTTCTGCATATTGTTTCTTGTAGACTTTTTAAAATTGCACGACAAGTTAAATAACATAAATAAAATAAAAATTAAAAAAAAATATGAAATCTATGTGTGCAGATGTTACTGTTGCTAACTATCACAGTAAATATTCATGGAGCTTTTAACATAAACAGACAAGATTAATGAACTTTCTGGTCAATCAGACAGAAAGACAAAACCCTATCAATGTACTCTTTAAAATGCCCATACTGTTCACTAGCTTTAGTATCCCATAATAGTTTTACGTGAAACAGAAAAAACATCAATTATGGATTCATATTTTAAAAAAGATTATGAGAAGTGACAGTTAGACATCCTTTTTCCAGTAAAATAATCAGTGAACATTAGCATTATATCATGCTGTAAATCCTGAGGCACCATTAGATTTCTTGATCTAATCAGTGAAGTGGTTTTGAACTGAAGAGTCGTAGAGCTGTGCGTTGATTATACAGGTATAAACAATAAGCTTCTGTGCTTAACTTCATGTTGCACTTAGATTTATATATATATAATGTTTGTATTCAAAATTGTTTAAATAAAATATATGGTAGAGACATTACTTTTTAGATAAATTAGATCTTCCCGGTCTTCTGTCAAATATATGATTGCTATAAGTTAGAGATCTTTCTTTGAATAGAAGGAATTAAAGACTCAGATCACAAGATATTTCAGTAGATCTGAGTGGACTTGCATGACTCCGTCTTACCTGATACAAAGCCAAACAGATATTGCTGAATCAAAATAGCTACATTTGAGTGCACATTATCAAAATTACATAGATATAATGAGGGAACAGTCAAGCCAGATAATGTACATGCCAGATTTTAAATATCATTGTGAAAAGAAGAAAGCAGAATTTGCAAAATTTTTTAATTTTAAAAAGTGAAGAGATCTGACTGGTGTGTAGTGACCCTGCTTCTTGTCACCACAGAAGACATATTCTCTGTGTCACTTCCCAGTATCTTTTGGTTGCATGGATCAATTTCTGGGGCTACTGCCATTCTCAGTTTAGTTGCAGAGAATGCTTCAAGGAAACCAAGTCCCCCTTTTGCCTGAACCATGGTGTAGGAGGGATGGGTTACTGAAATTCTGAATCTCATTCTGTTCTGGAACAGCTGCACATGGCTGGTGCACATGAATGGATCTCCCACATGTTTTACTGTGTTTCCTTATACCAAAATTCTATAACCCAATTAGAAGAACCTTGATAAGTGTGCAAATAAATGTAATTTTCTGAAGTACTCAGATCATCAGTAATGTGAACAAAATTCTACATAAAAAACAGCTGTTCAAAAACTCATTTTTTTTCAGTACGTTAAATAATCATAATTTTTTCCTGAGATAATAGTATTTGCTCATATTATATATCCATATTTACCTCTGGACTGAACATTTCCTGAAGTCCACTAAGGAGATAGGTGATTGGGCTTAGCCTTCCTCTTTTAGTTTCTCACTTTTGTCATTAACCACCTGCAAAAACTGCTACTGTGTGGCACCTATGCTAAAATAAAACACCAGCGGAAGTGCAAACATCCCCTAGGTAATGACTTTATAAACAAAATGACTTGTTTTGAAAAGATATTAACGCAATGTAAAAATTTCTTTTCGATTTCACACTCAGAAGATCTCAGTGCTACTGAAAATGACCCTAGCAGAAATGAAATTTGTTGTAGATATCTACCTTTTTGTGCTAAGACAGGACACTGGAACTCAATGAAAGAAACTGCCAGACAATAGAATTTCTCCCCTGGTAGTAGGAGACAGTACTGTCTAGATAAAGTATCCGGTAAAAGCTAGATCTGAATGCAGCAACTAGATTTTATTTTAAACCCAAAGTATACGTCAGCTGTTCCTCAGATGTTATTCTGTAAGGGAAATGTTTACATTTAAGCACCACTAGGTGTCATCTGGTGTTCTCAATTAAAAATTCTTCCAAAGGGATTTTCAGGCAATGTATGTATTTCCAAGCACAAGATAGCTAACTGAACAAAGTGGTTTGCTATAGGCAGAAAAGCGAGGCTTCTACATGACAGTAGCTACAGTTTGTCTAGAGTCTGGAAGCCACAGCTACTCAAAAAACTAGCCAAGAGATGTAAGAGATGAGGTTGGGAGGCAGGCTGGGGGAAGGGGAATCATAGAATCATGGAGTGGCTTGGGGTTAGAAAGGACCTCAAGGATCATCAAGTTCCAACTCATCTGTCTCAGGCAGGTCCAGCAACCTTCAGATCCGGTACCAGCGTCCCATCCCACCAGGATCCTCATCCACAACCTCTCAGGGCAGCCTGTTCCAGCACGTCAACACTCTCATAGTGAAGAAATTCCCCCCGACATCCAATTTAAACTTTCCATCCTTGAGCTTGAAACTATTCCCCCTTATCCTATCACTGTCTACCCTTGTAAAAAGTCAATTCCCCTCCTGTTTATAATTCCCTTTTAATTACTGGAAGGTTGCAATAAGGTCACCTTGAAGCCTGCTGTTCTTCAGGCCTAACAAGTCCAGATCCCTCAGTGTGTCTCTATAGGGGAGGTGCTCCAGCTTTTTTATTATCTTCATGGCCCTCCCCTGGACTCTCTCCAACAGCTCCACATCCTTGCTGTATTGGGAGCCACAGAAAGCAAGGGAAGTGGAGCAGGGAATAGAGAGAAACTCAAATATTGAACTTCTGAAGTGTTGTTTAAACCAAAATATCTATCTTGCGGGTCTTTTAAACCAAATACCCATCTTTTGAGATGTATGCTTCTAGTAACAATAAAGTGGCATCCAAGAGACGTTGTTGATTTTGCTACAGAATGAGACCAAGATTTAGAAACCAACAGCAGATTTCTACTTTAATCTCCAAGGCAGTGACAGAGAAGAGTATCCTCTGAGAAAATAAGGAAAGAGTACAGTAAAATTTGCTCAGACTAATTAAAAAAAGTGAAATAGCATGAATAGCAGCTGGCTTCCAAATTATGCATACTCTTTTTAGTCTACACATCATTTAAAGTTATATTCACCTTGAACTTGGAGGTCCAGTTGATTTAATTTTCTTTCCTACAGTTGCTGTACTGTCAAAATGACCTCTTCATAAAGGACATACTTTGAGTTCAGAAAGGATCACCCAAAGAAATGCTATATCTACACTAACTGGAGTGCTAATGCTAAGACATGTTCCATCCCTAAAAGAGAAAAATAAGACTGTAACAGAATGTACCTGTCTAGACCCTGTTTTTTTATTCACATTTTACCTCACTGGATAATGGCAAGAGTTTTTAGGAACCAAGACTTCTAAAATTCCTCCCTGAAACTACATCTTTCCTACCTGAGTGTGAACATGTAGCACAGGTTAAAATATAGCATTGCCTGTTATGGAAAAGTAATTAGGTTTTTCCATTAAAAATCTGAAAATTACACTCTATATGCTACTGGATTCAGCTTCACAAAAAGTCTGTATGGTCAACATTTTGATAATGGACAATGATAGAACAGGATTGCCTATGGGTATTTAAAAATGTACAGGGATGTTTTAAAAGAATTTGAACTTCATTGTGTAATAGTCTGCTTCTGGCAGCTGAAATTCCCATAGAAGCTCCACCTGAAAGTATTCAAGAAAAAAAGGTTTAAACTTTCTTTATCGGTTAAGCTATTTGCCATACCTCTTGAGAGCTAGTTGCTCTTAGAGTTTTTTACATTGAACTCTCAAGTGTTGCTGCTAGAACTTTACATCATATGAAGGAGTGTGGAAATTATGTGTAATTTGGCATTGGAGTGAGCTAATACTAATCCTGCTGTATCAAAGACACTTGTTCAAAACAATCACACAACAAAACGATCAGCAGAGGAATGAAATCTCTGTGCTCTATGGAATATTTACAGGTTACGGAGGACGTTACTTTTCAGAACAGAAGTCACATTCATATTCTCTCTGAATTGAAAAATACACTTCAAAGTAGTAGGCTATTAAAATCCTACATACCAAAAGAGATTTGAAGAGATTGTTACTGTCTAGTTTACCATAATTACTTCCAGAAATAAATATAAGAAAAAGCCTTTAAAAATTTTAAGAGACTAGTAAATGTCTTTTTTAGAAATTTTGTGCATACGGGTTAAAATCTGTACTAGCTATCTTAGGAATACCTACTAATTGCCTGATGATAATTTATTAACATCATGAAAAATCTGAAAGAGATGATATTATAGAAACAACTGAAATTTTAAATGAAATAAGTAACAAGAAACTGACAGTGATGTTGTGAGAAAATTGTTATAGGTAAAGATCTGTAAACTGATAAGTTTACATGATAAGATCATGGAAATATATGAATCTGACCAAAAAAAAAAAAGTTAAAAATTAGGAAAATTAGTAAGGTTTCTCTGCTTGGAAAACAGGAATATACTGTATGTACCAAGGAAATAAGATTGACTCAGAGAAAACTCAGAAGTTTGAAAAAGTGGAGTTTTCACAAGTTCGCTACTTCTAAATTA
Organism: Centrocercus urophasianus; assembly: GCF_019232065.1. Taxonomy (NCBI): domain Eukaryota; kingdom Metazoa; phylum Chordata; class Aves; order Galliformes; family Phasianidae; genus Centrocercus; species Centrocercus urophasianus. The sequence continues at coordinate 40,677,972 of NW_024884364.1, read as the reverse complement.
ACTTCCAGGCAACCAAAAATCCATTTAAAATCCTGATTCCATCAAAAAATAGCTTATGCATTATTCATTGTAATTATGACATAATAGTTAAAACAAGTATTTTCTTACCATAATGTAGTCATATCCAACTCCAGGGAAATTGAACCCTTTTTTTTCTCAAAAGTAAGCAAACATGTTTCATTAAAAATCTGTAAAAAGACACTCAAACTGTATTTTGTGTGAGCTAAATACAGAGATTCAGCTGGATTTCTATAGTAATTTATAGATACTCATGTTCTTTCTGTTGAACACAGGAGAAAATCCTAGTAGACAAAATTTATGTATCAGTCTATTTATCAGTCCTTGCGGTGTATAAATTACAAGAAATAACAAAAGTTTGTCTGAATTCAAACTTTAATCACCAGAAAAGTCAGAAATCACATTGAGATGTATAGAGGATTTGGCAGAAGCCTTTGCTGTGGACAGGCAAAGAGCAACTCTAGAGAAGAACTTTTCTGTGAGGTTATCCGAATTTGTAGTATGGTTTAAGGACATATGTTACAATCTTCCAGACCTGCTTCTGCCTTTTTTTTTTTTTTTCTTTTAAGACCTGCAATGGGTCAAGTTCTGGTTGTGGATCTGCAGTTCTTTTTCTTCAGTTTCCTTGTGGTCTGATGCTTCAGTTCCCAGATCTATTACGAGCTTAACCTCTGCCTCCAGTCCAGACCTTTCTAACTCCTCATGCTGCTTCCTTACATGCTCTAGCTCTCTTTGAATCATTCTTCAAAACCCTTCATTGGCTACTGTTCAGGTAGACACAATCCATCTGTAGCATCTTCACTTCAATAAGCAATCTCGGTCCACCTCACATCTCTGTCCCTCTCTTCTCCATCTGTCCAGCTAACAAAGAGCTGATGGAATATTGGCAACAAGGATGCCTGATGTCCTTCATAAAAGTTTTAGTCCTGGATGGGGACTTCTGGATGTCAGTTGAGTTGAGAGCATTGTTTGTAACTTGGTTAGATGAAGGGCTCTACACTTGTTTAAAGATGAGTGGGTACTGTCAAAGGGCAGTGGTTTTTAATAAGGGAGAAGATTCGTGTGCTGATCCTGAGCAGGATGGAGAGCTCAATTCTGGCATCCACTGGGCATTTGTACTTACTTTAACGTATACATATATTGAGAAATAAGAGAGGTCTTTGAAGTAGGTAATTTCCAACCTAAACTGCGCTGAACCTTCTGTGTGGTATCAATTATTTTGATGGTTACAGCTGTAAGATTGTGCTGTGGTCTCCAGCTCACCTACTTAGGGTCAGCCTCATTATACACGCGTGTCAGAACAGAGGTGACCTTGTCAGCAACCTTCCATGCCCATATGCAGTACTGAAAACCACTTATTAAGCTTCCTGTAATAATTTACTACTCTCATACTTTCACAACTGAATAATAATTAGCTACCTCACACAACTTTGTAGGAAATACTTTAGTAAAAGATTCTGTGAATGACTGTTTCACTCAGTAAAATTAATCAAGCCACTTAACAAATTGAGAACTACTACTGTAGTTTGAGAACTACTGTATTTATGAAGTCTTCAGGAATCTGTCAAAAATAGTTGTACTGTGACAAGAGTTGAGACTCCTATTGACTAATTCCTTTGATATGACGTAAATACATTTCAGTTTTTTTTAACTCTGCCCAAAAATTAAGCAGAAGGTTTTATCGTAATTAGGCAATCTGAGGAAAAGAAATCATTATCTTCACTGATTTAATATTTTCACACAAATTTATTGACTGTGAAATCACATTTTTAGTTTAGAGAATCCCCTATTATTTTGAGAGAAGGTGACTAAGAAAAAGCAAAATGAAAGTGTTCTGAGTTTACAGATATTAATGAAATATTTTTAGTATTTTTTAAAGTTTTTTGTTTGTTTGCTTGCTTTGAAAGGAAAATAATTTTCAGTTTTATATACTTATGCTTTTGTTATAATTGCATACACACACACGTGCGCAAATCATGAAACCTCTCACTCTCTACTCAAAACAAGATAGATCAGGGACCTGACAGATTGCTATGGCAACAAATGCGAGCTTCCTGCAGACCATGAAGCACCAATGCAGTTAGGCTGAAAGTTTTACAACACCAACCAACAGGATTCTCAAAGGAATTGTACAATATAATGTGCTCTTTGGTCAACTATCAATTCCTACTGATACTAGTGCCCCTGTCCAAGTTAATATATCTGAGATGAAAGCTTTGACCCAAGCTGTTTCTGAGGCTAAAATGACTTTTCAGGGAATGAGAAGAAAGAGCACCCTGAGCTGTTTTGGAAGATCTATTGCAACCGACCGGTAGTTTACATGTATATTGATCACAGAGTAGGAAGATCAGAACTCAGCTGACTTGTTTGGATGTGGACTCAGACACTCAATTTTTCTCTGCAATGAGAAAGCAGTTTCTTATCATAAGAAGATTCCTGTATTTTATTCACAGGTAATTGGTGTTTGCCCCCACTTTATATCAGAAAACAATACAGATGATTCACTTATTTATATCAGAAAACAATTTAGATGGCTAGTTTAGAATCTTTCAGACTAATTATTTAACTAATACAGCTAACACAAAATGCTGAATATACAACAAATGTATTTTTATAGGTACATGACAGACAGCTCTGTAAAATCAGTGAAGCGTAGTATGACTGGTGTAGTATACACCAGCTAAAACAACCCACTATGTGGTTTCTGTGACATGAAGCTTTACAGAGCGAAAGTTTTTACTCCTAATCTCTAGTTAAATTGTTAAATCAACTTGAGACTCAGTTGAGAAGCAATTCATGTATGTAAATTATCAGCAAGGAATAAAATGAGGAGGTATACTTAACCTGCAGATACCTTCCCCATAAAATTCTACTGATGACTTTCTCAGAATTATCTTAACTTTTAAGAGGCACACAATATTCTGACAATAAGAAAATCTGTTTCAAAATCCTATGTGCTGCTAGTTTCTTTTATATGAAGGAATTCCATGCAATTGAAAAGACTTGGGTCTGAGAAATCCCATTAAGGTGGTTTGCTTTCTCTAGCTGGAGAAGAAACCATCAGAAAGAAATGGAATTTGATGAATCTTCCTTGAATTATTTAAAAAGTTGATTTTACTGTGCTATAATACTTGCGCATTACGTGGCATTTCCTATGACTAGGACATCAGAAACACATCTCAGGACTCTGTAATTATGCTGTAGTTAGTGTTCTAGCTGTCAGAATTTTTGGATGCGTTCTCTGAATGATAAACTTCTTGTCTATACAGATTCATTCAGATATAAATAGAAAAGTATCTTTGTTATTAATACTGCGTTATAGTTTATCAATATTTTACTCAGAAGGTTTCTTTTTTTGTTGTTGCTTATTTTACTGAAGTATTTGTTTCTCCTCCATAATGAATATTTCCCTGTTTCCAAACTATGCAAATAAGTTTGTATGAATGAGAAATCCTTACTATTTAAAAGACTATTAAAATAGTCACTCAGAAACTATGTACTAATTGATGCATGCTACATATATATATATATATGTGTGTGTGTGTTGGAAGCCTAGCTAGTGCAAACTCTAATTCCAGTTCAAAATACCCATTTTACTTTTTGCTTTACTAGGCTGTCACTGGAAATAATTTTTAATTATTTGTTTGTTTCAGTTTGTAACTGATAAAAAAAACCTTTAAACTTTTTGAAGAATCATTGAGAAATGGAGAACAAATGGAGAAGTAAAAAATCTTCCAAATTTATTTTTGCAAGAAATAATATTTCAGAATACTTGAACAGCTTAGTAAATCATTCAAATCAGTATTTCTGTGAAATATCTTCTTGTTATTTTCAGTGATATCTTTTATATTTCTAGAAGGCCATTTCAAGAATTAACAATTCATAGAACTATTTGACATGAACTGAAAGAGATTACTTTTTCCTTTTTCTAACTGAACATTTTAGTAGAAGAAGACTTGGTTCTTTAACTGTAGTAAGCTCAGGACTTTTAATCCCTATTATTTTGAGATGGGGCAGACAACCAGATTTTCCCTGTGGACTTAATATTGGGAGATTTGAAAATAACCTTGAGTCAGGTTATCGTTGCTCTAGTAGTTTCCTTAAAAAGCTATTAAAACTGAATCACAGCTTTATTCAACAAAAGAAGAAATGCTTTTTTATCCTCTTGAATCAAATTTGAAAATTCTTTTGTTTTTTCTTTTTCCTTCACTTTCTGGGTATATATATCAAAACGTTAGAAGTTACACAACTTCCCTGCTAACCTGGTGTTGCAGAAAAAGTAACCATCCATCAATATCATCACAGACATAGATGCAATCCTACCTTACTTTACTGATTTGGTAAATTATGAATTTCCAAGTCCAGCTGAAGATAGCAATAGACTTTAGCAAACTTTTGCTTTCTTTTTTTCCCCTCGAAAACAAACTGAAAAGCAATGAATAAACAAATGAACTAAAACAACAGAAAACAAACTCTCCAAAGTTAAAGAAATCAAAAAAGTGGTGGAGCAACAAGACACTTAGAGAAAAATTTTACCTATATAGTGCACATGAATGTGTTCAGTGAGTTGGGCTCTGGAGAATTATCTAGATTTTGATTCCTAAGGTAGATGTTATTTTACAAATGAGTACTTTCTGTAAAGTTGCACTAACAGGGTCTCCTCATCACCTTCTTCTAATCCTATTTTGTACAGCATTTGGTATCCTTTCAGTCTTTACCTCTTCCAAATTTATCTTCCACAGGTCAAATTGTTAAAATGTTGTTAGGAAAGAAAGATGTGTGTATACAGAGTACAGTCTCATAGCCTGGCTTCCCAAGAGTAAGAGATCAAACCTAATTGGTATGATGATTAATGTTTACTTTTTATGATTCTTCAACAGGAAGTTACAGATTAAATAGAGTACAGAGGGGTAGAAAAGAAAGCGTACACTCCTTAGGAATTTTAGGTGTTTTCTACTCAAACTGTGCTTTGTAAACATTGAGCAGCCTTGCATAATAAAAGACTTCATGCACAGCTTATGCTCATTTTTAATTTTGGAGCATGCTCTTCAGTCAAATCTCAGATGCTTTGAGCCCATTTGCCATTCAGTTCCTTTATATACTGTATATGCCTTATTCTACAAAGCCTGCTGCTAAAGTAACATACATAGAAAAACTGAAGGTGCTATAAGAATTTGTAGGGGAAAGCTGAGGAGAGAGCTATGTTTTTGATAGGATGGACACCATAGGTTTGTGTTCAGCCAGTGTATCAAAATGCATAGATTGATCTGTCGTAACTTGAGTTAGCACCATGCTGCACCCTTCCCATGCTCTGGTTTCAGCCTTGATTCGGCCTTCTTAGTGCATTTACATTTGGTTGGTGCTGAGGGGCTGGACTATGTTGCTGGATGGGGCAGGGTTGCTGCTGTGATGGCTCAGGGGAAAGGGCGGCTGCAGTGTGAGCTGGGCTGAGCTACATGCAGCCTGCACACCATGGTTTGGACTTGCTGTCCAACATGGACAAAAAGGACAGACTGAACTCTGTTTCAATTCCAGTGAAACCAGTGGTGTTACGGCAGGCAGAAATCTGAACTGTTGACTGTTGTAGTTCAATTGCCATATAAAGAATTTAGATACACATTCAGTTGGAATAATATAGATATATGGTTAAATACTAATATATTTAAATGTTTTTCTCACTTATACGTATGCTGAAATTAAAAAAAGAAAAACAAATCCAAACATAGATTTACTTATTTTTATTTAGAAAAACCATTTAGACTGTTTCTTAACTTTATTACTAATTAAAGTCCTTCCAAATTGATGGATTTAGTTACATATACATGCACAGCATTTGTCATGTTCTTACCTGATTTATTGAACTGTGGAAAATTCCTGAGCCTGAGATATGAGGAAAAAGTGCTTTATTAACTAACAAATTTGTCTGAAAATGAGATGTGTTTAGCATAAATTATGGTAGCAGGATTTGGCCCTTGTAAACCAGGTCAGTGCAAATCTTTCTTATAAAATACAGTTTAATCATTTTCTCTCGGTATTTGTAGTATTCAGGAGTTGTGCAGAAACAAGTTAGTTTTTACTACAAATAAATGGTTTTAGCAGCAATGAAAAATGTCACAGTGACCATTTAATAAGCTGGAAGTAAATCATGTATGCAGATACATTTAATTTCCTGGTACACATAAAAGCAGCAGATTAAAAAAAGAGCTGAAAATGGGTACATCTAAGCCTAGATTGCATGACTGACCTGTATAGGAGAGGATTTTATCTATCGTCTGTTTACTATATCTAATAATACAGCACAAGTTTATAGTGTCTTAATTGGTACAGGTTATTGGTTTTTAAATATACACTGTGTAATTTCTCTTTGATATCAAAAACCATGGTTGACTGGAACATAATTTGTATTCCACCTTCCATTTCATTGACTCCGTTAATTTCATTCAGCCACTCCTATCAATAAATGATTAAATTACACTAAATGAGCATTGAAAGTATTCTGCCTTGAATTCTCTGCTTTGCGATTGTATCCCATTTTTGCATTTATTGGCAGCATGGGAAAAACACTGTTAGCTGAAGTCATCCTTCACATTCTAAGTTTCCTCACTAAAAAATAAATATGTTAATTTTATTATTATTTATTTCCTCCCTGTCTTATTTTTTGCCCATACTCTTTTCTCCACTTTAGATTTTTCATTTCCTTAGATTTCTAGACAACCGTGGTTTTCCAGTAAGGGAAGGTGGGACGTTCTTTACTGTTATATCAGACAGTGGACTACCACTGACTAACATCATTAAGCTTCCTTCTATGTCATTTGAATCAACTGTTTACTCAAATTTTGCATTTAGTCACTAATGAAGGTATATCATAAAATCCTGGACATGAAAACATGGGAGACTTGTAGTATTTCCTATATGAAGACATTCAGCCCACAGTTATCTTACTAAAATGTCAGAATTTACATACTGAGACAGATTTGAGTGAGATTTAAGGAAAAGTTCTGGGATGTATTTGCGTCAGGAATTTAGTATTTGGGAAATCACTTATATCTCACGAGTTCAGACCCTGAAACTAAGAAAGAAGGGGAGAAGGAAAGAAAAAAAAGAGTTTGTGGGCAGAATCATGGGGAATACTTTGTGGAAATTCAAGGTAATTAAAATAGAAAGAGCCATATGAGGACTTATGAGCCATTGTTACACCATGATGTATACCAACCATTTGTATTAATTAGTTCCAGATTTAAAGATTTCTCTAGTTTGAAGTCAATGCAAATTTATCCAATTGCACTCAGTACTTGAAAGGTATATTGTTATATTTATTACCAATTTATTACCAAAAGTGTAGAACTAGCAGAACAGAAAATTATGGAATTATTTTTAATATAAAACATACATGAGAAATGGGAATATAAAATTTATATGAGAGGATGTTCAGCTATTGATTATTTTGTCACAAATGTATGAAATCAAATCAGACATTTGAAAGAAATTTTCTTTCAGAGTTTACTTACATTATACAGTGATGTCTCAAAAACATGAACAACAGTGGTTGAAGATGCTAAAAGGGCTGGTCTCATAAGAGTTTGTTAAAATAAGCTCAGGTAACTTTCAATTAGTAGATTGACCTGCAAGCTGCTGAAGTATGAATAAATGCCTGACATTTTAAGGAGCTCATTAAAATTAGTTGTATGGCAATGCTAATAAGACAATGCAGACGTGACAGTTGAGATGGTTATTCTGATCCCTGACATTCATGGGCAGAATTCACATGGAAGTCTTCCAATCAATTAGGCAACTGGTAAGAGAGTAAATTAAAGACTGGACTTCCAGCACACTGTAGATCTATAATATAATCAAGTAGCATTGACATGCCATAACACATTCTTGTAATGACAGGCAGAAATCTGTGGACTTGCCCCAAGGCAATAACGTGCTGTAAGGTGTACAGTGAAAGACAACAGCAAATTTAGAACAAATTATAATGAAAATTCTGTCACTGTAGCCCAGCTATGTCATGTCTCCTTCCAGCTCATACATTTTATACTTATAAGACACTGCTTTGGTAAATGTTTATGCTTCAAAGTTTTCTGAAAAGATTTTCTATTTTTTTTTTTTTTAACAAGGAGATGGCACTCTTCATTGGTGAGCTGATTGAAAATATTTGTTAAATGTGAACTAGTAAAGAAGATATGTGGTGATTATGTTTTGAATATTTCATGCCACTGTAAATCTATGATGATAGGGTGTGGTTTATGCAGGCAGGGCATGCAGGGACAATGCAAAGCAGACTGTTTTCCATCTGGAGCAGCATGCTGTCACAGCAGTTTATGCAGTTTCACTACAAGGGGATCTTGATCTTTGCCAGTATGGTGGTGGGCACTTGCCTGAGGCTAACACTGGTGCTCCTTCATGGAAATTGACAGAGAGATTTGATGCATACTCCCTAGAGAGAACTGGTAATAAGGGAGACTTCAGTTCAGGCAGTTGGTTGTACTTGAACCTTCTCCTGGTAATAAGTACCTGCAGAGGGTGAACACAGGTCGACAGATGATCTTTTACAACAAATGACTGAGCTACAAGAAGCAGTTAAAAGGCTTCCTAGCATTAGAGGCACTGAGAGACAGAGAGATAGATATGTTGTTCAGTAATCATATTCCTGCAGCAAACAGCACTGAGAAGAAGGCACTTGGGTACTCAGTGACCCACAAAAGCAGAGCTCCAATTCAGTCCCCACCCTCCAGCTTCACTACTAAAAACAGTGTCTGCAGTAGGTATCATAAAAAGAAATACCAAGTGCTTGTAGTGGGAGACTCCCTATTAAAAGTTACTGAGGCTCCCCTCTGCTGGCCTGTTGTCTTGAGATGATGAGTCTTAAGAGTCTTCCAGGAGCCAAGAACTGGGACATTGCAAAGAGCACAGACTACTATCTTCTGTTGCTCTTTTGTGTGGGCATGAATGACAATGGAGGACTGATGTGGGAAGAACAAAAAAATATACTATAAAGCCCTGGAAGTGCAAATGAAGAACACTAGTGTCCGTGTTATCTTTTCCTCAGCTTTACCAGTTGAAGGAAAGGGAGAAACTGGAAACAGACATATAATGCATATCAACTCCTAGCTTCATGGTTCTGGTTCATGCCAAGGGTTTTGGTTTTTATGACTATGGGATGTTCCATTAAGGTTATGAACCTGTTAGAGTTGTTATCCACCTGTATGAAAGAGACAAGGTAATGTCTGGCAGCAAAAAGGCCAACCAGGAGAAGTAGGCTTTAAACTGAAGGATTTGGGGTATGGGATCTAAAACAGCAATGGTCATGTCATTGCAACCAACTGGAGAATGATCCAGGGCAATCAGAAGAGTTCCTTAGTTGCCTCCCATTGCATAAGCTAGAAGGCCAGGTGCCTGGAGGACATATATAACTGTGGGGGATCTTCTCACATCTTTCTGGGGAAACCTGCGTCCTCTGCTCCCTTTTCTTCCATAAAGTGTCTCTATACCAACACATGCAGCATGGATAATAAAAAGAAAGAATGATAGAGTTGTTTGCATTTGCAGGGCCATAATCTCTTTGTGGTAAGGGGGATATGATGGGACAGCCTGCATGACTGGAAAGCTGTCATGGATGGCTATGTACTTAGGAAAGATAGACCTGCAAGAGGGGGTGGTAGAGTTGCTCTTTATGTGAAAGAATAATGTATCAAGTGTTGGCTAGGGATGAATAATTATCGACAGAGAGCTAATGGATGAGAATTAAGGGACAGGCTAATATGAGTGACACCACTGCTGATGTTTACTACAGGTCACCTGATCAGGAGAAGAAAGTTGATGAGGCTTTCTACAGACAGTTGAAAGTTGCCTCATGACCACAGACACTGGTTTTCATTGGGAACAATCCCTCTGATATTTTTTTTTTTTACAGAAATATAATGTACAATACTCCATGCGACTCTCAATAGTTCTTCAGTTGTATAACTAAAATTCCAAAGTCTATCATGTTAAGTTTGTTAGCCATGGATCATTATCAAAATATGAATTAATATAAAATGCACAACAGTCTGCACATTTTACTATTTCTCCAGGTGGTTAATTAAATATTTAAAATCTCAGTATGAAAGTAACATGTATTTATACAGTGCATGTGTACAGTGTGCACACCAAATATGTAAGGATTTTATTCTTCTATTTCTCTTTTTCACCACTGATTCAAATAATGTATTTCAGTAACATTTGGCATATATCAGTATCCCAGTGTATGTTCTTAATTGATAATTAGTTCATCTTTCCTTAAAAGGACTGAATATTATAATTGGCTGAACAGCTTTTTTTTTTTTTTTTTCCAATTTGGTGACCAGGAATTCACAGGGAATGGCGTCAAACATTTTGCGCAAGACCAGATAGATGATATCAGTTCCTCTTCCTTTATCCACTAAGGCTGTAATTACATCATAAAAAGCCATCAAGTTTGTCAGGCACAACTTGCCCTTGGTGAAGTCACACTGATTACAGCATGGATCATCATGTCCCAGTGCCTCTGCCACAGGCAGGATTGCCAACTGCTAGATCAATTACTAGATCGGATTGCCCAGGACATACAATGAACAAGGCTCATTGTAGGCTCTTTGTTTGTATGATAAAACACCTTGGACACCTATTTTTTTAAGACTTTAACATTACCTTATAAATTGGGCAAACTACAATATAGCAGAATTATTTCAAATAGACGAGGAAAAAACATCTTCTTTAAATTAGTATGAATAAAATATTTTAAATGCATTTTCACTAAGCTGACAGAAACAGAAAGACTCAGGGATTAAGATGTCTGTAAAGTCTGGATGGGATTCCAGGATAAAAAACTGTGACCAAGTTCTGAGGAAAACAAGTTCATAAATCAGAGCTTGCTCAAAAACATCAACAAATTGCATTCATACAATCTTTCAACAATATTTTATTTGGGTGCTCAGCAACTGCTTTGGTGATTAACACCTCATATTTGTACTGTAGAACCATGGCCATATTCTGAAGACTTGTTAAGTGTCTTACTGGTATTATAATTCGTAAGATATTTGAAGCTTAGAAAGGTTTTTAGAAGATTGGTTGATAGAGTTATTCAGAACCAATTATCATACATAAAGCTTAACATTCTTTAGAGAAAATGTTTTCCTGCTGAAATCTTTCAGGTTGTATAATTTTGAAAATCTTCAATAGTGAATTTTTGACACATTCACTGTTAAGAGGTGAGTATGAGAGTACATAAAGATGTATGTAAGATGTTTGGAGAAAATATTTTTTGAGGAAACAAAACAAAAATAAAACCATCTAAAACTGACATTGTATACCTCCTTTAACTAGTCTATATTTTCCTTCACCAGTATCCATAAAGAAGGGAAATAATTGAGGAAAGAGAATAAATTTCTAAACATATTAAGGACATCAGAAATGAGAGATTACTGATCTTCTTAAGTCACAGAAGTGAGGATACTAGTGGGTGCAGTAACTGGTTTTAAAATGGGAAACCTTTTCACCTCTTAATGGATACTCAGTGGAAAAGCCTCCTTTCCGTGTTGGTGAGACTTGAATCAATTTATGTGGATGGTTTCTATCATTTAGTAGATTTCCTTAATAATTTCCCATCCAAATGTAACATTTGAGTAACATTGAGGATTTAGGATAAAGTTCTAAGTACAAAAAAGTAGGTGCATAGCTGTGCAGAGTAGGATCTGTTGAAAGAGTAGAAAGAATGACCATGACACGCCCAAGATCAATACTGGAAGAATTTTGACACTCTATCCTGATTCTGAAGCATGCATAACTGATGGAAGGGTCCACATTGTAAGCTAGTAAAAGTCTCAGAAAAAAGAACAATCTGGTGCTTTGTAAACTGGTAATTTGAAGAATGCTTTTACTGTATTAAATTTAATACTATCCTTTGTTTCCCTCATGGATGAATTAAAAAATTTGGGTGATAAAATCTACCAAAAAGTTTATTTTCCCTTTCCAATTTAAATATTTTAAACATAAATGAATGAGAAATACTAGAATTTACAATAATCTGCTGAGGGAGCTTCTGTTTTAACAGCTAAATCTTATGTATTCATGAAATATTCTTTTTTAATTGTTGGAAGTTAATTCATATGAGGTTATATATGGACATGTACATATATGTATATCTATTTACATGCAATACAGAAACTTTCTATAGTTTAATTATACTACAACTCACAGAATGACTGAGTCAGGAAGATCACCCAGTCCAGCCCTTTGCTCGGGACAGGATCCTGAGCAGGTTGCTCAATCATGTCCACTCAGATTTTGACTATGTCCAAACATGGAGATTCCAAATGTTTTGCTTTTTTTTTTTTTCTTCTTTCAAGCACTTGAAAATCAGAAGTACCTGACATTCTGAGAATTGAATGTCAGATGTGAGATAAAGTTTACCTGCTTCTTCAGCTGTGGAGAGCAGTTGTGCGCATATGTGTAACTTAAAGGAAATACACGCCATGCATGAAGCATGTTGTAAGGACTCAATATTCTCTATTCAGACAGCACAATTATAACAGTGCTAGCAATAAAATTTAACTACTGCTTAAATAACCTGATTAAAGAATTGTATTGTCATATTAAAAACTCAGGGGAAGTACAATTCTTACTTTTTCCATCTGGATTATTAGAAAATTAGCTGCCAAATCAATTGACAGAGAGCCAAGAACTTTCTCAGATACTATTACCTGAGATCAAATTTGAAAGGGTAAAAATGCTGTAATTAGAGCATAGTTTCAAATAAGTATAACGTATGAAACGAAAAGTCAAACAAGGTGCTCCCTCAACAAAGCAAGTCTTGGTACTACAAGAAAGAATCTTACTTTCAGTGAACTCACCTGGCTACTCATGATAAAGCTGAAGCCTGTCAGAGTTGTCCCATTCATAAGAAAATATGCAGTGAAATGCATTTAGATATTTCTTTATTTCTTCATAATAAGAAGCATTTCTAAGATACAACTAGTTCTTCGTTGTGTTTGATGAGCTAGCATTTCATTGTGTGAAAAAGAAACTACCTAAAGATATAATGTTTGATAAAATAATTATTGCATTTGATCTATACTTCAGATAATTCCAAAGCATTTGTTATATACCAGACAACACTAATCATGGTAATTCTAATACAGTAGAAATTCTAACAAAATTTTGAAGTGTCTGCTTGCAAACTAATTCTACAGTAACTCACTACTGTGGACTGGTGAAAAGATTGAGATAGCAGTAAGATTTCTCAAATGTTTGTGCTCCTGAGGATGATATTTTCTGTTCTTCTCAGGAATGGAACTATTGAAGTAGGTTTCATCCTGTAATGCTATTTTCAATCTTTCCCAGAACTTTTTAGCATTTCTGAGCCCACTAATGTTCAAAATTAAGGTATGCATTTTCTTTCCTGGTTCTGTAATGTAGTTCCAAGTTGGTTATTAGGCACATTACATACACTGTCAAGTAAAAAAATTATTCAGCTATGATAAATACATGAAAAATTCTAGTTAGAAAGTCCATCTCTAGAAAAACAGGAGTGCTTTTTTAGAGAACATGCTGTTGTGAAAGATTGGATAGTTCATGTTTGTTTGTTTGTTATGTTATAAAACCTCTTGAGAAGCAATTATTTATTTTAATAATGATTGATGAGTTAATTGATAAATATTAATAACGGGTAATTTCAAACTTCACGTGAATAACTATTTTAAAATGTGTAAGAGAATATGCATCTTGTTAAAGAGAGAGTTCACATGAATAATCAACAGCTCAGCAGTAATGGATAGCAATTATGCTAGTGAGAGCATTTGAGAACAATTGACTTTGTTTTATGAGTAACATCAACTCCACCAACTGCATAGTAGAATTCTGAAAATAAATGTTAGATTCATTATCTTCTTTAATTTTAAATCAAGGTTACTGAAACAAACAAGGAGATAGTTTTAGCCTGCATTCTCTTAGCCAAAGCTACTCAGAAACAAATAGGAGAAGCTTTTAGTCTAACAGAAGCAGTTGGATATTAATTAGAAAGTCAGATGAGCTCCTCCTATCCTGTTATTTTCTTCTCCATTTGTACTTATACTAAGAATATTAGCAAAATAAATTTTTCTAATTAAAAAATAAATTGTCTCTTCCTAAGATTCAGATTTGCAGCTTTTCCCTTAGCCTAAGTGAGCCTAAATTCATTCAATCCAGCCACTTTGCTACACAGGGGAAGCAAATGTTATTTTAATGAATGTAAGAAATAAATGTGTTAAAGATGGCAAATAAGCTCTTGATTATTATACATGTGCATTTATATACAAATCCTTGCATATTCAAAGACAATACAAGCTAGTAATCTATTTTTCTATTGGAAAAGAAAGTTTCAGAGCACTTGAAATAGTTTGATTTGAGTATAACGTTACACAAATATTACTTCAGAAAGCAATCTTAAACATCACTTTTACCTAAAAATGCTCATTTTAGAAAATAAACAGGCAAGAATACCTCATCTACCATAAAACTTGGCAGCTGAAGAATAGAAATAATACCAGCATTTATATGAAATTGCCCAGGAAAGAGAAAGAAATGAAAAAAAGAGCTGTGAAATGTATGTGTTGTACTAGTACTATTTAAATATTTCCTTTATGTCATCAGACCTTCACAGTATAGATTTAAACAGGAAGTGCAGTGAATGTTTTAGAGACTTGGATTTTACAGGCAATGCAGTCAGATATTTTCAATTGGTAAACTGCTTCAAGATAGAAAAAGTAGAGGCAGAATTTTAGGTAGTAATCCAGCAACCAGGAAGAAGGCTTACTCTGTGTAATAAAAAATATGGCAAATTTATGATATTTGTATATTGTTATCTCAACAATTGCTTATAAATCTATTTTAGGTCACTTAATTCAGAAGCAGCAATAGTTGTGTAGGAATACATTACTGATCAGTTTTCAAACTCTGACATACTAAGTCTACCTGGATTATTTTACAAAAAACAAGTTTTAGTGAAATAGAGCTTTCTTTCTAAATAGCTATTTTTATTGTTTTTGGTATTTTGCATCCAGCTATAGAAACTTGTTTAGAGGCGACATTATCATTTGAAAAAGAGAACTGGGATTTCTGAATATTACTTTGGAAGGAATGTTTTCTCAAAAAGCGGAGTCCGGTATAATAAGAAATGAATCTACAATACATGACTGTTGACAGCAGCAGACCCCATACACTGGCTTTATTAGTAGCATTAAAAAGTAATGCAAAATTTTATTTAACCTGGGTGTCAATTGTAGCTTCATATTCTAACAGTGAGAAAAGGTGCTAAAATATGCTGAAGGTACTAAAAGTGCTAAAAAGTCAAGGTGCTAAGATTGCATCCAATCTAATCTGTAATATTTCACTAACATCTGCATGAGTCAGTAAGTCTCCATGGTGTTAGCAGAGTAGAGAAAGAGATCTTAAAAAATTGCTATGAAGGGTCATCAAATAATCTATGCATTTCTACCTCATTTTATTATCCTTCCTGAACAACAGTAAGAGATGGCATGTGGCCATTTTTATTTTAATTATAGAACAGAAAACAAAAGCTTTTCTAACAATTACCTGTAGGTAATTTACTGGATTTGTCATACTTTGAGATATCTACCATTTAAATGTACACTTAAATGAAACGACAGGTATTACTTTACAGGCAGAGAATGAGAAGCCAGGCTCAGTCTTGTCTTACAATTAAATGTAAGTGCTTCTTCTGAAGTAAATAGGATCAATCTTGTACTGCACAAACTTGTTTACCTGTATTACATCTAACAGATTATAGGAATTTTCTTTGAAAAATATTCACTATTTAAACACCAAATTTGATTTGATCACCAAGTGTGAAAGGGAAAAGGTGAAGGACAGCTAATGCAACTAAACAACAAAACATTGTTAGAAGGCAGAAGATCTTCCCTGAAAAACTGATTCAGTGTCTGAATGCACACGGAGAGAATTATAAATTTCAGAAGAGAAAAAAGCAAAAATAATAAGGCAGACCAAAAGACAGTTTGAGGATCAGATTAGACACAGTTACGAGCATGCTCCTGGAGAAGTTAGGATTAGCCACTCCAAAAAAAGGAAATACTTAATGAAGAGAAGTTAATTTTTGCAACTATCTTTAGGAGTTTTACTTGGTTTCCTGGCAGGTCAGAGAGATTTCACTCCTGGGAAAAATATTTTAGCTTCATTTATTTTCTGCCATAAAACATGATGGTTATAGTACAAAGCCTGCCTTGATCCTGGGCATCTTTCCTGTTAAGCTGTCTTGCTATCCAGACCTTAGAAACACAGGAAAATGATGAGTAGTCATTGGTGTGCTTGTCAGTTTTCATCACACTGTTCAAAAATGTAACATGAAAAGCTTTGTCCTTACTGATTACTCTGATCGAACAGTTGCTTCTGACTGTAGAGATAGATCAAGCAGAAAATAGTGCACATCTGTATGAGTTATATAAATTTTTCTCAAAAATGAAGAGATTTTTAATACTTAATATGAGTGTGTAGCACTAAAAATTGGTATCCTGGGAACAGACATCTAATCATGAAAGATATAAATTATATGATGTCTTAAAAAAACAAACAACAGAAGTATTGAAGTTCTATAGGAGAAAATAAAACAAAAAAATAGCCATACAAAAGAACTCTCCTCCTTTTAACTAGGAAAACTAATGATTCAAGCAATTAAAAAAACAATATATATATATATGTATATATATACTTATATACATTCTCCAATCAGAATGGAAATACATGAAGAGTTGCCTTAATTTCCATGTTGTCTAAATGGTTTGACCTACTAGTAGACACTGTGAAAAAAACTTTCATTACCCTTCCAATTCAAAAACGTTCCGGTAGTTTCCAATCCCTGTGCAAGCCCCAAGTGACAGATTATGCTGAAGATGTTTGGATTGACTTCAGTTATCTATTCAGGTTTTTCTTGACTAAAAATCCATTTCATGCTGAATATTAATAATATAGTTTGAAAAACTAATCCAACATTTTTTACTAACTTATTGAGGAAAGTTGCACTGTATACTTTTAAGTAAGACCTCTTCCATCAGAAACTCAATCATTTTATTCAGTATGTGAAAAGAATTATACAGTACATTACAAAATGCCACTAAAAATAGTGTTTTGAGAAGTCACTACTGAAAACCTTGATATATCTGTAAACACAGTAAAAACCAAAAGAAAAATTTTAAATGCCGGAAAGAGAGACACAAGTTCTTCCATCTGATTTTTGGCTATTCATCCTTTTTTTTTTCTTTTTTTTTCTAAATTAGTGTCATTACTCCCAGTTACCCTATCATAACATCTTTTGAGATGTAATATGAACAAGTTGATACTTCACAGTGAGAAAAATTGTCAATTTTTCATAGGCTAGTTCTGAACTCCTCTTTAAAACCTTCCTTCAAGTCTCATCTGAGCCAGGAAATATACGTACAAGAAAAAAATTAATATCAAGCTATGTATTTTATGCATTAAAAACATCTAACAGTTACTGCAGGAAGTCCTGCTTTGTACCTGGTACTTTTGAGCAATTGGAAAACAGAGCTTATAATCTTTTTTTTTTTTTAGCTCAGGTTTTTTTCTAGAAAACAAACTCTGGGCTGCAGTAACAGATGTAAGAAAAGAATTACCCTCAGGACGTTTAGTTAAACATTCCATGTAGCATGAGAAAGGAAATCAGTGGAAAAAAGACAGTACACTCCCTTAGCAAAGGGAACAGCAGATTTTTCCTTTCTTTATTATTTAGCTTTCTTTTCACAAGTTTAGAGTGCTGAAGAGCCAAATTCCGTAGCTGCCTTATCCATCACTTTTTTCCCCCAACTAAAAAGCATATGAAAAAATTAATCTGCAGTGATGTAATATTAAAAGAAAACTCAAAAGATGCTTTTTATTAACTTACCTACTACAAGGTAGCAAGATAGTTGATATCTCTAAATCAGTAATTTGTTACTTGGAGGCAGACTAATTAATTGACTATGCTCAGTGATGTACGCCACAAACAAAAGACAGAAATGAACTGAATTACCCTAAATGTTATCATTGTGAATGCTAGGTCAGCAGAAAGCAGGCTTTAAGTGACCTAAAAACGTGGGTATGCATTAAGATCTTTCCAGGCAAACTCATGCAGAACATTATGATATTTTTTTGTTCTCACCAAAATAAGGCTACGTAAAAAACTAAGTCAGAGCATGTTTTTTGTTTTTTGTTTTTTGGTGTGTGTTTGTGTTTGGCTTTTCTTTTACTTTTCTTTTTGCATGTGTTTTGTCCTGCTACTGTACATATTTGTGATAATTTTAAATTGGGATTTCGCAAATTCTACTGTAAAGCATGGAAAGATGGAAGTCTTAAGGGCGCAGGAGCAGGCAGTCCCCCTGAGCTGCAAAATGAGCCGGCGGGGAAGAAGACCGGCGTGGATGAATAGGGAGCTACTCTTGAGGCTCCGGGAGAAAAAGAGAATCTACCGCCTGTGGAAAGAGGGACAGGCCACTCAGAATGAATACAAGGAAGTCGTTAGGATGTGTAGAGATGAAATCAGAAAGGCAAAAGTCCAGCTTGAATTTAACCTAGCCGCTGGGGTGAAAAGGAATAAGAAACTCTTTTATAAATACATTAACAGTAAGAGGAGGACAAAGGAGAATATCCACTCTTTGCTGGATGAGGCTGGGAATGTGACCACTGAGGATAAGGAAAAGGCGGAGGTTCTGAATGCCTTCTTTACGTCTGTCTTTAAAAGTCAGACCAGTTATCCTCAGGACACTCCTCTCTCTGACCTGGTAATCTCAGCTGGGGAGCACACTAACCCCCCTGTGATTCTGAAAGAAACAGTCAGAGACCTACTGCTCCAACTGGACTGTCACAAGTCGATGGGGCCAGATGAGATCCACCCGAGAGTGCTGAGGGAACTGGCGGAGGTGATAGCCGAGCCACTTTCCATCATCTCTCAGCGCTCCTTGTTGACTGGTGAGGTCCCAGAAGACTGGAGGCTTGCCAACGTGACTCCCATTTTCAAGAAAGGTCGTAAGGAGGATCCGGGGAACTACAGGCCTGTTAGCCTGACCTCGGTGCCAGGGAAGGTTATGGAGCAGATCGTCTTGAGGGAGATCATGCGGCATGTGCGGGATGAGCGGGGGATCACGAACCCATGGGTTCGTGAAGGGCAGGTCCTGCTTGACCAACCTGATCTCCTTCTATGATCTAGTGACCCATCTGGTGGATGAGGGAAAAGCTGTTGGTGTGGTCTACCTAGACTTCAGCAAAGCCTTTGACACTGTCTCCCACAGCATTCTCCTGCAGAAGCTGGCAGCCAGAGGCTTGGATGGATACACTATTGGCTGGGTAAGGAGCTGGTTGGAGGGCCGGGCACAGAGAGTGGTGGTGAATGGAGTCAAATCCAGCTGGCGACCGGTCATGAGTGGTGTTCCCCTGGGGTCGGTGCTGGGGCCTGTCCTCTTCAATATCTTTATTGATGACCTCGATGAGGGCATCGAGTGCACCCTCAGTAAATTCACAGATGACACCAAATTGGCTGGAAGTGTGGATCTGCCTGGGGGTAGCGAGGCCCTACAGAGGGACCTGGACAGGCTGGAGAGCTGGGCTGAAGCCAATGGGATGAGTTTCAACAAGGCCAAATGCCGGGTCCTGCACTTCGGCTACAACAACCCCAGGCGACGCTACAGGCTTGGGGCGGTGTGGCTGGAGGACTGCGTAGAGGAAATGGACCTGGGGGTATTGATTGATGCTCGGCTGAATATGAGCCGACAGTGTGCCCAGGTGGCCAAGAAGGCCAATGGCATCCTGGCTTGCATCAGAAACAGTGTTGCAAGCAGGAGCAGAGAGGTGATTGTTCCCCTGTATTCAGCACTGGTGAGGCCGCACCTCGAGTACTGTGTCCAGTTTTGGGCCCCTCACTGCAGGAAAGATATTGAGGCCCTGGAACGAGTTCAAAGGAGGGCAACAAAGCTGGTGAGGGGTCTGGAACACAGAGCTTATGAGGAGAGGCTGAAGGAGCTGGGA
Source organism: Centrocercus urophasianus (assembly GCF_019232065.1). NCBI lineage: Eukaryota > Metazoa > Chordata > Aves > Galliformes > Phasianidae > Centrocercus > Centrocercus urophasianus. Next base: position 40,657,908 of record NW_024884364.1, on the reverse strand, counting down.
ATGTTCAGCCTGGAGAAGAGGAGGCTCAGGGGAGACCTCATTGCTCTCTATAACTTCCTGAAGGGAGGTTGTAGTGAGCTGGGGGTCGGCCTCTTCTCTCGTGTCATTAGTGATAGGACCAGAGGGAATGGTTTCAAGCTACGGCAGGGGAGATTCAGGCTGGACATTAGGAAGTATTGCTTTTCAGAAAGGGTGGTCAGGCACTGGAATGGACTGCCCAGGGAGGTGGTGGAGTCACCGAGCCTGGGGGTGTTCAAGGAAAGGCTGGATGTTGTGTTGAGGGACATGGATTAGTGGGAGCTATTGGGAATAGGTGAACGGTTGGACTGGGTGATCTTTTAGGTCTTTTCCAACCTTGGTGATTCTATGATTCTATGATTCTATGTTTAGTCACCTTAGCATCTTGCCATTCCTAAGGTGTTCTTCACTGAGGTCAAAGCAGACAGTGAATCTGCCATCTGAATGGCTATGCAGAACTCGCCACTACTCATATTCTAGCTTCTTGAGCTTCAGTTTGCCCACTTTTTCTAGCCACATTCTAATACTACAGCATGTATAAGAATGGGAAAAGGGAGAACACAGAAATGCATACTACTGCCCTACAATGCTCTAGTTTTCTCTCATCAAAAGAACAGTTAAATTATCAGATACAATATCTTAATGACATTTGTAACATTGATTACATACAATCATACAGTTCAAAAGTAATATATTGCACTAAATCTTAACAGCCAATATGTAAACGTGTTCATTTATTGTCTTTTATTAATATAAAAGAACTTATAAAAGTATATGTCTACTTTCTATGTTGCAGGCCTACAAGGTTTCACGATGTTTTTAGTTATTCTGCTTTGACTTCTTCTGTAACAGCTTTTTATTTTTATTTTTATTTTTTTAATTACATGCCATTTCCTCACACTCAAAAAACTCCACATTTACTGAAGGCACTTAATTTAAACTTCTTTGAAGAAATAATTTTTGACCAGGAAGCAATCTAGAAATTTTTAGTCTAGAAGGAAGGCCATCAGGAAATTATTTCTGTCAGAAAACAGAGTGTGATTATTAAATACACTTTGCAAACCTAACAATGGCATTTGCTTCTCCGTGACAGCTATAATGGTGATTTGCTGCAAGATAACATGACAATTTTCAATGATTTTTCCATTCTCAATGTTTGGACACTGGCAGGAAAGATAGTGTAATTAAGGGGAAGAGAAAGAGATGGTGCCATCAATTTATGACTTCACCTTTTACAACCCCATTTATCCAAAGGATTTTAAAACCAATAGTCAGACAAAAAATCTTTTACAACTCACAGAGTGAACAGATGGCACAGCAGTATTGAAAATGACAGTAGATATACACCAAATGAACTGGTGTTCTGCTGTAGTTAAGGAGCTGTCAACATTTGTATTACAAACCACAATTTTCAAGTGTTTATAAGTTGGCTGTTTTAGATAACATCTGGTAAGACTTGGCTTGCAAACTGCCTTTCTAGATACATCACAAGAAAACCCCTAATCCTGTTATTATTTCATCCATTTCATACCTAAGCATCTTGAAAACATTAGCTGTTACTTCAGATGCTGAGGAAGTGTCTTTCCTCACTAGTGCAATTTGAGTGAGCTGGTTAATTGGTGAGAGCTGTGGTTGCCATGAACAGAAGCCTGTGGCTGTCCCCACTATCTTACCCGGCAGAAGCAGCTTCAGGCACAGCTGATGGGACCTGCCCAAGTATCCAGCTAGAGGCTCAGCGTCTGGGATGTTACTGTCCTGTGAAACATTTCCAGACCATCTGAGGCAGCTGCATGGAACAAAAATAATCAAGATGCCTAGAAACAAAAATCATGATTTGAAGTAGTGTTGTTTCCAAAGTAGTGTAATACTTGCATTAAATACCACACTGTAGCTTAGACTGATTGAAAGATGTGCTGATGTAATAAACTTTTTACACTGGGAGCCTAGAATGATTTTCAACAATGCAGTCAGTGTAGCATAGCTGCACGTTTTATAAAGTTCCTGCTTATGTAAGGTCTCAGTTTTGGCCATGAAGGAAAGAGATTTTAATATTTTGCCTGAAATTGAATGGCATCTCAGTATAGATTTCAGAATTTGTCTCATCATCTGAATAATTTTAATTGTATGTTACTGGGCCTACCGCTAATAGAGATAGTACCAGCATATCGTGCCCACTAGTTGTAGATTTGAACTCATATGCTGATTACTGGTTAGTAATGATTGTGGACAGAACATAAAGTAAAATAATGGTCTTACCTAACAAATGGGTTTCCTGTGCTTGATTTTTGAGGTACAAATGAGAAACCAGAATAGAGAAGTATAGTAGAAGATTAGTAGAAGCTGTTATATGAAGGATTTTTTTTAATTGTATGAATTTGAATATATGGAAAAAACAAAGGGTTAAAGATATTTCCCAGAAGTAATAATGAGATTTTCAACTTCAATAAATGTGACCACTTTCTTTCTGGAGGGAATATTGGAAAACAAGCAAACTAATCAACCATTCATATTGGAAATTACATTTCTATTGCCATTTAGAGGAAAAGAAATACAGCACAATCAATCATCTGAGTTGCACTCACTGAGACATCCATATGACAGATCTTCTCAATGGAATTGTGAATCATCCTCAAAAGCACTAAATCTGTATTTCCATAGTACCTAAATATTTGTGGAATTCCATACCTATTGTATACCTTATATCCTTAGGCACATTTGAAATTTCTGTCTTGGATAGTACATATATTACATGAAGTCTTCAGCTTCAGAACACTGAAAACAAAAACAAGAGTTATCTATGGTGAGAAAGTAGTAAGAGAGAGTGTCCATACTTTCTAGCTATGGACATCAAGTTACATCCTATGGATTTTTTCATTAAAACGGATCAAATATTGTATTACAAATACATACTTTGATCCCTTTCATTAAATTGGTGCTGTATGGCTCTGTCAAAGTCACTGTGTCCACCAGCTGTGCCATTTGCTCTGTAAGCTCGGGTTCCACAACGTACTGATTCCAATTCTGTTTTGATTGCTTGAGTTGTGCCTTCAACTTGGCTTTTGGAATTAAGGCAAGTCAGCTTCCCTGTAAAAATATTAAGTATTTTCAAAATTTCTGTGGAAAACCAAGGCTCAAATATCTCAGTGCAATTTTAAGATAAACCTCAGGTTATCCAAGTTTTGTTTGGAGACTTCAAGGCTTGCATTATGTAATTTCCATATGTCAGGAAACATCTTTTAAAATATACTTTGGAACTTGAAATCCTGATAATTAGTATATTCAGTGGAGTCACAAAGTAAAGATTAATTTTTCCTAAAGCAAAGTACCACAAAGAAATTTTTTCCTCCAAGTATAAAATGATCCATGCAGTTTAAATTGACCTAGGCACTCTGTAAAATACGATTTTCAGGAAAAACTGCATTCTGCATCCCCGTGTTGCAGAGATGATAATCAAGACTGAAAATCCGTGACTGCTATCTGTGACATAGAGCAGGAATCTTCTCAAAGAACAATACTGAAACATTCAGAAGAGAAGAACTAGTATATTGAGCCCTTTGTCACTGCTGCAACATTGCAGAAATCATGAAATATCCTTTTTATTTTGCAGATTTTTCTTCAAGTTCTGTCCTCCCTCAAAGATTGACTCCAGTTGACACAATCCAGAAAATCAGCTACTTTCCTTTCTGCTACCTAAAAAATAGAATAAAACAATATACACACAACTCACACAGTAGAACTTCCAACTTCTGTAGATTTAGCAGTGTGAGAGCAAACGAGCTCTTTTGAGATACTGCAGGTTAATCTGAGGTGTAAATGTATGCAAACATAATCTTGACTCTAAAGTACTCTAGATAAACTCTGTATCATCACCTTCCACAGTTTCTGCTATTTTTGAATGTCCAAACTGAACACATAATGACTTAACTTCATTTTTCTCTTGCAGCAGTGTGTGTTAGGTACATTTGTTAGTATTTTTGATTTCAGGTGCCTAGAAGTTTGGGTATCTTTAAGTGTATGTCTACAGTGTAACAAAAAGTGCCATCAGGCTTCTCCAGCACTTCCCTAATTCCTGTGCCAAAATAATAAAATATCATCTAAGATCTGTTGAATTGAAGAGCAATTCCTGAGCAACATCACTAATAACTTCATTTCAGCCTATTATTTTGTTATTCTAATATTCTTAAAAGTTAACCTTTTAGTCAGGCCGTTTCTTGTGCCGTAGTTCTTTCACTGATTCTTATATTTTCCATCTTATTTAACAAGCTTCCCAGTGTCAGCTCTTCCAAAGTTCTACTGTGGTCCAGATAATGAGATTTGACGCATTCCCACTGAAGAAAAAAAAAAGCACATAAAGATGCTAAATATAAGCTGCTAATGTATTTTGCTATTTTCTTCTTATTCCTTCATTTCCTCACTTCATTTGCATTGACTGGCAAGGAAAATGCTTCTGGATGTCATGTGTCATAGTTGCACAGGTTCTCAAGCTTTCATTCAGGTTAGGATTGCCTTTGCCCCTTCACAGAACTATATATTATGGATGATATCTGAAAGAACCAAGATCCCTTTAATGTCGTGGTAGTATAGTTTGCTCCTGAATCTACAATTTCATGCACCAGTTGTTTCAGATTTCTCAAATGAAGATCATCTGGTCCCTTTTCTCATTTGAGAGCATTATAGCCTTTGCGTTTCTATCTACCTTTTTTGTGATATTTTTCCATTTCCCTACTCATATTCTTTCTTTCTTATCCTATGAGCAATTATCCTTTTTTTTTTCTTTTTGTTTCTTTTCCCCCCTGTGATTTATTTCAGTAACAATGAAGACGCTATTGAATATGGCAAGTTTTCATTTTATTTTCAGTTATCTCTAGTTCTTTAAACTTAATCCTACCTTTGCTGCTGAGTTCCTTCTTTACTTGTTCTCTTACCTTTTTTATTGAGGACATCTTTGATATTTTTTGTTTTAATGTCATTCCCAAGTTCTAAGTTAAGATGCCTTTTGGTTCCTGATCCTTAAACATAGAATATTATCAAGTATATTTTTTTCCCATTTCTGTTATGCTATTAAATAATTTCCTAGGGATGTTGAGGATAAAGATTGGCAACTAAACTCCTTTCCCAGTTTCACTCTACACCATTATCCTCTCTCTCTCTCTTTTTTACCCACCTTCGTTTGGATTATGGATTCCTGTTTTTTCTAGTATTTAATACAAAACCAAATACTCCTGTTCTAATATTGGGCCTCTGAACTCCTCAGTTCACTTGCCTTTATTAGTCAGTTCCCATTGTAAAAATATCCCCCTTGAAAATTAAAAAGTTTAATTACAGATCTACTTTCATTTGGTCTTTTATTTAAACTCAATTACGATATGAACAAGTGCAAAATTAGTCTACCAGTTATATAGACACAACTTGTATATACAGCTAAACAGTCCACATCGTTGTCATCGCTAGCTTATGAACTGTTTGAACATTACATTCTGGACTCTAAGTAAGTATAACTAATATTATTTACTTGATTAAATTATCAGCAACTATTATGGGCAAAACAAGTTTTCCTCACTGTTATGTATACAGGAAAACTTCTTATTTGTTTGTTTTTTAAAATACCTTCTTATTGTAATCATATTCATAGAATCACAGAATCATAGAATCATAGAATCACAGAATCATAGAATGGTCTGGGTTGAAAAGGACCTCAAAGATCATCTAGTTTCAACCCCCCTGCCATGGGCAGGGTCATCAACCACTAGACCAGTCTGCCCAGAGCCACATTTAACTTGGATGGATACTTCATACTGGGAGTAAGACAGTTCTCATGAAATCTGTTACTGTTTTTTCAAACTGACTTTGTCTTGAAAATTCATTTTTACTTTGGGTGTTACTTTCGTTTTGATTTTTCCTCTTCTGTTCTTTTGTTTTTCTGTTCTGCTCTTCTTCACCTCTTCTGCTTTTCTTCTCTGCTACTCTTCTTGGTCTTTTGTTTCTCCTGTTCGTGAAGTAGATTTCAGCATCACAGCCATTGGCTGTACTCACTCTCTAACTGGAGTTAGAGACTAACAATATAGCTGTTGATTTGAACAAAGTAAATGCACTCTCTAACTCCAGTTATATTGTTTACTAAATGAGTATTATTAACAGTCTCTCAGTTTACATCTTTTTTTTTTTTTTTTCAATCTCTCAGTGTACGTCTTTTTATTCATCGTTTTAAACAATTGTCAAGTTTTAAGCCACCCAGTTATGCTCTCATAAACCAAGAGTGGAAACTGAGTTATTGCTTACTTTTTTTGTCCACTTTTTAAAATTTTAAATGAAAACCCATCAAATTCATGCCCACTGCTAACTCTTTCTTAAACTGCAGATTAAGATGAGAAATCCTCACCTATACAAAGGCTAGAGCTTTGTTACTGCAGGTCATTTGCAGATTATTATGACCTCTAGCATAGAAAGGTATACTTACTGCAAAGAGTAACAATCTGGGCTAGAGCATTACAGAAAATAAATAATACAACTATCCCAGGTAATATATCTGACAGCTGCATAGAAATATTCAGCTATCTAAAATTACTGTTTACTTATCTGCTCCCAGTACTGGATCAGAAGTGCAACAGCTATTGCATGATCTGAATCTTTCAATATGCTTTGGTGTAGAAACAAAACAAAAGCAAACAAACAAGAAAATCCTTGCAAAAAAAAAAAAAAAAAAAAAAAAGAGAATGAGTGTTATACTGAACAGGGATGCAGGGAAATACATTGTCTTTCTCTGCCTCTCCTTTATTTCTAACCACCTGTTTCGTCAAGCAGACTTATGTCTTACCTGGTATCCCAGTGCAGTATTTCGTGTTTGATATTTTATGAAACAGTTTGCCATTCAGCTGCCCTCTAATCCTTGCTGCAATTGTATGTTTCTTCAAACAAATGAAGCATTTTACAGGAACACCATGCTGAATCAGCTATCAATTTTTAGCTGCAAACATTAAAGTAATATCATAAAAAAATTGGTCATATTGCCCCTAGAATGAACAAGTTCTTTTTCTCTTTACTCAGTGTTGTTGTAAAGATTGGAAGGCATGATAAGAAGATAAAATGGAATCCAAGTATTTACTATGGAACCTAGCTGTCTAAGTAATCCAACTGCAGATTGTAACACAAAAAGGAAAAATCTTACTGCTATTATTACTGCCTTGTGCATATTGCTTAGAAAGTAATGCCTCCCATTTATTTCCGTGGAAACGACAACAGAAGCAAAGAGTACAATAGTAGTGTTTAATAAAGAAAATTCTCAGCTACAAAACACTATTTTTCAGCACAGTCATCACTGTGAGAAATGCACTTTTGCCAGTGATAAACAAAATCCTGCATGCTGTGCTCATAAAAATCTGAACTAGTGGAGGTGACTCATTGTCAGTGTTGCCAATGCGGAAAGACACCACCAACTGGAAATGTTCACCAAGCATCGATGAATGTCGACTGATGCAATTTGTTCCATATGGAGGAATTCAATTTCACACCTGTGCTTCGTATGCACTTCCATGTCAGATGCCATTGTGTCAGACTGCCCCTCTGCTGCCAATTGTCATATGGAACAAAATGTAATGGAATATTGGTGGAAGGTTCAACCTCTGCTGCCATATCACCACCATCTGTCTCAGATGACATGGGCCAACATAATGAAATAGGAGGCATTACTTTCAGAGCTGTCTTTGTACAAAATCTTTATAAATGTTTACTTCATTAGCTACATTCCATAACCATATATACATGTTAACTGAAGAGATCTTAGTATAGGCACATCCTGACAGTACCTCATAAGATAGGAAACTAATGCATTTTTATGTTTAATTTATAAGTTTATTGACTACAGGTACACAAGTAGATAGTGATAGGACAAGAGGGGATGGATTTAAACTGAAAGAGGGGAGGTTTGGGTTGTATGTTAGGAAATAATTCTTCACTCAGAGAAGTGCAGAGAAGCAAGATGCTGTGGCTCCACATGGATCTGTGTAAAATCAGGATGACTAAAGCAGAGCCAAATCTGATAAATTCTGCTGTGCATAATTTGAGTTTTTCAGAGCAATATTGATTCATCATTCTGTTTCTCAACACATTGATTCTGAAAGGACATGGATTTCTTTGCATTTTCATCACACTGAAGTGATCTGATGGTTCTTCTGGAATCACTAATAGGCATGATTCAAACACCTCACCTGGTGTGCAGTCCTGTGAAGAGACAGAACTAATAAATTCCATTGCTCACTTAATCACTATGGAAAGCCAGAGATCTAGTTTTATGAGCAGAGATGGCTAAAGTCTGCAGTGCTTGAAGGATCACATGTTGCTTTGGTTTTCATGCATTTCATCTGTTCTTTATATTGGTCATCCTGAAATAGTACACCACTGGATGAATTTCATCTTGTTTTTTCATCAATTTCATCATCCATTGGATGAAACTTAATATTTTAGTAAACATTTTAACTTCAGTGAAGCAGATCTAACAGAAGGATTGAAGGATGAACTACATCAGATTATCTGTCACCTGTTGTTGGGGAACGTATCCTTAGAAGTGGAAATCAAATGTTCAGTTTCCATCACGGAAAGACAGAATAGAAACTGGGTTTAAATTTAAAACAAAGTGGCTTAGAAGCTTTTGAGGGAAAGAAGGGAAATGCAAAGGTTTATTTTTTTATTGTTCTAGCATGACCTGCATACCTTGACTTAACCTAGTCATTTTCCTTATGTTCCAATCTCTACAAACCAACGAATACTTGGTGTAAATAAAATAATCTTATTATACTATATATTTGGTATGTTTAAGGATGAGTCTCAAAATATATACCTCACAAATTGTGTGAAAATCCCTCCCAACAATATGAGTGACACTTTGTGATACATAAATATCTTAATCGTCATTTTGACATACATGCAAATGACTAAGAAAAAGTTTGACAATGGAAACAGTTCTTACATCTCTATAAACAACAATTGTCTCCTTCAACTGTGGGCTCTCTTCCTCTCACCCGGTTATGCTCCCTGGGAATCACCACAAGAAAAACAGTTTTACTTAACTCACAAAGCATAGTATTTTACACATAAAATATTGCCATCTGTAAAGTAATAACAGTAATAACATCTATTTCACATGTTAATGATTATATTTTCATATTGATTTTGAGTTGTTTTTATTAATGTAGCTTTCTATGAGCATGTTTTATTGAGTGCAGTGGGACAGAAAATGAGTGATAAGATTATGTTGATAATTACCAGGCATTGATCAAATTAAATATCTATGCACAGTTCAAAAGCCAAAATCATTCAGAAATGAAAACATTTTAAGGATCTTCTGTTACTCAGATGAAAAGAATCATAGAATTATTGGATAATTCAGATTGGAAAGGCCTTCAAGATGCCACTTAGAAAGCAAAATGCCTTTAGTTTTAGTATCAGATTTTATGTGGAACTATTTGAAAATGAGAGCAATCTTTAGAAATACTGTTAAAATGGTAGAACAAATATCATTTCAATTTTACTCTCAAATTTATTCTTTCATTATTTGCCTCTCAACTTTTCCTAAAAATAAAATAGAACATTCTTCCCCAGACTTTCTAACAGCATATGAACTCCCATTCTTTTCTCTTGGATACTATTACTGCTTCCCACGAGTACATTTATCAGTATAGGAAAATGAAAGTAAAATAAAGGAAAGATGAAGTAATAAATACTATTTAGATTGTTTATTTTCCTTCAGATTTTATACACCACCATAACTTTTTTTTCCTCTTTGGAAATTGTATCCTCCTGTTTGCCTAAACGTGGTGTTTGTATATGGTAAACAGAAGGACCATCTGCAGCTTTTCTTTGAGTGAATGCATCTCTCTAAACATATTGGCTTGAGATAACTGTTCTACTACTCTAAATGTTCATATTTCAATAAAATCTGGTTTTATATAAACAGAAGTAGAAAACAGAAACATGCACGTTCTCATAATCATAATTATTTCACTTTGACAGCCAGGCACTAGTGCATATATATAAAATGAAATCAGTAGCTGTAGCCAGGCAAACAGCTGTTTGTTGTTTCCCAGTGAAATCAGTCTGAAAGATCAGTAAGAAGGGAAGATCAACTAGCTAAACAGAAGGACTATGTCTATTACACAATGAAAAGAGTTCTGCAGTCACTGAAACTCAAGATAAATAACACTCCTGATAAGACAAGACATATTTTTTCCATTAACACAATAACTACTCAGATATTCTGGTTGAGAACTCATTTCCATTTCACCATGTGATGTATGAGCACACCTAGACTCAGCAAACTTCATCAAATTCTGTATCATGCTCCATTCTGTTATGCAGAATAGTTGAGGATATTCCCTTGCTAATGAAGAGCTGTATTTAGAGGAGGATACATGGTTATAGCCTGCAGGCAGGAAAACAACACTAACAGTAAAGAGCGTCATTTAAACCCTAAGGCTTATTTAAGACTACTGAAATAAAACGACTTTAAAGGGCAGAGTTAAGAACCATGGTTATACAGATGTAACTTTAAGACATTTTTCCTAAAGTAATTGCATGCTTATTTCTGTCATCTCTCCAAACCATTTTTGCTTACTTCGTAAGGCTCTACAAATGTTTCTGGCAATTCAGTAAGAGCTAAATCTTGTAGTATGTAAAGCTCGAAGTCCTTTTCTCTAGACCAAAACTTCTGGCAAAAAATAATTTCAGTACAACTTTTTTTCATTTTCAACAACAGTGTGTAAAAAAATTTAAACCTTAGAAACCTTCAGCATTTTTACTGAAAAATATGTTGTTACATTATTGATGTTATATTGATGTTGTCTAGATTGATACACTGAAACGTATTAATCTATCAGCAGCTCTAAATTAATTCTCCACAGGATGCCTCTGGTTTTAGGCAATGAACAAGGACTGAATTCCTCAGCATCCACTTTTCAGCAATCTTGGGAGAAGGGGCAGGATGTCTGTTAATATGATTCTGTATGGCTGCTCCATGACTGCTAGTATTATCTTCTTGAAAAGTCATTCTTTTGGGGTGAAGCAGATGGATATTTAAAATGACACATAAACATGATATGCTTTCAAAAACATATGAACAAAAAACATAAAAAAACCCACAAAAAACAACTGCACATGAAAAAGAAACAAATGCCTTACACCCACCAAACCCACATAAAACGAAACTTCCAGCCTTAAAATTTCCCTTTCATCTGGATTACCTCTTGCAGAGACCTTTGCTTCATAAATTAAGCATTAAAAATAGGAGTTGGGAAGAATGCTGAGGAGCTGCAAGATCACTTGTAACGAAAATGATTCATGGGTATTGGGCATTAACCAGATTGCAAAGGTCATTACTGGGGGCTATCTTCCACGGCTGTTTGTTTGTCCTGCAAAACTTGTTCTTTCTTGGTACCTTATTTCCTACTAATTTATACATATATTTCTTGCCAACAACTATGAAGGAAAACTCCAGACTAGATGATGAAGCATTTCTACTCTCAAGAAACACGAGAATAATGGGAAGCTTGATTCTACAGCATCCTTGGCCGTATTTAAATAAGAAATTCTTTACTCAGAGGCACAAGAACAGGTTAGGTTGCCCAGAGAAGTTATGGGTTCCCCATCTCTGGAGGTGTTCAAATACGGGTTGGATGGGATGGGACTTTGTACAACTCAGTCTACTGTGTGGCAACCCTGCCCACAGAAGGATGTGGAACTAGATGATTTTTATGGCCCATACCATATCTTTCTAACCCATACCATTCTGTGATTCTGTGATTCCATATAGTTGTAAAAGATTCCTTACTTTCTCAGCATTTGGGAAGGTCAGTGCCAACATGCTGAAAGCTCAGGGAAATTAATCATGAACTTTCTCTTTTCAATTTCTAGAGGTATGTGGTTTAAGAAGTGGGTCTGCACTGCACTATGTGGGGAAGCAGCGGGACACTGTTGTGTAACATTCATTACTGCTACGCTGGAAATTTTCTTGGAGCAATGAAGATGTAGAAATAAATTCTAATATCTTCTCATACTCCCTTGCCAGTAGCACTGTCTAGTGATATACGGATTTCCTCCTAAACAGCTCAGCTTCTGCATTTCCAGTGGCTGGCACAAGCTGTCATTCTGACATACTGCCGTATCAAAAGACTACAAATATCTCTTGCAGAATATATCTTTTCAGGATATTTGCCCTGAAAATATCTTTTCATAAAAAGTACCCTAAAGACAAAATAAGACAAATTACTCTCAAACATAAAAACATTCATCTCTAGGAACAGAAAACATATTCAAAGTAAATTAATACTTTCCCTGAAAAGCCTTATGGATTTATTCCTCCCTCCTCAAGTAATGGCAGAGATTATTTAAGAACTAAGGTAGAATGGAATGGATGCTTTTCACTGGGCAGGAGATGACTGCTGCACTGCGGAGAGAAAAGGAATTAGGAACCTTTCTCTGTGGGCTGCAGCTTGGCTAGATGTCATATTTAGTGGGCTGGGCACACGTGGCTTCCATAGGCTTGATGTGATCAATGCTGCCACTGATGCTTCACAGCCTTTTCTGATGTTTCCTGGCAGAAGAAGCCTCCAAGTTTTGCTGTCTTCTAGTAGAAGCAAAGTATGAAAAAAAGCCTGTTGATCCCAGAAATGGGGAGATGCAGGGATGGGACAGCATAGGTGACACACGTAAAGATCCAATGATCGAGAAAGGCTGCCCTGACAAACCGTCCATGTGGAACCCATCCTGAGAAAGAAATATCCCTGAGGGACTGTGGGCCAGGGGCATTCATGCAGGGAGCAGAAGAAGATGATTAGGAAATTTGGAGAAGCAGTGAGAACTGAAGTCATGACAAAACAGCACCATTAGGGCCCAAAGAGCGAGAAAGGCTGCTTGGTGAGGTAGGGTTGGGTGATCACCTCAGAGCAGTACTGAAGTGTGGCTCTATGGATTCCAGTGGTCCAGTGTGAGGTTCCCCTCTGAAGCTTAACTAACAATCTGCCTTAAACACAATCATGGCCCAATGGTGTGGAAAAAAAAAACAAAAGAACAATTTTTTTTCGTGAATCAAACCAGTGAAAGGGATTGGCAAACTAAATAGAAAGGAGAAATCAAGAAGTTACAAAGCACTCTTTCAAACAGAGAGCAGGTACAATGGAGTGTGTAGATATTCTGACTTCCAAAATCTAAGGTCTACATTTTAAAGAGGAAACAAAAATGAGCAGCCCTTGATAAGCATGTAAAGCATAAAATAGTGTCTATTTTTTTTTTTTTTTTTAAATCTTATCTCTCTCCCAATGGCTTTTGCCTTCACCCAGAAAAAAGTGCAAGTGACCATGGGGACTGACATTCCTGCATCTTTCAGAGAGATATTTACTGCCTGGATGAAGGATAAAAATTAATTATTACAGATCCAGCTCTGGAGCTGATAGGCAGGACAGTGTCTAAGGACAAGGTGACTTTCTTCCTTTTATCTACAGAAAAGAGTAAAGAATTCCCTTAACTGACTCTGCAGTTCATATCTTTAAGGAGACATATACCTCTGTTTGTTAAACTCAGTTTAACCAGGCATATCATCAGTGCACTGGAAATTGTGCTCAGCGATATGTATTGCAGTATAGTTAGTAAGATTCCCTTAAATACTAAATAGACATGTCTATATGGTTGGGCTGAGGTGCCCCCTCAGCTATTACCAAATTAACGTTTAGAGACTATTCATGTAAAGAAACAAAGGACCATGACAAGCAATAATTTATGTATGTATATTTTCACTCTTCCTAATGAATTATGCCATCAAGTGAATTAGTCATGAATGAATTAGTCATTTGAAACTGTAGGTCTCTGAGACAGGAATGTATCCTTCTGTCTGCTTCTTCCATCCTAACCAAGTATTCATCTTCAAGTGAAGAACTGGACAGCAAAGAGTTCAGATAATTTCCCCTGTCATTCACATAATGTGAATAAAGCAAGATAGAAATGTAAGACATTGTTTCAGTTCAGTATTCAAGACTCTAAACATATTTCATTTGCAACAGTTTTTTGGAGAACAGTTAATACCAGCAGATCTAGCTTGAAGTGTTCCCAGAAGTAAATAACTCCAGGGTTTACACAAGGCTTGCCGTACACTTGCAATATCTTACTTTACTGATAGTACAACTGAATGTGAACAGTATATGTGAGAAAATAGTGGAGAATTATTATAGGCCACTTTATGAAATAATTGTTGCTACATCTATAGTTTTGATCAGAAAGAGCTAAGTATGCTAACCTGAATAATGTCTAGCTAATATGTTGCAATTTCTCTGTTGTGACCACATTCTTCTCCAAAGCCTTGCTGTGCATCTTTCTTATTTTTCTTCAGCACTTCTTAAACCAAAGTAATCCAAGCTCTGTTCTGATTGTACATGAATTCTACAGGGTACAGAAGTGATAAACTGAATACAAACAGTAGCTACAGGGATGTCTGGGAATTTGCTTTTGTAAAACTCACTGGGATGAGGCAATTGCATGCTGGCTGCAGGTTATCCTCCATTAACTGTGCCATAGTGCTTCCAGTGGATTACAGTGATTACCAATGTCAAAACACTTTCCTGTGGATTTGTGGAATTAAGCCAGAGAGGCTAAATCACTCGAGTTCAGTGGCAGGGCAGCAACATAGGAAAAAAAATATATGATTTACAACTAGATTTAAAGTCGAAAAAAATAATGCTAGTGTTCATAGTGTTGTCTTGCAGTTGCACAACGGAAGCCTTGATATCTATTCAAGTCTGTTTTAATTTGATATTTCATGCAGAATATGATAATATTTGGTTTTGATTTAGGAAAGGAAAAAAAAAAAAAAGAAAAACAATGTTTTTTGAGCTTTATAGTGATTTGCGTACGTCATTAAGCTGTCAGTCTTAAAAATATTTTAAGAAATGGAATGTTCTTCGCAATTTCATTATACAGGTGAATAAATTTCAGATGATAAAATTGCTGAAGTGACTCTAACACAGAAAAGATAAATTTACTCATAACATCAGTCCCATAGCAAAATTACATTTGCAAAATATATTGTCTTGTAAAACTGAAACCAAGTTGGTATCTTATAATAGAAATAGAAGTTCACTACTTTTACTATTTTCAATTATGTCTGGACTTTGTGCTATAAATATATTTCATTCCATACACTTTTCTAAAACTGCTTTCTCTGTTTTGAAAAGAATGATCATAGTATAGCTATTCTTTGGATAGTTTTTCTCCCTTAATTCCCTCTTTTCTTTCCTTCCATTCTTGGAATGGATTTTTTACTTTGTATTTTAATCAGGAAGGCCTAAAGAATTGCATCCAATAGAAAATAGACTTGTTTGCTGAGAATCCATAGACAATTTATTCCATGGCAACAATCTATACAGAAGTTGCAATGTGGGTTCACCTCTGAAGTATATCGAAGCTATACAAACTAATGTATTTCTTTTAGTGCTGTAGAGGAAAATAATCAGAAGATCTGGAACTGAATTAATGCTACAGTCTTAATCATCTCATACCTACCATAAGGTAATCCTGTCTCAATTATAGATCCAGCTAGAAATGGCTTTAAAGCTAGATTATTCTTCTAGTCTTTCTTGGCCAAGTGTTGCAATGGAAATATCTTGACAGCTTTATTCATAGAATCACTAATAACACTAAAATGCAGACTATATAACACTTCACATGCCACATACAACACTGCATCTTTTTGACTTAAGCCCAACTTTTGAAGCAAACTACTTTTGCTTCATTTTAACAAGGCTGAGAATTACATTTCATGCTTGATTCACAAGTACTGTAGTGGTTCAGCAGTTTGAACAATGTCATCAGAAAGTTCCTAGGCTTTCTTGCAGAGCTTTATGTTAATGAAGAAAGGGCATGAATAGAGTTCAGAGTCAGTGCTCAGTTCTCCATTAGATGCTTCTTTAAAAAAAATCCCCCTATACCACGCCACGCTGAAACAAAAAGAGTAGTAGTAAGTTAACAAAAACTTGAATATTGCACTTTCCTTCAATCTGACTTAAAGTTTTGTACTTTGATAATTCAATCAAGATTCTCTTACTCCAAGCAAACTGATTTACCTATGTCATCACAGTAGCTGCAAAGCATTTGTTTCACAGTCTTCCAAAGAAGTTTGTTTGCTTCCAGCCTTTGAGATCTTCGCTTTGAGTAGACCATTGCTGAGAGTGGTGCCTTTCTACTACTCGTTTTTCTCGTTGCTGTTCTTCTGAGCCTAAAAATTAGTGTCTTCATTTGCTTTTTACATTTTTTGAAATAACTTGCAAAGCCTGCTCAACTAGAATATCTGTTATGCTTTTGAGTTTAACAGAACACAAAAATCAAAATCACATCAAAGTCATGAAGATTAACCTTTTAATATTCTACAATAAAATTCTCCTATATTTTCTCCACAGGACACTTCTGTGATTCACTGGCCAGGCTGCTTGGCTTCACCTTTTGAGCAGTAACAGAACTCTTTCAAGTAAATTTTAATTTTTCTCTTGCCTCTCTGAATTTTTTATCTATTAAATTCTATCAATTTATTATTATTTTTTAATATACAGAATTGTGTACAATGGAAAAACGTAGATACTTCACAAATCATTCATTATTCATGCAGAATGATTGTATGCTGGGCAAACCCCATCCTTAATAAAAAAATGTTCTAACTGTAGCCATGTCTGCCCTGTTAGTGTATGTGTACACTCAGGAGGCTTAGGTTAAGGTGTTTTTAAAGTATTAGCATTACACACCTGTTACATGCATTCAAGCTTTGCTGTATGAGGAGTATCTGGCTTTTTCAAAACTGGGCTATAGGATTTTAAAATAGATCTTCAGAACATAAACACAGTACAATACTGATGTCCTTCTCCCAGTCTGAGGTGACTGCAATGTAGTATGTATGTACACAAGCTAGTTTTTGGAGCCAGCCCAATTCTGTCAGCAGGAAGTGCAGGTTGGCATCATCATACTGTTGGGACTATTGCCAAATAGTTGACTTTTGGAAAGCTGAGAAAAGACTAACAGTCTGCATCAGAAAAGAGTAAGCTATTTGCTTAATAATCATGTTTCCATAACATTTGTTGATTGAGAAAGAAAATCATACAGGTCACAGACACTAGGATCTGGGAAGAAATGATTTCTTAGGGATGTCATGTGGGATTGGAGATAAGGTCAGGGCTTGGATAACATTTTTGAATGAATTTCTCTTTTCCCATTGATGATAACCAGGATTTTCTCTTTCTTGCTGAGTCCTGTTTAGTACTAATTAACTTGTCTCTTCTCCATTGCAACCATCTCTCACCTTTTTTAAAGTTACTAGTTTTACTCTTTTCCTCTGTAGCCTGATCTTCTCTTCACAAGAAGAGAACTTCAGTTTTTCTTTGTTTTGAGAAGAGCTGAAATTATGCTCTTTAATCAATTTTGAACTCTTTTCTGAGTCTGTACAAAAACTAATCCTCTTTCGTAAGTCTTACTTTTTCAGTAAATTGTACTTTTTGTTTCTCTATCGTTTGCTGAGAAAAATGCTGACAAACTCCAACTGACAGAACTCAGAACCTCATAACATCATGTATGATGAAACCTGAAAGTGTAGCAGAATGATCAGCTACACTTACAGCTGCAGGATATGGCCTATTGATTTGGAGGTGATGACTGCAGCATAGTCTAAATTCGTTCAAGCTGGCTTCAACTACCTAACACATGCTCAAGTAACCATTAAGGTATAGGATGGGAGGCCTCAAATCAGGGTCACCAAACCAGCATTAGCTGACTGACTGCTGGCAAGCACAGTGAAGTCTGAGAAAGCATCTTACTTTCCAGCCCAGTTCAGTAACTGACATCGCAGTGAAGGATCAGCAGCTCTGCATTTGTACCTAGACAATCTGACAGACATGTATTTAATTTCGTGCTTAAAGAAGATGATGAATCATTTGTTAAGTCAATCATAGTGATCATTTTTCTTTTAGTGTATTGAAAAATAGCGTAGAAATGTATATACAAAAAGAGCAGAAATGAGCAATTAATGACTGAATCATAGAACCACCAAGGTTGGAAAAGACCTCCAAGATCATCCAGACCAACCATCTACCACCAATTTTTCCCTACTAAAACATCTTAGTACAACAATTAAACATTTATTGAATACATCCAGGGTCTTATGAAAGACCATAAGAAAGCTTGTTTCTCTTGCAGGACAGCTTGAATCTTTTAGAGAGTTCCACTGTGCCAATAGATTTTTTCTTCAGGTTATGATCTTCAACCTAGAACTTCAGACACGATTTTATATAATATCATACACTGCAGAGATAATTATGTTGGACCAAATCTCTCTAAGTTTAAATTCTGAGAGATGCAGATGGGCATTTTTGAAAATTTTCTGAGGCACTGAATGGAATAGCCTGTAACTCAGTGAAATCACTGTGCAATAGAAGTTGAATCAACTCTGGAACCTCTAAGAAGATCCTTCTTTAAAACTGTGCATGCTACATAATGCCTAAATAAATTTGAAAACCTGTCCAGTGACTCTTGAAGTCAACTCGGCTATGTAATAATGACACATGGTAGGCAGATCTACCTGGCATTCTTTTAATATATTGTGTTGCTGAAGAAACATCATATTAAGGCGGACTTGATGAGGTAACTCATTAGTGCACATTAAGATGTTATTTATTAGAGCTTTCAACATGGAGTACTCAATAAAACTTCTGTGTTTTGAATTGTGATGATAGAAAAAACTAAGGTAAAAAAATGTCATATTTTGAAATGTGTTCTCTGTCATTTTTATTAATGACTTTCACAACCTTGTAGCATTTTTTGTGAAACTTCAAAATATGCATTCTTAACTGAATCTTTGTGCAATCAACTAAATCCCAGAGAATTTATTTGTAAATACAAGAAAGCATTGAGAGAATAGAAAAAAATAGGTGAGGTTATAATACTTTCTTTGGAAAATTTAATAGTCAGGAGACATGAAAAGGGAAATGGAAAAAAAGAAATGAACAAAATACTATGTTGAAAATATTTTAGAAATCCTCCAGCTTTTGGTCAGCATAGATCACCGTTAGTCAACACCACTTCTACTGCTGCAGAGAGATATTAACAAGAACACCCATAAAACAGCATTTATCTGTTATTCACAGATGCATATTTTCTCAGCATTTTAAAGCAATTCCTACCTATCTTAATAAATGCAACATCTCTAATAAAATAACGCTCTAGTAATTAAGGCAAAAATATATGCGTAACTACATGAAGCAGTAACTGTAACTGCACTAAAAAACAAAAACACTTTTTTCATTTCAAGTATTATTAACATGGAACAATTTAAAAATTCATTGCCCGCAATATAGTGATAATAATATCTGTTCATGATATCAGTGTTACTAGCCAAATCAAATATTGCCCTTAAACCACAGAAACAGCCATATATTTTAAGCAGTGTATATTTTACTGAATTTAACTACAATCACAATCTTAATTAGAAAAGCTGCATGTACAAAAGCAAGTATTGCACACTAATCAAGATTGTACAGGAAACTGACTGGCAGCATGTGAGAGAATGGAACAATTTTACCCCAGAAAATCTGATGGTACATTTCTGTGCTGAGTCCACAGACTCAGCTCTATGGTAACGCTCAGCTCTACAGTGAATTTAGAGTAATACAATTAAATCAGTGGAGTTACTATGGATATTCTCCAGCACAACAACACACAGTTTTTGGCAGTGGGTACTCAGCAGCTCAAAGAAATCTGACTTGTACTCTGCATACTGGCACAAGTCTTTCAGCTCATTTCTGACAGCTTTCTGGTGAAGGATTTTGCCTGGAAAACTCTGGAAGTGTTCCACAAGAACTAAAATAAATAAATAAATATATTTATATATACATATAGGTGAATTATTTCTCTCTCTACATAGAAATATATAGTTAGATAGGCCACCAACACACTTAAACGTATATTTATGACTAGTTGCTTGAACTGAAATAGTATGACACAGAGAATCAGTGAAGAAGATTCAGTGCTTGAAGTCAGTAGAGTTGCATTTCAGGAATGCACACCATATTTATACAACTAAAAATCTTTGTTTTGAAAAAGCTGACATGTTTTTCCACCTGTCTACTCCTGCACATTGTCTGAGCACTTTCTAAGTGTACTTCAAATTAGTAGCTGCAAAACAGATTTCAGCAGTGTAATTTGTTACATATACACTAGTCAGCAGAGAGATGACAATGATTGATTTGTTTAACGACAATAATTTGTCTGCAAATTCTCACTTGTTTCTTCTGCCTAATTTCCCTAAATGTTTGTTTCAAGTATCTTAAGAGTTAGCTGAAGAGCTTTATTTTCTGGAAAGTGACAAAAAATTTCTTCTAAAATTTGTTATGATTTATGGATGTACAGACAATAGAAATAAAAATTAGGACTGACTGGTGTCCTGTGCTTTTGTGAGCAGGGAAAGTGTCACAAATTAAATGTGTATCTACGTGGTCCTTCTCAGAGGATCTTTGAGAAATCTTTTTCTCCAAATTGGAAAGATATACATTTGCTGGATAGATTCTTTGATGCACAAGGAACTGCTTGCAAGGTCATATCCAGAGAGTAACGATCAGTGAATCAATGTTCAGATGGAAATCAGTAACAAGTGGTATCCCTCAGAGGTCAGTAATGGGATGGATACTCTTTAATATCTTCATAAGTGACAATGACAATCAGATCGAGTGTACTCTCAGCAAGTTTGCAAGTTGTGGTGCGTGGTTGACACATCTGAGGGACGGGATGCCTTCCAGAGGCATCTAAACAGGCTATGCAGTGGACCCAGGTGAACCTCATGAGGTTCAATAAATCTAAGTTCAAGGACTTGCACCTGGGTCTTGGGAACCCTGCGATCAGCACAAACTGGTGAGTGTAAGGATCAGCCCTACCAGAAAGGACGTGGAGGTACTGGGGGATGGCAAGCTGGACATGAGCCAGCAATGTGCCCTTCCTGCTCAGAAAGCCAAGCATATCCTGGGCTGCATCCAAAAAAGGTGGCCAGAAGATTGAGGGAGGTGATTCTTCCCCGCTATTCTGCTCTGGTGAGGCCTTATCTGGAGTACCTGGTTGAGATGGGGAGTCTCAGTAAAGGAAAGACATAGATATGTTGGAGTGTGTTCAGAGAAGGGCCCCACTGATCTAAGGGCTGCTACACCCTTCCTATGAGGACAGGCTGATAGAGCTGGGGCTGTTCAGCCTGGAGAAGAGAAGGCTTTAGAGAGACCTGATAACAGCCTTTCAGTATCTGAAATGGGGCTATAAGAAAGAAGGGGACAGACTCTTTATTGGGGTCTATTGTGACAGGACAAGGGGAAATGGTTTCAAACTAAAAGAGAGGAGATTTAGATTGGATGTAAGGAAAAAGTTTATTACAGTAAGGGTGGTGAGGCACTGGCACAAGTTGCCACTGCCACAGGTTGTGGTGGATGCCCTGTCCCTGGAGACAGTCAAGGTGAGGCTGGATAGTGCTCTGAGCAGCCTGATCTAGGTGTTCCTGTTCACTGCACGGGGAATTGGACTATATTACCTTTAAGGGTCTTTTCCAATTCCATCAACTTTATAATTTTATAATTCTATAATTTCCTCTGGGTTCAGTCCTCATAAAGCAGTCAAAGGTACTGAACATAAAATCTGCTTTGTGATCAGTACCATGTGATTACATACTTAGGGAGATCTCATGAAGAGCTAGTTGTTGGTGAAATGTTGTTTGAGTGGTATCTGTTTTGGGAAACCTGTGGGCTCTCTGCTTTAAGTAAGAGAAAGGGACTTGAGGAATCAGATAATCAGCTACTGCCTCTCTACTAAAGAGAGCTCACAACCACAGATGAGAGCACACGTGTAGTTCTCAACTGGCTGGGTGTAGGGATCATGCTTGTAAAGGAATTAGGCAGACAAGCCTAAGTCGATGCACCCAGCTTTAAATGGATAGTAAGGGCAGAATGAGCCAAACTTTGTGAAAAAATCACCAGGAATAAGGGCACTTGCCTTGGAATAAAATAAACTGGCCAAACAATTCTGTTTATTTCATCAGTTTGAACATTTTATGATACCAGATATTACTGTGGGTGTCTAACCAAGGCAAAACAAATCTTGTATAGATTAGATGCTGTGAGACATTTCCCCTCATGTGTGCATGCCAGGTCCCATTATTCTCAACATTCAAGTTGACAGTAACCAAAAGTGGAAATGAGTAAGAATCAATGAGCTATGTTAATGGATTTGTTGCTGACAACAGGTTTAGGCTTTATTGAAACCTTTCAGGCAGTCTGAGGAAGGAGAGGGAGTGCCTTTGACTTTCTGTCATTGCTTATCAAGTGTTTTTTGTGTGAAGGATATTCAAATCTGCTGATGTGTATTGAAAAAGTGTGCATTTTTAATCTAGGATTATATATTGAATATATACTAGAAATACAAACAATAGCTCAGCACTGATTTATCATGATTTCTTTTAAGAAGGATGAAAATCCTTCATCCTTTTATGAAGGATGAAAAAGACACGGTATAACTGTCCTTATAGATCTAGTCCCAAGTGTCTAGCCAAATAGGTAATGGTGTAAATAGAAATCACCTAGCTGTTTAGGGACTTATACTATGAAAACACCTTTCATTCAAATGCTACCAAGGTAAAATCTGGCTTCTGAAATCAACTGTAAAATTCCCATCAGCTTCAAAGGAACTGGAATGTCAGCCTTACCATTAGTTTCAGTAGAGGATCAGTTCTGAAGAATAAAAAGTCTTTGATGTTTCTTCCTGGGAAAATGTTTTGTTGGGGCTCTAAATCTTTGAGAAATGGCAAAAGCTTCCTTATGTGGAAATGGTATTGTAACAATTTTTTAGATTTCATTTGATGAATATTTGCAGCAAGGACTCACGCATTCAGAATGGGATATAATGCCTGACTCAGGAAATTGATAGCTTTAGGGCCATTCTTCTGCTCAAAGATAGACAGCAGTGAGGTCCAAGGAAAGCAAAAGCAAAGATAGACAGTTATTATGCACCAGTTTAATGTTTTTGTTGCCCTCTTTCTTATGTTTTAATAAAAAAATAGAAAAATTAGAAGTTTTGTTACTTGTACACTGATTGTACTATATGAGGGAATTTTCCTATTTTAGTATGTTGGTCTACAATGTTGGGGTGGATGCAGGTGGTGTGGCAGTAGAGGTTGAAGCTTCCCACCAATCCATTACATTTTGTTGCTGCGTGACAAATGGCAGCAGAGGGGCAGTCTGATACAATGGCATCTGACATGGAAAGTGTGTATGAAGCAAAGTGTGTATTTGAATCCTTCCACATGGGAAAATATTCTCCCTATGACATTCTTAGAATCGTAGACTCATAAAATCACACTGAATCATAGAATCATAGAATGGCCAGGGTTGGAAGGGACCGCAAGAATCTTGAATCTCCATGCAATCTCCCCACACGCAGGGCAGTCCATCCTCCATATCTAATACTAGACGAGGCTGCCCAGGTCCCTAATCTGGCCCTGAACGCCTCCAGAGATGGGGCATCCACAACCTCTCTGGGAAGCCTGTTCCAGAACTTCCATCACTCTCAGAGTAAAGAACTTCCCCTGACATCCAACCTAAAACTTCCCTCCTTCAACTTAAAACCATTTCCCCTTGTCCTGCCATTATCCACCCTTGTAAAGAGTTGACTCTCCTCATGTTTATTGGTTCCCTTTAGGTACTGAAAAACTGCAATGAGGTCACCCTGCAGCCTTCTTTTCTCCAGGCTGAACAAGCCCAGCTCCCTCAGCCTGTCTTCATACGGGAGGTGCTCCAGCTCTCTTATCATCTTTGTGGTCCTCCTCTGGACTCTATCAGCTCCCTGTCTTTCTTGTATTGGGAACCCCAGACCTGGGCATTCATTGATGCTTGCTGAATGTTTCCAGAGACAAAACAGAGGATGTGAACACAGTGAGGAGGCGGGTGGTGCGTTTAAGCAACAACTCTGTCACAATAGCTGTGAGACAGTAGGTCACCTCTGCTAGTGCAGATTTTTTATAAGTGGCATCTTCACTGCTGGTGAAAATACAGCTAGTGGTGGTTATTGTGTTGAAAAACAGTGTTTTTGTAGTTGAGAATTTGCAATATCAAACAGTGCTTTTGTGCTCTTTGTCTCTGTTGTAGTTTCCATGGAAATAAACAGGAGACATTACTGTCAGAGCTACCTACATATATTTTATGTGTAGCCCAAAACAATTTCTCTTCACTCAGTGAGGCCCAAGGAAAGCAAAAATGTTGAACACCCATGGTCTACACCTAATAACAATTATAAGTTTCTTAAAGGCTCTGGCACTGATATTCACTTTCTTAGTATTTATACTGAGTATAACAGATCCAGGCATTTGAAATTGATCATTTCATATCACTATTACACTATTATCTACATAGCTGCTACTTTATGTAAAAAACTACTTAAAATGCCACCAGCAGCAGTCTCTCTTTCATTATGTACAAGAAAATCACTTTTCTAAAATCTGTCTAGAAAACAATTTATCCCCTATTACCAGTGTTTTCAATGTAGAAATAGCTCTTTTAAATTTTTGTTCTTAAATGCTGGAATGTACATTCCTAATATAAGAAGTACTGTGTTTTCCATCTAAAATTTCTCTTGGTAGGGGTGTACAGCCATTTTGATTCAGCACCATTCTTTGGTTTAATTTGCCTACCTCATGAGGTTTGTTGTGAGGCATATTCATTTTCAGTATCTTGCTGTTAGATAAAGTTTCCTGATAGCCTATAAGAATATTTTCCTGTCTCTGATACTTTAACGTAACTGGTAGATTTTTTACTTATTTTTCATTTGATGATTGAATGCTATATTTGACACATTTTTTGGTGAGATTTTTGTTTTCAGTGAGGTAATGCATTCTTATATTTATCATCTTGATGATATGTGAACGTGAGTGAGGAAAAAGCTTTGATAATCTTTTTTACAATTGTCTTGGAAAAATGATATTTCATATGCAAATGTAGCCAATTTCTATAATATTCTCAGTTCTCCAGTCACGTGTCAGTCTTCCATTCTCTTTAATACTTCAAAAGATTTCTTCTAGTGATGTATCTAAATTGTGCAGACTCACTGCTTTCAATTTCAGAAATGTTTCACCATGAAAAGCAAAACAAAGCAAAACAAAAAACAAAACCATTACGACAATATCTCAGGCTCAGAATTTAACAGCATCCTTCCATAAAGTGAAATTAGTTTCCCAAGTCCACATTGCCTACTTCTATTTATTCCTTCCCAACTTGCATTTCTAATTTTTTGATGTCTTTGGATGATCTTGAGGTTAAAAAAAAAAAGATGCAAACAACCCCCAAGTCCCAAAATAAATGACAACAGAAGCCCGTCCAACTGGCTTATCTGAAAAGAAACAAAAGAATTTTGAATGACAAAATGTACATATATAAAATCAGTTTTCTACATCTCTCTTAAGTCACCTTAGCTGATTTATCTTCATATGTCATCTTTTTTTTTTTTTTTTTTTTTTCCCTAAAGGCATTGGATTACCCTGTATGTCATAACTTCAGTTTTGGTTTGACACAGTCATCATTATCAGAGCACTGTTTCAGCATTGCTTTACTGGTCTTTTTGTCATTCTCCATGTTACCTGATCTGCCTATTCTGCAGTCTCTGCTGCTATTCCTCTCTGTACATTCCTTCAGGCTTGATGTACATGAAAATCTGGAGCAAGTGAAGTAAACAAAATTTGATTAATTATGCAAAGGCATTAAATAACAGCAGTTAGAAGAAAAAAAAATAACTAATTCTATGGAAGACATATCTTCATGCCTGAATCAATGAGCCTATCACATGATTGGAGGGCTCACTGTGGAGTTCTCCTGTTGTTTATTTTTCAATATATGAAAAATTATCATCTATATTTAGAACCTCAACACTGACTACTGCTAATAATTCTTTATAGAATAAATAATTGAACACCACTTATTATAATTGAATTTTTTATTACATTGCCATTATTTCACTGGCATAGTTTTCTTGGATAACAAGTTTCCTGAAGGTAATTTTGACCCCTAGATTTGATTTTAATAAAGTAATTGATAAGTTGAGACCGAGTGTTGTTTTGAGGGAAAAATAATTAGGAACATACAGGACATACTCACAGTTTCGGGTATCATTAACACCAACAGCTTGTCTTTGCTTAAGATGTTTAAAGTTCCCCCCCTTTCCACTGGTCATTATAGAATGGATTCTTCTTGTTTCCATCATGCTAACAATTCTTTTATCCTTTAAATGGTAAAAATTAACAGTCATAGAAACATAGAATCATAGAATGTCTTGGGTTGCAAAGGACTTTAAAGATCACTAATTCCACTCCCCCTGTCATGGGCATGATTGTCATCCTTAGATCTGGTTACCAGGGCTCCATCCAAACCGGCCTTCAAGGATGGGGCATCCACTACTTCTCTGGGCAACAATTAAGGCCATGCTGCTCACTGTGCTTGTGTCTCAGTGACTGCATGCAATTCTCTGTAAACTCAGTGAAGTATTTCTGTGATTTAGAAACATGTATTTTGTAAATGTCAAGTCATGATCTTGAATTTCATTCTATCCTGTACCACCTCCAGGATATTCCAATTTCATGAAGTTAGTGGTTTATTTTATTTTTAACAAAGAATATAAATGAGTAAAGTAACTAGAAACTTGTCTAATGCCATACAAATTTCTTATTTCTGTAATAGATTGACCTGCATTTGTTGTGTCAGCTCAATTCTACAAAGGAAAAGGCCAGCATATCCAGTTTGTTTCTGCTTCAGTTGTACTAAAAGTACTGAAGAAATCAATGTAGGAGAGTTAAGCATGGAAGCAAAAGTCCAGTATTTCCCAAAATATTGACTTAGACTTCTAAGAAAGGAAATCCAAAGGTCTTGAACTATTGTTTTAGATGTGAAATATGAAGCTATGAAATAGCTAAGGAATTTTTATTGTGTACTTTCATTTGTATGAAGTTGCTTTATGCTTCAAGAACTAAGAACCTTATGTTGAATTTTACTAGAATACCATTAGGTTTACGACCTATAGACATTTGCCCATCTGTTGTGTAGAACAGTTTTCAGTGAATGAAGCAAAGGTAATGCAGACATAAATGAGTGTATTTTAATTAACCTACTTTTGTACACTGAAATTATCTTGGTCTGGTAGAAATAGCATAAGTTCATGATTTCATACACAAGTGAAAAAATAAACTTCTATAAACTTCAGAAAATCACCTGAGGAAGCAGGTGCCTATTCTGGTTTGTTATTATTCTACCAGCTGAAGAATTAATGGTCATTGGAGAATGTGAATTTCAATACAATTTTAACTACTGAATGTTGAATGTAAAGAAGTAACTGAAATACAGGATCATTGTTCACATAAGAAACGTCTTAATATCGCATATTTGCACTAATATAGGTGATGCTTAGCAGACATATGTAAGAGCCAATGGGTGGTATCCACGTCTACTTGTATGATTATACCTCTCTGAAGCAAGAAAGTCAGAGCTGTATGAGTTTCCTCATCTTCATCAGAGGAGCAAAATGTTGTCTCTGGGATTATTGCTAGTTTTCCATCCTGTTGCTCGAGATTTTTGATTCCTAGTACTTTTAGAATGAATGGATTGTAGGCTGAATGTGAATTCTGTTGAAATTACAAGCCAAATGACTATTCACTGTGAGCAGTTTTTAAACAACGGTGATCTGTTTTCACCTTTCAATTGCTTCTTAAAAGTTTCCTCATTTTCCTTTTTTCATACTAAAGTTCATTCTTATTTATAGTTTGAATCCAAAATGACTCTTTCAGTAATTCAGAAAAAAAACGGGGAATTTAACCAGATGTTAGACATATGGATCAAATTAAAATAAACAAAACAAACAAAAAACTAAAACACTTAGAATTTCATAAAAATGAAATTAAATTACTGATTTGTGTCTTGGCTTTCAAACTTGCCTTATGTGTACAGATTCTATCCTGGGAGAAAAGATGGAACAAAAAATATACCTCCCAAGCAGATTCACTTGGGAACAGAATCTTCCTTGGAAACATGCCTCCGTTTCTTTGTTGAAAAGGTTTAAAAGTAACTTAAGGAGTTTTAGATTTTTTCAAATGAGTGACGTTGCAGATGACTGTACGTATTTGTCTTCAGCCACTGAATTTTCATACAATGAAGTAAAGAAAAATCTTATACTGGACACAGAAAACACCATCTCCCAAAAGAACGGTAGCTTGGAAAGGCTAGAGAAGTTTAATTTCATGGGTTTATTGGAGCATTGGCTATCCCTGGACCTAGCAGGCTCTGAACCTACCATGGAGACAGGTTTTCAGGTTTCTGTGTTTGTTTTCTGTGTCAGGCTATTTATCCAAGTGCTGGAAATGGAGAATAACCTTTTAAATTTTATTTTCTAAAAGTGAATATTTTCAAGATGTCCTGCACTTATATTTTGTCATCTCTGACTCAAGATTTCAAATTTGGATGAATAAAAAGCAAATCATTTTAAAAAAAGCAACAATTCATGTATCTCCAAGTTGCAAAATTGCAATATCAACAATAAACTGAAATAACTTTGTACAAGTATCATAATTTTGAATAAAAAACCTGCTGAATAAACCAATTCTATGAGCAGTTACATTTTTTTCTCTCAGTAATCTCTCTAAGTTGTTTATGAGGAGACTACACATTTCTTAAGTGCTTAAAGAAATATTCTGTGTGCTCACAGAATGATGATGTACTGTAATGCAGGTGAAACATAAATCTGGAAGAACTCACTGCTATTTTTATAAAAAGTTCACTTTTTAAAGTACCACTTACTCTTAAAGGTTCTTAAATGTACTGTACTCTAGTTTCATCAGTGTTATTTAGATCAGAGATAACCAGAGAAATTCTGCTGTCACGGTATTGGTGAGTGATTAGAAACAGGCTCAGGACTTAAAAAATATTTTTCACTTTCTCTATTCCAATATAAATGTATTAATGGTTCAATTTTGCTTTTCCTAATACAAAACTCCACCTTTCCTTCTCTCCTATTTGTTTTAGCCTTACAGCTACTGTCTTGTGCAATTAGAATTAGCGATCAAATTAAAAGCTACCCCAGTGGGTGATATAAGTTAAATATTAATTCTATACTAGTAATGCCTTGTTATATCTACTAAATCTGGAAAACTCAATTAGATCTTTACCTGAAGTAGGCTACTGAAGTTTTCCCTAGTTTCTTTATAAAACTGACTTGAATTAGAGAAGTTCTGTCTTAAGTGACCTCTTGCTTTCACACCATTCTCACCTGCCCTTGTGAAACTCACTAAATATTTAGGCATCGTTAAATTAATTTTCTACTGAATGTATTTGAAAAAAAAAAACCCTGGTATTACTAAATATGGGAGCAGAGGAAGTGTTGATTTTTTTTGCATTTGTTTTTTTTAATAGCGACGAAAAGCTACTTGGTTATTATAGAGTGATCAGTGATGTCAGTGATGCCAGTGGACATAACTGATGTCAAATAAGTAAGCATCAAAAGAAACTAGTAGGAGAACAAAACAGTTAAGTGTACTGCCTCTGTGTAGGAAAACCTTATTGAAAGGTAGGAAGCCAAAAATAAATGCACAAATTTTCCATGACATAAATACTGGTGATCAGTTAGCAAAGATTATGTAATGAACCTATTTGAAGGTGGCTTATATTAATAATGGATAAATTAATCTAAATTGATATTGGATTTTTGACTTTGACACAGAAAGAAACTGCTTTTTTTTTAAATTATTATTTGTTCTGTGCCACTAAGTCATGCAATATGTTAGTTTGATGAATTAAAATATGCTGAGATTGTAATGAAGATACTTTGATAAAAGATTTCTGAGACTGAGATTTTTGGAAAGCCATTCTCTTTTTTTTTACTAACAGCAAGAAGAAAGACAACCAAAAGTATTACAGATTATATATAAATGATTAAATAAATAGCCTAAATTTTAAGAGGATCTATGTGGGGAATAGTTCTCTGGAGGTATCCTATCTGTGATTCACTTAAGAACAGGTATTCACCATGTTTTGCCAAATTAAACAGAGGTTAACATGATAATATTATAAAAACAGAAAAGTGATAACAAATTGATAGTGAAGTTTTATCTCTTGGTAGTTCTGCTATAATAGCTTAAGTGTGCTTACTGATGTCAGATCTTACAGAAACAGAAAGTGTTAACTGACATTTTACTACCTTGCCCACAGTTTATTTCTTTCACTAATAACCTTATAAGAGTATATTCTAGATATGTTTTTTGGAATGAATAACAATAGAATGTTGATAGGCAAATGGAAAATTCATCCCTTTTGCAACATTTTTACTTTCTTTTTTTCTTTAATTATTTCAGGTGCTAACAAATGTCACTGTGTTACAGATGCTTTGTAAGTTTTCCAAAACTATATCTAGATTTGAATTTGAGATAATATTTAGCCCAAACAAAGAAAATATTCCTTTTAGTAAAACAGTAAGTGTTCTAAAACAAGGGATGACATAGGGCATTATTTCCTGTAAGGTGCCAAGAGGCTTGGGAAGAGTAATTAGTTTACCAGTGCATTTGCTTTCAGAGCAAACTAAGAGTGTTATTCCCTAACACTGAGTAGACTGACAATCTTTTTTTCTAAAAAAAACGTATTTCACCTTGTACCCAACAGGCACTTGGGAACATTCCAGGAAATGAGTGATCCAAAAGCTTTTAAACCAACATGAAGCTTTTTTCTGCTATTTTTTTGTGTAACTTCTCCAACTGTGCTTATGTCTGCCCTTGGCAGTCGGTCTACATAAGGCACAAGCAGGAAGTACTCAATTAAAGATACAACAAAATCACACAAGAATAAATGTAATTAATCTTCAGACATATGAGTGTTTGAATGTGACAATTTTTGGATGAGCTTACATTGGACATTGCATAATTGTTAGTTTTAAATTATTTCATAGGATTTGGGTGCATATTTTGAGTGGAGAGGCAGAAGAAATCAAAGAGAAACAGAAGACTTTATGATAGCAAAGTATTTAGGAAATCCCAGAGGACATAAGAAGGAGAACCTCTGAGAAAAGCAATAAGTTATACCATCTCCTCTCGTTTTGAAATACATATAGATGCTCTTGATCACACAGTATTACAAGTCATTTCTTTTCCACAAGAATTCAACAACTTAATGTGCTTCTGCTTTTCTACTGACGGGGTGCTTTGCAGTTGAACAGAGAAACAATTCTCTTCTGACTCTTTGGTGAAGGAGAATTTACTTTGAAAAATACCAGTAAGTATTCCTGTGATGATAGCACAGACATTTCTGATCAGTGGATGCAATCAAACTTTCATTCTAAACTTAACAGTCAAAATGAGGCAGGGGTATTACAAACTGCAGAGGGGGATTCTGATCCCAGGAACAGACTTAAATGTTCAGAAATACTTTTGTTCTAACCACCACAAGTTTATCAGCAGACAGGTAACCTGATAAAACAACAGAATGAAAACAAACAAACAAACAACAAACAAACAAACATACAAACAAACAACCCCACACAAAACAGCATAGAGATGCATTTTACAGAAATTAATTTCTCTGAATTCCATGCAAGTTGTCACGTTCTTACCATGAGTTTGTACTGTTGTCTATAGCGGAAAGTTTCTGTCAGCAAAGATTAGGAAATCAATGTGAACTCAGCTCTGACTAATGATTATTTAAAGTCTCTTCTAACCTTCTTCAGTCTAAACCATCTTTTTAACTGTGAAAATATGGCATTCATAATACAAAAATCAATATTCAAGAATAAAATATCCTTTCTATCCCTTGTAACCATAGTATTACTTTGACAATCTATTGATAAGCAGTTGATTTTTTCTGTAGTTACTTCACTAAGTTCAGCTCCAGCAGCTCTGAAGTCATTATTTAGACAGAAACCTTCTTCAATCTACAGATGCTATGTAGTATTACTAGCTTTTGTTTTTAATGTTATTTCAACATATTCTGAATGATATGTCACTGTTTTCTGCATTGTTTGGATAACCAAGTGACATGCCACGAGACAGTAAAAATCATTTCATAGAAGCCTAGTTTTAATTTCCACTTTAAAGAATGATTCCCTGAAGGCTGATGGTAAACGTGCAAAGATATTTTTTTCTATTCCTCTGCTGCATTCTGAGCAGTGAAAGATGTACAGCTGAATTATCCAGTATGGACTGATGGTTTAGCTCAGGTGCAATCTGAACACAAAGTATTTAGTGTGCATTACATCTCTGTTGTGGTGACATCAGCTGTACTAAAAATAACAAATACATTTTATTTAGGAAAATCCCAATCAAGGGTCATGGAAATTTTTTTGAATCAATACAAATGCTGATAAATACAGTTGAGAAGGGGAATTTTGATTCATAAAAACAAGGGGATGATATATTTATCCATTTGCATATTTAACAGGAATTTCTAAGAATTGTTCTATAAAACACAGTTTGTTCATAGTGTGTCTTCTTAATTTGGTGCCTTTAAAGTTATTTTTGCCCGTAAAAAGGAATCACTTCATAAGACTCAGTAAGCCACAACATTTCTGCCAAGATATAAATCGATCTTTTTTCTCACCTTTACTTCTCAACTCACCTAGATTTCAGAGTTCTGTGTTCCAAGTGCTGGCAACTTCTCTAACAAAAGGAGAGTCAAGTCACTAAAACAGCACTGGGGGCATCACAGCTTAAGGAACCAACAGTTCAACCATCTTAGTTTTCTGAAATTGTTTCGGTTAGGTCACAGTCAAAGCAATTTCCTCATAGGTACTAATAATTTTGTACATAGAACCATAGAATCATTGAGGTTGGAGAAGACCTCTAAGATCATCTAGTCCAATTGTCAGCTCATCACAACATGCTCACTAACCATGTCCCTCAGTGCCGCATCTCCATGGTTCTTGAAAACTCCAGGGATGCTGACTACTGTCTCACAGTGCAACAGGTTGCCTGTTGCAATGCATCACAACTTCTTGTGGGAACAAATTTTTCCAGTAATATCCAATCTGAACCTCTTCTGGTTCAACTTGAGGCCATCCCCTCTAGTCCTATTGCTGTTACCTCGGAGAAGAGGCTAGACCCTTCAAAGCTTCATTGCCCTTCTTGAACATGCTCCAAGGCCTCAATATCTTTCTTGTACTGAGGGGCACAAAACTTAACATGTTATTCAAGCTGCAGCCTTACAGCTGCAGTAAGTACAGGTGGGATGACCACTTCCTTAGTCCCATGAACTACACTATTTCTGACACAGGGTATATAGCTGGTACAGAGTGAAAAAGAATTATTTCATTATGAAGGAACTACAAAGAAATTTTGAGTCAGTTTGAATATTTGAAACTATATGAAAAATTACAGTCAGTTTGCTCAAATGTATTAAGGGAATGCTTGCAAGATATTCTCTGTGCACTATCAACTAGGACTCTGTGCACTATCACTCTTTGTGCTCTGCTTAAGAATGTGAGTTTTCATTATACGTCCAATCAATAGAGGAAAAAATTGGCCAAATCCATACCAAATCAACATCAGAGTTTTGTTTTATTTGCCAAATCCTTTTGCACCTCATAGTTCCTAATCAGACCCCAGAGTTTCTCTTTAGTTTTGTTTTTCTTACTATTGAATTTTCATTTCATTTAGATGTCATATTTGGACAGTGATGAGATCAAAGTAAAGAAGAATTTAAATCAAGTTTCTTTTCCCTCCTTACTGCATTATTCACAATATTAGCATAAACTACAAAGGTTCCTGTTAACTATTTGTGACCATGAAAGGGTAGCACATATTCTGTTCGCTGTGTATGTACTCTTAATTGTCTGTCCAGACAAATATGGAATATCTGTTTCCAGAAAAGAAAGAAACAAAGCCACTCTTCTCTTTTGAAAAATAAATAAATAAATAAATAAATAATAATTTAAAACTAGGAATTTGCTTGGGAAGCGATTATCATCATTTCTCCATGAAGAAGGCAAAAGACAATGCCCCAAATTTATATCCTGAACAATTTATATATTCGCAGAATTGTCTATATGTGGGGTATATGAGCCATGGCAGCTGCTTGCCAGTAGGCTGCCTTTTTTTTGGCAGATGCTCACTCAAATCCATTTCAGAGTTTTTATTAATTTGTCCAGACTGTTTGGATGAAATCAGCATTTTGTTGTGTTCCATCTCAGTTCTTGGAACCAGCTCAATTAAATGATGTAGTAGTTATAACAGTATGAGCAGGCTCTTATATCTCTTACTGAAGCACTGTGAAACTGTCCAAATGCACGCATGTGAAGAAAATAGCCCAGTGGTGAAACACTGCTGCTGTACTATATTACTTCTCACCAAGAATGGGAGATTAGTTGAAGACCACTATTTGATTTTTGTTTTAAGGGAGTACCATTATAATATATCTGAATTTCAGATAAACACCACAGTAGAGACACAGTGCTTGGATCTTTGTTTAGTGCACACAAGAACAGCTTGATCATTATTTTCTCTTTGTGTTTTCAAGATAAAGAAACTTCACTGGTATCTCTGGTTCCAGTCATGGAGACTATCTTTACTTCTGCTTGTAAATCCCTTTTCTGTGATGCATTTTCTTTTGTCCAACAATGACAATGTATATTATACAAGCACATTACATTGCTCAAGCAATCTGAATATATAATGCATCTAGTGGTACATATAACTCACTCCTCAATCAGTGGTTATATATCACCAATTAAAAAAATACATATGTTCAATTTGGATGACATGCAGCAGTATTAACTCAGCTGTAATATATATGCAATATTATGGATTCTCTGTATGTGTGTGAGCCCATATACAGGAATAGTATAGCCTTGCAGCAACCTATCAGTTGGCATGTTTTCTATCAGGTGTGACATTGTTCATATATTCTAAGAGGTGTACAAAAAAACAAAATAGAACAAACAAACAAAAAAAAAAACACAGAGAGAAATATGCAAAAGGTTTCATATAGATTCTAGTCTTTCAATTATGTGCTACTGGTTCACAGAGAAGCTTGGATGTTGTAGCTCTTGTACTCAGCAGCTGTATTTAAGTATATAAATGCTTCGTTATGATTAATATCTTAGCATTTTTCACTTTAAGAAGGCATGGATATCTGAAATATCTATTAAGGGATATTAAGTAAATTAAGGGAATTAAAGGAAACAAATAAACAAAGCAAGCAAACAAACAAACAAAAAACACAAAAAAAACCATTTTGGACTTAATTTGTCTACCAAAATCTCAGAAAGTTCTCATTTCAGTTTTCCAATTCTAAAAGTTTGAAAAAACATGAAATCTAACTTTACACTAAGCACAAAATGGCAATGTTTCTGTGATTTCATAGTGGAACTCATGTAGAAAAGTATTCTCTTCTGTGATACAATTCATTTCAAATTTGAAGGTGTGAAGAGGTGAACAGTGCTTATTAAATGCCTAGCACTTCCCCAAGGAGACAGACCTGTAGGTATGGTCAAGACTCATCTTGAAATTGTCCTTGAAGTGTATTAAAGGAATCTTATTCCTAAAGTATCCCTGCATAGTTGTAAGAGATTATTCTTTTACACAATTGTCTCAAATCTTGTTGGGGACACAGATGAACAAGTCCAAGCAAGTCCTGGGCAAGGGTTGAGAAATCCTTTGTCGGAGGGACACAGATGGACAAGGTCAGGGACAACGAGAGAGAGGTAACCTGCAGATTAATGGCCAGGAAGCAGTCTTTTGTGTGGGCTTATCTCGAGGAAGATGGCCATCTCAGGAAGTGCTGCGCATGACTCTTAGCCAAATGCCCAGGAATGCCATGCTGGCAGAAGAAGAAGGATAAAAAGGGGAGCTACAATCATGAGGTTGAGGTTTTCTGGCAACAGATTCCTCATGAAGAAGAAGAAGTTTCTGACATGAGAAGCCTCACGACCTGCTTCTCTCCCTCCTGGACTTGCTCTGTGCTCTACCTGCATGCTGAAGAATGAAGGTGTCTGCCATCAGATTCCTCACTGCGGAATTCCTGCATGCTGATGGACTCTCCCAGGCCTGCTACCTGAGTCCTGCTGCTTCCTCCCAGACTGGCTCTGCTACTTCTTCCTGGTACCTGCTTGCTGCCCAAGGCCAGCCATGCTGCTGCTGCTCTCCCCCCTGCTGCTTTTGCCTCGGACCTTTGAAACGCTGTGCAATGGGATGCTGCTGGATCCTGGTGGTGACTATCCCTGCTTCACGCAATTCTTGCTTCTTTCACATCTTTTCTATTGCTCTCCTTCCCTTTCCTGTCTCCCTGATTAGGATTTATAATAAACTGGTTGGACCAACATTTGAACTGTTGCTTCTTAATCTCACGCTGCATATACATATATTAAAAGAACCTCACATCCCTCCTATAAATTGGAGCGAGACAATAGTAAAAACCCAAAGGATGGAAGGAGAGTGCACTACCCCTCACTATACTGGTGCTGAGAGGTTATCAAATCTGCCACTGTATACTAACACTGTGTCTAACTTGTGAGCATGGACAGCATGTTCCTGTGAGCAATGGGATGGTCAAGACTATGACTTCAGAAGATACCAAAGCAAAATCTGCAAAAGGAAAATATACCTTACAAAAATAGAGATTAAGAAAAAAATTAAAGCTAAAAAATCTGAACAGATAATACCATAGTCACCATCAGCTGAACTGAAAGAGAATTTTGTCTTCCACCCAGTGTGCCTGTTAATATGGTACTTTTCAGGCACATTACAAGGTATATGACCATAGGTTTATTCACAAAGCATTGCCCTATTCCCTAGATATACTGTGTGGAAACAATGTTTGTCTGAAGTATGCAGTTATTAAAACAGCCCTTACAAATTCTTTAGGAAGTTCCAAAGGATTGGGGAGAAAACCTTGAAAAGTCTTTCATCTTTGACAGGGAGTCAGCTGCAAGCAACAATGAGGCAATGACAAAAAGGAGAAGTGAGAAAAGAGGCAGGGAAGAAAAAGGATGTGAAGCCCTCTCCCAAGAGGCAACTGCTTTTGCAGAACCTCCTCTGTACAGTGCCATTTTCTCAAGATGAAATCAATTACATTTATTAATGAAAAAGTGGTAACTGTGGATAGCTATCCTCTCTGCATTGTATCATTTAAATGGTTGTTATCTAAACCATATTAGACTTATTCATGTTTAAGTGCAGAAAAAAAAAGAATGATTGAACTTGATGTTCATTTACCATCCTCTTTTTTTCCTTATATTTCTGATGGTAGCTTTCAGATCTCTGCATTCCTCTATTTCTATTTTCTCTATGGGGAAAAGAAAACTTGAAGAACTTCTGGCTCCTGAAAGTTCGCTTTGTTCTTTCAAAGTATATTTAAATTACTGTCTTTTCCCTTATTGATACACTGAAAAAAGAAGAAAAAAAGGCTGAGAGTGAAAGTATGAAAGCATGATTTTTCACAACTATATAGAGTAAGACTACTGGATTTGCTGGGAAGCTGTCATCCTTCAGGACTTGAAGATCATCTAGTAGGTGTGAATGTGTGCCTGTTTTCCGAAAGCAGAAAACAGAAGTTTTCAATGGGGACAACAGAAGCTACATTCTGAATTGCTTTTTACTTTGTGCATTTTACCCATTATTCCATTGGCAACCAACACCAGACTCCACAATGCCATCATTTTTCATTCCAGCTGACTTCTGATTAAGGAAAGGAATTATGTTCATTAGAATTAACTGATGGTAAATATGTATTTTGATAGATTAACTTGAAACAGTAAAATGAATAAGATTTCATCTTGGCTGTGAAGCAGATAATCTTTGTCCTTCCTAGTTTCATTTCCAAACTCCAACTTTTTTTTTTTTTTATTATTAACTGGATAAATTACGTGGGAATGAGAGAATCGAAGGAAGAGAAGAAAGAAAGGAAATAGGAGCTGGTTGGGTAAGGAAAAGTACATACATCAAACATGGAGTGGGCTAAGAAAGCAAGAGGTACTTTCTATCATAGGGGGGAGACGTACATCAGCTAAGCAGTTTCAGAAACAGATGAGACTAGCACTTGTGCCGAAGTATTCCTTCCAGACTGGTTACCTTAGATCTCAGATCCAACACTGCTGGCTTGAAGTAAAAGAAAATGTATAAAAGTACTGTGCACATGCTGTACAACATGAAACATCAGACCTATACTCAAATAGAAATCTCTGAAGAATGTACTATAGAGATTCTGTTTAGAGGCACAAAAAATGCTTGATCGATAAAACTAATTACATAAACCTGAAAAAAGGTCACATTTATCTTTGCAAATTGTGGCACTTAAAATTCTTGTAGGCATTGAGTGCTAATAAAAAGAACTTTCGTATCCTATTTTTAATATGCATTTCCAGGCTTGCTGGGGACAAAAAAAGTAGATATTTTGTTATACAAATAGTACAAAAGTCTTCACAAGTAAACAAACTTTACTTCCGGATTGCAAATTAAGATCAGATTTCTTGTTGCTTAATTGAATTTTACAAAGCTGTAATGAAGCTATGATCTTCAGTTAAGCATTTTCAGAGTTCTTTCTATGAAAGTCAGGAATTGGCTACAAAGTACAATTAGTGAGTCTGTGAGACTTCATAATTATTTCCTCTTGTCTTTTCCTCCCTTTTTCAGTTTCCAGAATTTTATTACAGATGTACAAGTAAATTGAAGTAAAATAAATTTTAGCTAGTCAAGAAAAAAATTAAGAATTTCTTAAAC
Source organism: Centrocercus urophasianus (assembly GCF_019232065.1). NCBI lineage: Eukaryota > Metazoa > Chordata > Aves > Galliformes > Phasianidae > Centrocercus > Centrocercus urophasianus. The sequence continues at coordinate 40,619,132 of NW_024884364.1, read as the reverse complement.
TTTCCCTTGGCAGATTATTTAGTTCTCAGTCGCACAGTCTAGGGTGACCTACTTCATATCAGATCAGTAGGCAGTGTATTTCAGCATTGCTTGCTACATTTCACACTGAAAGTTAATACGTAAAATGAGTGCAGTGTTATGTACTCATCATCATCTCATTTTGTAGCTACCTGCCATTTTATTGCTTTATTCAATGCATTCGAGCCTTTTGTTTGTTTTAGGTGGACTTACAAATGTACAATATTTGCATTTCTCCTTGAATTATGCATTTATACACCGTTCACTCTCCTTAACTGTGGAGAATCTTCCTTCCTTTTTTCTCTCTGTAATTAGAATAATATACACTGAGCTTGAAACATCTTTTAGTATTTTTTTAGGGTTTAGGGTAGACTTGTGCAGAGTTCAGTCTATTGTGTAATATCACTCGTGGCTTAAATGGAGTTTAGAGTATTTGTGTTTTCCAGTAATAGTAGTAGTTCCTTCCTTACACTTAAAAATGACTTAGGAATAAAATTATTTGAGTTTTTCATTGCTAGAAAAATAAAACCTGTGTTGGCTGAATTGTTTTTGGAGATTAAAGGTGATCTTGCAAAATGCTGTCCTGTTTTTTATGCTGTTTGGAATTGCAATCATAATTGCAACACACATTGTATGTGTGTGTCTTTGTACATGTTTATGTGCATATATGTGTGTGCAAGTCCTGCCAACTAAGGTCAATTGATTAAATATACAAATTAATAGCAATGGATGTTAACACATTATCGTAATAATTTCTGTTTCAGTAGGCAGTAGATGAAACTTGACTCCATTTCCTTGTGTACTGTCAACCACTCCATCAAAATAACTACATCCATCAACAGTCTCCTCCTCCCATTGCCAGCAAAACAAAGCAAAGTCCTAACTAATGACAAGGAATGAATTTCTACAGAACACATACAGGCTATCATATAAGCTATTCACCAGTTTCAGGTAATAAAAAGAGAAGAATCATAGTCTTCAGAAAAAGTACAAAGATCACAGTGCATAACAGAAGTTGTACAAGAAATGCACTCTTTCACAGAAGTATGATGAACAAGAGTTTGCAAGTGCTGAATGCACCATCGGTGTAAGACAGTAGTGATTAACTTACTATCGGAATAAGTTATGATATTCATTAGCTTATCATCTGAGACATACAATGACTTATACAGCTCTGGAACTCACACTCCTCAAATATGTTTGCACTGATCTCTGCTTTTAGAGGAAACAGATATCTTCCAGTTTTGTGATTGCTAATTCTTCCAGAAGGAAAATATTTACAGTCTTAAATGAATTTAACCAAAATGCTTTAATCAATCGGAATTTACAACACATTTATTTCAATCATTCAGTATTATGTATTGAAATATCTCCTCAAGTTTTCAGAACTGTTTGAGGGCCTCTTTTTATTGGACAGGATCAGGCTCAGTCTTCACTGAGGTTGTGTTAGAGACAGATTATAAGCAGCGAGTGTTTTCGTAAGGGTGTAAAGGGTTGGGATATGCTTACTCTAAATTGTTAATAAATCTTGTTTGTGTGTAGATGAGGAATTGCTACAGAGCCTGGTGCTTTGGAGACACAATGTACTGTGAAAAACATATGCACACAGAGGTCACTGCCTGCAGGACAGGACAAAAGAGCACTCTTTCTCTCTATTAAAAAGCAGTGCCAAATGACCAAGTGGAAAAGCTGAACCAGCATGACTTGACTGCCTGCCAGAAACAGAAATTATGATGTGATGCCAGGTGGACAAATGCTGAATTGTGTCTGGCATGTGAAGTGGAAAGGAAGTAACTCAACCATAGGCTAGCGGAGTTGACATGACTCAGAAATAGGAGAGGAGAAGCCTGGCTCTTGCTCAGCTGGAGAACATTAGTACGGTTCAAGATGGTGAAGAAATGCAGTCTGTAAGAACACACACATGAAGATTTTCCCTTGGAGACAATGCTGAAACCACATCATGGTATTGAGATCTGGAGAAATAAAAATAGTAAGTAACGAGTCACAGTTTATATTGTTATTAGTACAGGGATCATGTAATTAAAGTCCTCATAATATAACCTTACAGCAAAGGGACTTAATCACAGAACTTTCCTCTCTCCATTCAGCTACCATTTTAAAATTTAGTAAATTTTCTTCTTCCTCCCTACATATTCTTTTTGCTATATATAGAACTGTCTTTTCTGTGGCAACACCAGACTGCTGTGCAAAGCTACCCCAGGTGATCTGGAGATCCCTGATGGGTTCATCTAAGCACTGTAATCCTTATGAGGTGAGGACTTACTACCTCACACAGGTGCTGTGGCAGCTGCAGAGCTGCTTTAAAAGCATGCCTGAACCTCCAGATGAAAGTAATTCTACAGATGAGAAATGATGTCCATAACAGTAATATTCAAGGCATAAACAATGAATGTGAAATTTCTAGTCATAAAACACCATCCTTAATATAGTAGATTATTTTACTTATTAAAGATTACAAAAACTTTATTCAATTCCATCTGAAAATTATCTGTTTCTTGAGGTGACAACAGAATTTTAGCTGCAAGTGTATGTGATCATTGGCACTCAGTCAGTTCTCTGACTCATTCTCAAGTCAGAGAACCATTTACAAGTAGCACTGGTAGCAGTTCTCCTGTATCTGAAGTTTCTGAAACCACTGTATCCTCTAGAAGTACACATGGGCTTTTCTACATCAGTTCTCAGAAAACCATCAAAGAATCATGGAATTGCTCAGGTCGGAAAAGACCTTAAAGATCATCAAGTCCAGCCATGACCTAACCATACTACCCTAACTCTAACAACCCTCCATTATATCGTGTTCTTGAGCACCCCATCCAAGTGGTTTTTAAACACATTTAGGGATGGTGACTCAAGCACCTCCCCAGAGAGCCTATTCCAGTGCTTAAAACCCTTTCTGTAAATAAGTTCTTCCTGATATCCAACCTAAACCTCCCCCAGTGTAAATTACCATGGAATCATATCATGGAATCATGGAACAGCCTGGGTTGAAAAAGACCACGATGATCATCTAGTTTCAACCCCCTGCTACGTGCAGGGTTGCCAATCACTATACCAGGGTGCCCAGAGCCACATCCAGCCTGGCCTTGAATGCCTCCAGGGATGGGGCATCCACAACTTCCTTGGGCAACCTGTTCCAGTGCATCACCATCCTCTGTGTGAAAAACCTCCTCCTAATGTCCAATCTAAACCTCCTCTGTCTCAGTTTAAGACCACTTCCCCTTGTCCTATCACTATCTACCCTCATAAACAACCATTCCCCCTCTTGTTTATAAGCTCCTTTCTAGTACTGGAAGGCTACAATGAGGTCTCCCCGAAGCCTTCTCTCCTCTAAGCTAAACAAGCCCAGTTCCCTCAACCTTTCCCCACAGGAGAGGTGCTCCAGCCCTCTGATCATCTTAGTGGCACTCATCTGGACCCACTCCACGAGCTTCACATCTTTCCTGTACTGGAGGCCCCAGGCCTGGATACAGTACTCCAGATGGCGCCTCACAAGAGCCAAGCTGGCGGGGATAATCACCTCCCTCTCTCTGCTGGCCACCCCTTTTTTAATGCAGCCCAGAACACAGTTGGCCACAGTTGGGCTGCAAGTTCACAGTGCTGGCTCTTGTCCAGCTTCTTGTCCCCCAGGACCCCCAAGTACTTCTCTGCAGATCTCTGTAGGAAATCTTCCCCCAGTTTGTATAAATACCTGGGAAAAATATGGAACGCTTCTCAAATTTGTGTGTCATCCTTGCAGAGACCATGTTAATTTTCTCTGTATCATTCCAATTTTAGTATATGTGCTGCTGAACGAGCCCAAACTTGAGGCCAATTCTACTGTCTTTCCTAAATGCTCACTGGCAGAGGGACTGAAGCCCTATCATCACCTGAGTTAGAAACTTAGCATCAGTAGTAAGTGGTATTTTAATGTTTTTAGTTTCTTTTCCGGCAGAAGGGCAGAACAGGGCATGTTGATGTACTGGGTACAAGGTAATCTGAATTTGTGTTCTTTTTCATCTTACCCATGAGCTGTTCCAATTTCTACGAATTTTTTTAAGTGTTAATAGTGGCTTCTTGGGAAAGTGCAGCACCTGTGTATAACATCTGTTCTGAAATATAATTTATTTGTAAAAGTGTCAAGAGAAAACACTGAATTAGCTTATCATTTAGTGATTATGTCTTAGTGAGTCCCTAGAAATTTAGAAATGGTTGGTTCAAATTTCCTTAGGAAAAGGAATAAACTGAATGGTGCTCTTTCCATCCTGACAGGATGCCTAACCTAACCTTTCTGTTACTCAGCCATGAATACTATCACCTGCAGCAGTTTTGTGAACACAGCCCCTTATTTTCTTCACTCTTCATATTGACTCTGAAATGGAATATTTAATTTTGGCTGAGAAAAAAGCAATTTCATCCAAGTTCTCATTTTGGCAAGAAAAAAGAAAAACATTTCAATGTTTATTCAATATGTTTTTTCTAACTGGGGTTCACTACTGGGGGAGGGACAGAATCAGTTTGTATGTTCCCAATCTTGAAGGGGATTTTCCTCCTTTTGCAAGGCCTTAAAAAAAAAAAAAATATTTTAAACAAGAAAAGGATGAAAATCAGTACAATAAAATTGCTTTTTGGATAAACAGAGTTTTATTACTTCCTCACAAGTAGCATTATGCTTTTGCACAATATTCCTGAAATCTTTGCAGCCCTTTGCAGGGCTCTTTCACTAACTCATAAATTCACAGGAAAGAATAGACGCGTCAGTAACAGACTAAGGCAGCAGTAATGAACTGTGGAGTCAAACTGCTGATAACAACAGGAGTTTAATATTAGCCATTAACCTCTACAACATGCCTGTATTCAACTTGAAACCAGCTCACAGAAAATGTTACCTTGCCTATTTATATGCAATTCAGCAAAAATGCTCACATCTGAGGTTCTCACAGTTACAAATTATGTGCATGGTTATGACTGTGAAAAAACAAGAGCTAAAGTAATTGCAAACCTTAAAATGTCTGGATGCTAGAATTCTACAGGCTTTTTTTCTTATTTTGTATGTGTGTGCACATGGTTGTGTGGAATTTCTTGTGACTTCCGTGAAGATACTTGATTTCTCCTGCAGAGACTGCAGGTCATTTGCAATGGTAAAAGATGGATTTCTGGACTGCAGGAGGTAGGGAAGTGCATGGCTAGCTGAAGCTCCAAGCAAATTCTCACAGTTAACTGTAACTAAAATTAAACTGCAAGTGCAAACTCTCTGTGCTTTAAGGAAAATACATTTTTGGAAGTTGTGGGGGAAATAAAGAAACGAAGATTGATAAAACTTATCTTTCATTGTCATATCATTTTAAGCAGCTCTGGGTCAAATTTTGATAAGCTCCTGTTTCAGCTCCTGTGATTGCTCAAGTTTCCATAATAAGATGTGATCAAGTTTGTCAAGAAGAGGTGATAAATTTCATAAGTTTGCCTTCCTCCAGCTTTATCACACAACCTTCTGAGAGCACAGTATGCAGTACACACCTGTTTGGCTAAGACAACAAAAACAAGAAAATGTAAAAATAATGCTGCTTCCAACCAAATATTGCCTTACATTTATCATCAGATTTTTATGGAAACAAGCAAAAGTCTCCATGAAAATGTTGCCCAAGGGGACACATTTTTTTCAGTTTTGGAGTTTAAATCTTTGCTCCTTTACCATGCTTACTGTTCAGTATTTCTGGAAGATCTTTTGTATACATGGAATTATGTTTTATCACACGCAGTATTCAAATATCCTCTAGTTCCTTTCATTCCTAAATTTTATATTCTGTATGTAGAACTGGAGTAATCCATGGAATGTTCTTTCTTGGATTCTGCAAGTATTTGTTAGCGTTTCTTAAGTCTACTTATCCATCTTTGAGAAGGTTTTGCATGATCTTATAACTACCTTATAACTTCGTCAAATTACTGTTCCCAGTTCCATCTGAGTATCTTCATTTTAATTTTGTCTAACACAGTTTGTTACCCTATGTTTTTCTTCAAGTCTAAGATTTCTAGGTTTTCCTTTTTCAGTGGGCTTCTTTTCATGTTCTTACTGATAAAATCATTAATTTCACCTCTGTTGTTTTCAGAGAATTGAGATTCATCCCTATACAAGTGTAAAAATGTAGAAAGGAGCTCAAGTATCAAATAATAAGGTAAGGATAATTTTTTGCTATTGTAAACATGGTAATTTTACCGTACGATACCATATCCATATCACCTTTTACTGCCACAGAAGTATTTTTAGTCATGAAATGCAAACAGACACCCCCAAATACCCCAAAACAGTCCCCTATAATTAATTTTTAATTCATATTTCCTCACTGACAATGTAAGTATGCTCCTAGCCTTCCGCTTTAGGAAGGTAGATCCAAAATAAATCACAATAAGAAAAAGTAATGATAAGCATTCAGCTTGACTGAGGTTGTTTAGATCATATTTCCTCTTTCCAAGTTAATTTTTCTCCTTCTTGTGTGTGATAGGGACAATGCATTTGCCTCCATAGATTTTAGTATATCACATGTTTATTCAAGGTCGAGTAAGCAACACAAGACTGAGATTTACAGGATTTAGATAATGTTTCACATTCTGATACACTTTATTCAGGAAAGTCACAATCTCTTTGGCGCATCCTTTAAACGCTAGTGAGGTCTTATTCTAATAGATGCATATCCTTATATTTAAGTACATTTATAAAATTGCTAGCAACTACTGCCCTTATTTCTCTATTTCAATATATAAGTGGAGAGAAAATACTGATACTTTTTTTTTTTTTTTCCTGAATTATGATAATTTTGTAAATGCAGAGTTAAATTCCAGGCTTTTAATTCAACTTCAGACTGTCCTGAAGTATGGGAACAAGATATAAACCAGTAAAAAGTCAGGGAATCCTTTTACATAGCATCACCTTCTTTACTATTACAACATTTGAAATTCTGTAGACTTTCTATGAAAATGAATATTAAAATAAAAATTAAAAACTGCTAGTGCTTTCAAAGGAATAGGAGCCCAGGAGCTGAAACAAAAATACCCAATATTTAAAATATTTTGATAAACTAAAAGAGTTTGCACCACTATGAAAATGATGCATACTATGTTTTAGCAGAAATTTTTACTGCATAGTGTGACAGTGTGCTTCCCCTTGCCCCCAGCCTCATCCTTTGGACTGGCCTTTATACCTAAGACCTTGCTCAGGACTGATAACATTCTCTTGCTAAATACTATGAGTATATGTCAATCACCTTATCCCATACATAGCGAGAAGCCCAAGAGACCCTGAGCTCTAAATTTTGTAACATGAGCGCTTGTGACCTCCTCAGATCCTTCTAAATACTGTGAACACATGAATGAATGTAGTCATGGGGCAGATTATGTGAAGTAATTGTTGGAGGTGAATTATTGTGATGTCCATATCTTAGGAGAAAGTTCAGTGCTGAGGAAACCTGCAGAGTGGAATGTGATGAATATGCAGGGAGTCTGTTCCATTATCGTTTCCTCGGCAACAAAAGCCCTGCAAACCTTAGATTGTTAGCAGCACCAGGAGAACTTGGATGTTGACTTTGAGGGATAGAGCAGGAAGGGTGGAATGGAGCCTAAACACCATTTTCTGTGATAATATTACAAGGATGGGAACTTGCTGATAATATGGAACTGACAGACTGTCACCCTGAGTCAACAGCTTTTCATTTTTCATCACATCAATTACAACAAAGATGTGTATGACTAGAGTCACCCAAACTCCACTTGAAAATAAGCAAATAGTGCAAAAATAGTTTAAAGGAAGAAAGATCTGGGATATATACCACCACAGAACCTTTGGGAGGACAATGCTGGATCCTGGAACCAGTTGACAGGTATTGACAGACAACTATTTCCCATCCCTCAATAGGGATTCCTTTTGGGTAAAATTCACACGTGGTTTTACTGATTGCTTCCCTGGGAAATTTAGAAATCTTTATAGAGTTTTTCCATACTTTAACAAGTTTATAGCTGGTTATATTATTCACATTATTGTGAATAATATATATATTGATATATATATATTCATTTGATATATATATATATAAATTTCATATATATATTGAATATATATATTCAGACAAACTCTGAAGACAGTATAAATATCACCAGCAATCCAAAAGGATCTGTAATATGTTGCTTCAATAAAAAGCCCTATTCATTAACTCTCTCACAGGGAGCAGCCAGACTCCTTAAAATTGATCATGAGAGCCTATTTGAATGCAATTGTACCTGTAGCACCAAAATGGGTATTTATCCTTTAACACAATAGTTGTAGGGCTTGATGGAAAATGTACAATTTCTTTAATTATAGTGAAAAAAATGGTATCATTTTCATGGGTAAGAAGAAAACCAAGTTGTAACAGTGTTAAAGTTAATGAAAATCTGCAAGTTGGCATGATTACAAGACACAGAAAGCACAGTAGCAAATATAAAAGAGCCTTTTCAACTTCTACGTGATAAATGTATGCACTCCTGCTACAATAATACATATATTTTTAGATTTCCAGGAAATGTTATCACTAAGATATATAGTGAATGATAAAATCAGAGGATTTTCCATTTTGATGCCTTAATTAGGACTGGAAGTTCTATAACTAGAACTTTTAAAAGAAATAAAATGTTAGATGTCAATTCTAAGGATTCAAAAATGATAATTAAATTCATTGTGACAACCATACAGCTTTTCATGCTCGAAAGCCTGAATTGTAAACGCAGTTATACAGGAAGAAAATCTGCATAAAAATATAAAATATGATTATAATATGATTAAAAACAGAGGAAATGTATGATGTAATTACTTTCACATATCCATTTTTCACTGAATAACTGAAAGCATATAAATTATCCATATTCTATGAAATTTTCAGAGTACAAGAGTTAACAGGCTGATGCTTAAGCAACAGATACTCTCTTTTTGGTGCTTCTTTCATACAATGCTCTTTTCCATGTCTGGATATTTGTTTCATTTCCAAAAACTAATAATAAAAAAATCATCTCAAAAAAACCCCAGGAAACTGCTTAGAATGTGTGAGTAGAATATTTTTTTTACAAAGACTAAAACTGCATCCCAATTAATTGTCATCGTTTTATCTTGATTAAAAGAACTTTACATGCAATTTTTTTTTGTGATGAAAATTATTCGTGGGGGCAGATCACAGCCGTTGGGGTGATGCACTGTGACAAGGAAGGTCAGTTCAATGAACCTAAGTTGTCATGGTGTTTTAAACCTGAAATCAATACTGCCATAAATAGAAACCTTGCTCTCTCTCTCTGATATCATACTTCATATTCAAATGCTTTTTGATTTGCTTTGTTTTCATCCTCTTTTTACTGTAGCTTCTTCTCTGTACCTCTACATCTTTATCTTTTCAGGTTACTTTTAATTTATTTTTATCACTGCCTCTCTTTTATGCTTTCGATATAATGAAGAACAATAACTGCAAATTCTTCCTGCAAGTCGCTACTACCTTTCAGCAGATGGCACTGTTATTTAGTCTAAGTAACAGGGCAAGATAATTAACTTAAAAACTCTTCTTAAATGATTAAATATAGATTCCTTTTTAACTGCATTTCCATCTTACGTACAACATCAATTCCAAAAGAAAAGCAACACACAAAAAATATTAGAAAAATATTTTAAAAACATGACTATAATGAAAATGTGTCATTAAAAAAGTCACTTGAACCATTTAATGAACTACCACTCTTCTTTTTGTAGCACATTGCAAACATAATTTTGGAATGATTTTACAGGACTGACATAGTGACATTATCCTACTACACTAGCAGGTAATTTTGAATTTTTTTCATATGGTCACTCATACACATCTGCAAAGGAATATCTGCAAAGCACTGCTGTCAGCATGAGTGCACTCCCTCTGCTGTGAGTGGCACCAGCTCTGTTTGACACGTGGGGACCACCAGGGTCTGCACTGCGGGTTCCCACAGGCACACAGGGAGCCTGGTAGAGAACAAGCAAATGCTCTGCCAGTGCTGTCAGAAAAACATGCAACTTCTGTCAGCTCCAATTACAAAGAGAAGATGAATCACATCTCTTAACTCTGTCCCTGGTGGCACTCCAGCTGCTGGAAAGCAGCCATGTGAGCAGGACTTTCTCTGGGCTGCTGCTAGCTCCTCTAGCTTTCCCTGCTGCTCCATTCTGAGGACTCCTGATCTGGAAAACCATCTTCTATCATTTCTCTCAGGTTTATCCATGCACTTCTACTTACAGTTTGCTCCCGTGACTTTTCTGTTGCAACTAGCATTGGCTATTTTAATTCTAATACATCCCATAGCCTTACAGATTCAGTTGCTTTTCAGCAGTCCTGAGGAGAAGGACTTCAGGGTGTTGGTTGATGAAAAACTCAACACAAGCCAGCAATGTGAGCTTGCATTCCAGAATGCCAACTATATCCTGCATCAAAAGAAAAGTGACCAGTATGTCAAGGGAGGAGATCCTGTCCCTCTACTCTGCCTCAAGGCCTTACCTGGGATCCCCAAAACAAGAAGGGCATGGACCTAGTAGAGCAGATCCAGAGGAGGACCACAAGGGTGATCAGGGAGCTGCAGAACCTCTCCTATGAAGACAGGCTGAGAGAGTTGGTATAGTGATAGGGAACTGAGGGAGTGTAGTGATAGAAAAATGGAAAATGACTCTTAACTAAAAGAGGATAGACTTAGATTAGATTGAAGAAGAAATTCTTTACTCAAAACTGAGGTAATGGAACTGTTTCACAGAGAAGCTCCAAGGGTGTCCCATCCAGGACAGAGAGGATGAGGCTTTGATCAACCTGTTCTACTGAAGGTGTTTCTACTCCTGGAGAGGGTTTGGTACTAGATGATTAGTAAGTTTTTTTCCAACCCAAACCATTTTATGATTTTATGATTCTATGATTCTATAATTCTATTATATTGTTTCCAGAGAAGACTAATGTTGAGGCTTAGGAAATTTGTCTGCTCCTTGGATTATTGCTCCCTGCAGCTCTTCCACTGCTATGTAAAGAGCAGGAAGTGGTGGACTGGTATAGAAAGTAAATGTTTGAAGCCAGTCCTTATAATCAGCAATATATTGCTGAAGGGAGTTGTCAAGTGTGTGCTCATAAATAAGGGATGGCCTACAGAACATTCTCATGGGGAAAATTCTCATACCTTTTCTGAAGACTCTGCATGACTGGATACTTCTCTCATGTGCTTGTGGGGATCAGTGGAGGAATAAGAGGTCTGTACACAATTACAGGGCTACAACTGTAACCCTGTGATGGATGATTAGGAAAATTGGCTGAGAATTTAAGGAGGTAGATGTGCCTTTTATGTGAGCAATGGGAATGCACTGAGCTCTGCTTACCGATCTACAATGAACCAGTCATCAGCTGAGTCAGAATTAAAGTGCAGCCCTATGTAAATGATGTTTTTGCAAATTTCTGCTATGGACTACCTGGTCAGGGTGAAGAAGTAAATGAGGCCTTCTATGAAGCCTTACATCTCCAGCCCCACTTCTTATGGGGAACACCTGAATACCTGCTGGAGTGACAGCACAGCAAAGCACAGAAAGCTTCAGAAGTGCAGTGAAATCTTCCTAGCACAGCTGATTAAGGAGCCCACAGAAAAGAACAAGGCATTCTGATAGGCTTGATTTTTGAAAGAACAAAAACTTGTCAGGGAAGTGAAGGTCAGCAGCAGTCTTGGCAGTCGTGATCAGTAGTGATGAGACAGTGCAGTTTAGTATCCTCAAGAGAAGACAAGGTATAAAGCAGGATCACATCTCTGGACATAGGAGAGGAGACCTTGACCACTTCAGAAACCTACTTCAAAGAATCCAGTAGGATACAGCTGGGAAAAGTTTGATTTTCAAGAATCACCCTCTCCAATGGTTCACTCCAATATGCAGGAACTCAAGGAAAAGAAGCACAGTGGCTGCATGCAAGAACCAGAAGCCCTAAACTGGACTTAAATATAAAAAGGAAGCATATAAGATGTGGGAAAAGGTTGAACGATACTGGAGAAACATGGGGATAGTGTACTAGGATAGTATTAGAAAAGCTAAAGATCCTCATGAATTGAATCTGGAAAGAGATGTGAAGGGCAACAAGAAAATCTTCTACAGGTTTAGTAGCATCAAAATATGATACTTTTCCCTGCTCCTCTCTCTCAAGATCAATTCACTAAACATTTGTGTGGTTTTCTACCGCAAAATCCTATCTTGCTTTCCATCATTCCATCTATCACATTCCAACTCCTCAGACTTCTCTGGAACATTATCTGTCTTTTCATATTTGCCATTTTAATCACCTTTTTACTTTTCTTTCCTTCTTTCTTCTTCTTTCTTTCCCTATTCCTTTAATCTCATGACTGCTGTTCTTTGAGCTCCGTCTCTTTCCCTTCACTACCAAGCCATTTTGTCACTTATATAAGTCACAGTCCATCACTCTCATTTGTCTATGTGGTGTAAAAGGATGTCTTTTTAAACTCTTGACTTTCATTTCTGTAAGACTTACTGTTGCTATTTCCACGCCTTCATTAACCTTACATAGCTTGTCTCATGCTTCCTACTGCATATGAGTGCACCAGCTACCCAGTCTTATTCCATTGTCCATCTTCCATCACTGAATAGGAATCAAAATATTTTATGTTTCCTTCATATTTCTTAAAGTTCTCCTAAAAAAAAAAAAAAAAGAAAGAAAGAAAGAAAAAAGAAACTTCTGTTTGCTTAATAATTAGAAAATCTTAAAAATCCTTTAATATGAGACCATCAGGTCTCATTTGCTTATTCATTCATCCTAGATGTGGCTTTGCAAATCTTCTTACCACAAATAGCTCATCACAAGATCTTTATATTAAGCCTTAATTCTAGTTACTCCAAATGTTATGTTACAATTACTTTCCAGTTCTTCTAATGGAAAGAGTTAATGTTTTAGAGCTTGCAAGTGGATCAAAGTAGGGAGATGATGCTAAGTAGTAATGAATCTGGGAGCAGATGGTGTGGACATGTGAGTTTTATGGAAGATAATAAGATTTATATAAATATACTAGTGGCAGAAGAAAAGAAATTATTTTAATTCTGCTAATATTTTTATTTAAACTTCAAATTTTTCTTCCTGGAAATATGACAACATGAACATCATGTTTTCATAAAACTGTCATGTTTTACAGCATTTAAAATCATTTCAACGTTAGTTATAGAAGCATTCAATTGTCCCCACTGCTTAAGCAATTCTTTGCTTCTCAGAAGAATTTTAGTTTTTTGGATTAAAATGGACAAAAAAGATTTGAACAATGAAACATGAATGAAATTACTGCAGATAAAAGATGATCTAACTAGCTGGTTGAAAAACAAAAAATCAGACCTGAATAATAACTGTATCCTTATTGGGCTAGCCATGTAGATATGGGAACTGAATGGAAAATATGATTACTATATTTTGAAGCAGACAGGATATAATGCAGCAACAGCCCCCATACTGTTGTTACTGTTTATTTGTGATGTAAAATGTGTAAGATTTGCAAACATTTAGCATTTAATAAATAATCTTCATCAATAATACGGATAAATGTATAGCGCTGATGACTTAAAAAAATAGACTTTGCTTAAAAAAATTACCTAGAAATGAGCAGGAATGTTAGTTGTTAAACTTTTGATAAACAAATTAATTTAAACTCCATGATTTCTCCAGATTTACATTAGCTTGTGTTTTCAATAAAAGTACCATCTTACTTTTACAAGCTTTATCTGTTAAAAAAAGAGAGTTTAACATAAAAAAACATGAAGGTTTTAAGACTCATCACTTGGAGGGAAAACCCTCTCTACATTAGTAGAATAGATTTTTTTTTTTTTTTAATCACAAATAACAAACTCTCCTTAAATTATGGAAAATCTTCTAAAGCATCTGAGTATTTCTTGAATACCTTGAAAATTCTTCTATCTGTTTATTCTTTCTATATATGTTGCAGAAACTTGATAAACTTGAGAAACAAGATGACATTCCAGTAATTTTTGGTAGCTGTCAATGATAGTTAATCTCATCTTTTATAAACTCAGGAACAAATGTTTGCTGCTCATCTTTGTCTCCTTACAAGGAAATGGAAAAATTTAAAATTATTTAATTATATTTTTTTTCATAATGTTAAGTATTATATTCTGTCACATCTTTCCTCTTCTTGGATGGAAGTTGTTAAATCTGAAGTAAATTATACTTAGCTGTTGTGGAGTATCTGACATGAAATAAGTGCATAAAATACCTCACTTTGTTGTGCCTCATTTGCTTTTGACAGTATCACTCTTTATGCAATCGGAACAAATGTTTTCTAGAAGTTTCTTCCCCTGTGGGAAAGGAAGCCATGATTTTAGGGGGACGTACATCTAGGAAAAGGTAGAACCTGCACTTCAAAAGTTTGTTTTCAATACGTTAAAGTTGACTATCAGAATTTCTCCTGCAAAAATGTATGGCTAAGACATACTTAATGGAATACTGTATTTCAGAAGCACTGAATACTGTCAACACAATTTCATTTTCATTAGATTAATTTCAATATTAAAGTGAATTTTTAATTAGATGCACCCGATGGCAACTCATTTACTGTTGTTATAAAATTACTTGCCAGTTATTATAATGTAGTAAGATAAGGTGTATTTTAATGAGCACTGATATGTTAAATTAGAAGGAATAGAATTTGGACACATGCACAGTTAAGTGTGCCTCAAGTAGGAGGACTGCAATTTTTTCACATGATCAAATACAAAAGTCAAAAGCTTTCCCTAGATTATTAATAATTGGCTTAGTAATCTAGCTTTCTAAGTTCTGAAGAAAATGTACAGTAAAGAATCTGTTACAGTTATTACAGTGGCGTCAATTAAATCATTACTGTATTGAACAATAACTGTGCACAGAATTGTATCAGAGTGTATGCTTATAGGTATTCTCTAATGAGTTTTCTCAATGGATGTATAGTTATTTCAAATTGCTCCCATCATCTCATTGATTTAACTTTCTGCAAGAGAGATTGTTAGTTGCAATTTCAGGTCAAAAAGCAAAATGCTCTGGATTCCTGGATGCCAGGAGAGATTTATTACAGGTTGACCAGAGCCTCCAGAGTCTTCAGAGAGATTTGAAAGATTTTACTTGTTTCTGTGTGATGCTGATTGATCACTTTGAGTAAGCTTATAGCTTGTTCACATAGTCTGCAGGGAAGGAATACACGAGATTTTATGAAGCTGGTGTAAAAGTGGTTGGTTACCTAACACAGTCAAGGACTTTGGATGTGTTCAAGACAGATCAGAGCACCTGAACAGTGCACCTAAACAAGTTTAAAGCTATAACTCAAATGTGTAATGGACTGTTTGCCAAGATACATTTTCTGAGGTTAAGCCTAGTAGTTATGCTGAGCCAGAATACTTTTAATCTCCCAAGGCAGGGTAGCACTCTGCTTTTTTATCCGTGTTCCTATCATTCTGATATTTTTGTTTTTCTAAAGAGCTGATTTCAGTACAGGGTGAGGTCTCTATGGGACTTCCAAGACTTTGATCATTTATTTGGTACACACATCTTCACAAACACACAGTAGCTGAGGATGTTCTGCAGATATTCACAAAAGAAAAAAGTTGGCTTTATTTGCTTGTTTTTAATATTGGCATCAGGAAGCATGCAGAACTTGATACAATAAAATTACAGACCTGTAAATTTTTTTTTTTACCTCAGGAATATTTAAGTATTGCTCGATATCCAGTGGTCAATGGATTCCATATCTTCATGGTTTCTTCTAGCTTCACCCTTCTCCTTGCTGCATCCTGAGCATGAGATAGAGCTTCTCTGCTTCCTGGCTTTCCTGAGTTCCCTTCCCAAAGCCCCAAACCATCTCTCAACAGGGAGAGGAAAGGAGACAGGGACTATTTTGGAGCAGAGCTTCAGTGCAGGGTTGTGCTGGAAATAAGCACTGGCATGTGCTTCAGGAAAAAACTTCTTGGCAGCCTGTCTGTCTTTTTCTCCCCCTTTCTCCCTCAAATTCATACCTAACCTGGAATGGTCAGAAGATTAACAACACTTCCATCACTCACTTACCAGGCATACTTTTCAGATTGGTGTCAGAAAAGGCAGAAAAAGACAAAAAGAAAAGGGAGATAAGTTCTGCACCTACATTTAAGTGTGTAGCTTGACATGGGTTATTTCAGAGAGTTTTAATTTCAGAAATAATCCGTACACTACATATAGACAGTTTCTCCATAAATGGTCTGAAAATGTTAACATTTTAACACTATCTGCAGCGTACAATCAAGTATACATTTAGGCATGCCTTTAGGCAACCTATTCACCTAGGAAGAGGAGTCAAGTTTGTGGAGTAAATGGCCAATTAGGAGATGCATCTATTACCTAAGACTGCTGCTTCTCCATTCAAGAGAACTCAGATTACATTATTCAACGTCACAGGATTTTCTCCTGATTTTGCTACCTCATCCCTGAGTACCACTGTAGTTTATTTTCTATGTGAAATATATATATTCTTGTTCTAACAAAGCGAAGGAAGTATGTGCCATCACAGAGAGGGTACTGGATAGTGCTCATGAAATAAAAAGGAAATCTTTCTCAATCTAAGTGCCAGTTCAAAGTGTTTCAGGAAAGATATAGCAGAGCAGGTGAGAAATTTTCATCTTCTCTTTTCAATTAGAAGTTCCACCAAAACTAAGCTTCAGGCATATTACTGAGATTGTAAATAAACAAACAAATCAATAAAATCTCTGATCTGTTTCTGAGCAATCGTGAGATTTCATGGGAGATGGGAACTGTATGCCTTATCCCTGCTCATGATGTGGTCCCATGGCTGTATGGAATATGCTGTGAAAGACCACAATTCTGTTGTGTTGTTTACCTGAACCAAACACGGCATACTAAGGAAATCCAGAGCTCAGTGATGGAGAACACACTGAAGGCAACCTGTACAATAATGTGGAAGAGTATGTTTACTAGTGAAATGTCTTCTACAGTTCAACACATGAAACATATGAACATGCAAGGAACCAAGACTTTACCACTCCCTATAATTCGTTTTCTCTCTCTTTTCTGAGCAGACATCCTGCTCTTGCCTTCTACAGAATACAGGATCTATGTGTGTTGTCCCAACCATAATTAGCGCTGCTTGGCTCTGAGGAGTTGCAAGATATTCCCTTGAGAACAAGAGTCTGCTGTGCAGAGGAAACAACAACCTACAGTGCAAGGAGTACCAGCAGGGACTCACCATGCACAAGAGGATTATGTTGCCAAGAATACACCACCTCATGTGCTGCACACCTACATAATGTTACTGAAATTGATTGGTTCCACATCAGTCAGACAGAATTACAAAACTCTAGCTGATAGCTCAGGTCAAAGAGCAAATCAGCACTTAAATTCTCAGCAAGTTCTCTCTGGTGATAGAAGAAATGTAGAAAAAAAACACCAAGTCTTTACAGCTACCAATTTCTGAAAAGTGACGGTCTTTTTATTTTAAATTACAAGGTAAATATCTAAAAAATGTTTTGAAAGAACATGTGTTTAAAGAATAGACTGTGCCATTTTTAATACAGGACTTGTGTGTGTGTGTGTGTGTGTTTAAAACACATAAATAAAAATGCTCTCCTTTTAGAATGTGCTTTGGTCTGAGCCAAGTCAATTTTAAAGATGCCTCAAAGCAATGACATGGTTTGAAGCAGAGTGGGCAACTTCGAGATGCTGAATTCTCAAAATCTGTAAATGCAGCGTTTTTGAGTTTTATATTATTCCTTATAATGAGTTTTATATTATTCCTTAAACCTGAAAATGAAAGCATCAACAAACAGAACTGCAACAGAAAGTTAAAATCTGCTGTCTCAGCTCAAGGATATGTTAATTGAAAAATCATATAGAGTGATAGGACTAAGCATTTTCAAATTACTTTGTGAACTTTGGAGACAGAGCGACAAGTATACAGTTAGCAATTTTAATAGCTGTAAATAAAAAACTTTTCACTAAAACATACAGTTTTCTTTATAAAGTAATTTAGTTTTAGTTTTTATGATGAAGAAAGCATCTGAAAAGATTTGGCATTCCGAAACCCTCCACTGAGGGAGTTAAATTTGATCATTTTTATTTAACTGGTTTTTTTTTAGGGTAAAGGCAAGAGATGAGGTTTCATTTTCTGGTGCCTAAATTGTTGCAGTAGCTCGCTCTCTCCAGCCGTGACTATTGTCCTCTCTCTTTTAAAGTCTTTGAAGTTCTCTTGCAGTTAGCATCTTTTCAACTCCACAACTAGACTGCCTTTTTTCTTATGACGCTTTGTACAAAATCAGACACTGAATTCTTATTTTCATTAACAAATTCCTCACATTCTGTCCTTTCCTTAGTTATATCTCATTATAAACATATCAACTTATGTGAATCACTGGGGTTTGAACTTAAGTATCTTGGGTAATATTTCTCACTTTTCAATTGTATTTATTCTCCTTCTAACAATATTTTTCTGTAAAAATGAACCCAGTTCATTCTTCCTTTCAAATCAACCAGAATATCCATAAATTGCCTCCTTCTATAAACAGAAGACACTTTTCTGCATAAATACAATGCATTTTTATGGAAAGTATACTAGATTTTGGTTTATGGCTAGGGCTGTATCAGCTATGATCTATCTTTCGCTGTCATTGTATTTGGCAAAACAATCTCTTATTTCTATTTTCTCACTTAGTATCAGTTAGTCATCTCCATCCTTCAGGTGTGTTACAGTACCTGCCTACATCAATTCAGTTTGAGAAATGTCACAACGTTTTTCCCATCTCAATTTACGGAATTTGATTTAGAATATTTGTAGTAAATTAAGAGGAGATTTTTTTCTGATTCCACAAAGATTGCATTGTGCAAGGCAGTTTGGGATGTCTACTTATTATCTTTTTTTTTTTTTTTTTTTTTTTTTTTTTCAATAAAGGAGTTACAGCCCGTATTTATGAATGACTGGGAGTAGAATTCGAATTTATTTTTCTGAAATCTGTTGCTTTTATCTAGTGTCATATTTGCTTATAATTTATTAGAAGGAAACCATAAACCTAGTTGTCCCACATACTGCATGTGATATTTCAGCTCCTTTCCTTCTTAAAAACAAACAAACAAACAAACAAACAACGACCTAACAAACTGGTTCAGGGGCTTCTGCCTACACGATGCATGGCAAGCACGAAAGGTGCTCTTGGGTGCTTTCTCAGCAAGCAGAAATTATTTCATGAGACAGATCTTTGTAAAAAAGGCTAAAAGTTATTGCAAGGTGACAGAGCATGTTACCAGACATTGCCTAGAGGTACTTCTGTCTCTGTCTGGACATCTTGGTCCTGAAACTAACAATGAAGCTCAGGCATTATTCTGCTCATTAACAGTCCAAACCAATGAGTTAGATGAGACATGACAACTAGAAGAACGTAAACTTTTTAAAAATGCTTTCTATGCTAATTGTTTTTAACAAGTTAGTCTAGATGGTAAAGTTTATAGGAAACAACTATACTATTTCATTACAGCTACCAATTAAACTTTAAGAAATATATGCTACTGATAGAATTTATGATCTCTAAATATCATTACTCATTTGCAAGAGAGAAAGATTTTTGGTGTTAAAATGAAATTATTAGGTAAGAAGGAAGCATGACAGCTTATGAAACATCCATATATATCTTTTTGTATCTACACCTTTCTAAAATCATCCACACAGTTCAGATTGATTGAGAAGTTGTGTAAATCAAAGCATGAAATGCCTGGTTGAAGATATTATTCATCATTTGTCTTAGATTAAATCTTGTCTGTCAACTTAGAAACATTTACCTCTTGTCTCTTTTTTACTTTCTCTTTCTCTCCTTCTTTATCTCAAATGGCATTTGAGGAAAAAGATTTTGATGGTAAAAAGTTAAAGCAAACTATTGTAGCATTATTTAGTTTACAGAAGACCAGTTCTGTTAGGTCAGTCAACTATATCTGTTTATATCTGTTTATTTTTCTAGGCTTTTCTTAATGGAAAACAGATAAACTCTTGCAATAAGCCTGGTGCAGCAGGCTAAAATAAGTTGTTTCTTTTTTCTTCAACTTTTTAGATGGTTTGCGTGGTTTTTTTTTTTTTTGTTTTTGTTTTTGTTTTTTTTTTTTTTTTAATATGTATGTACTTCCAGAATGTAATTTTATTTCTGAAAAGTACTAAAAATATAAATGCTAAGAATGCTGTATTTGCAATGCACACAGATGTTCTTATAAACATTTTCTCTTTAAAAATGTTGTTTACTTTAAAATAAAATTATCAAACTATCAATTGAATGTTGAATCATTTATCATTAGGATTCTAACTACAAATCTTTTGTAGCATTTTCAGATCGTAACAAAGACACTTTTTGTTATTTTATTTTTAAAATACTTCTGATCCTTTTGAACTTGCCCTACAATTAGGGTTTCTTTTACAATGGCTCTTTTTAATAGAAACTTAATTTGTTTATTTTTTTTTATCTTCTTAGCTTCTTGCAAAGATCATCAAATGACAAAATCCCAAACAGACAGTATTTTACATGTTACCTTGACAAAAAGCAAATGTGTTTTAGCTTCATCAGACTTGAACTCCTATGCAAACTGTTGGATCAGGAACATGTTCCTCTTGAAATGTTATTCTTCATCAATATTATTGTAAATTTGTGTCCTGAGACTGCAGAAACCATTTGGTTGGATATCTCTTAAGCTGACAGCCTCACAGACCACAAGGCATGTTCTTTATGATACTGTGTTGATACAGAGAAGAGTTTCCAAGCTTTTACATTTGATTTTTTTTTTTTTTTAAATAGATAAAACTATACAGATTAGAGCAGCAAGCAACCACTGCTTCTCTTAATGAAAACAAAGGTATAGATTGAAACCACTGACAGGTTAAAGCTTTGAGTCCGAACATCTGTCATACATTTTGGCCCCTGTCTCTTTTTTGTAGAAATGTGGCATAATTCTATAAATACAAAGGAGCCTTTAAGACACTTTCTGCTCCAACTCCTGTACTCTGTCTTATGATGGTTCCAATGGATAAAAATTCACAGGTTAGCACTCCTATTGAAGATTTTGAATGATCTTTCTGTCACAATAAGGGTGTTTTACTTATGCACTTGTAAACAGCACATTTTGTTTTGTGTCTATTGTACTTCAAGGGGGTGGAAGAGTGGAGGCTCTGGGGACGGCTGAAATATTTTGTTGGAAATGAGGAATGCTAACAACACAGAAAGTCAGCATTTTTGTAGGAAGTTTAAATGGTCAACTCTGTTCCATTGCTTTTCAGTTAACAGAGAAGAAGCAGAAACATTAGTAATTATGTTGAGCCAATTTATTTCTGGAAAGAAAGTAAGAGAGAGAGCTGAAAAATTAGGTGAAGGGAAATTGAAATCATTTTATTTATGACAAACCTTCATTTAAAGAAATAAAAATAATCAAGATCACAGGAAATTTTTATTTGTGTTATACATGACCCACCCCTTTCTTTTTTTTCTTAAATGATCTTCTATGAGCAACTTGTACTGCTTTGTATTCTAGCTAAGAGGAAAGCTCATTTAAATAAACATTTAAATTAAAACACATATAAAACAAAATCATATGCATAACCCTGGGAATAGAATCCAGGAAACTCCTAGAGATAGGCACACTTTCCTCAAACATTTTGTCTCCTTTCTATTATCTCTGAATGTGGAAGCCCTCCATTGCTTTGGAAAAATGAAAAAAAGGGAAAAAATTAACTAAGTTTTACAAATTCCCTTACGTAGCTATTACATTCCCAGGCGTCATAAATACAGGAGATGAGGATTACTGCCTTACTACTGACCTGAAAGTACAGAAAAATTAGGCTTGTACATTTTTATATATGTGCCTTTTGGGGATTTCTAAGTTTAAAATTGCTCTATATTATTGTCATGCTGGCATGAGAGACCACAAAAAATGTATGGAGAACAAGCAGCCTCACATTTTGCCAGAAACAGAAATTATATCGTGATAAACATTTTGACAGCATAAGGTTATATTCAATCCAGAAGAAGAGGAGAGGAAAAAAAATGCAGGATACCAAAGACAACCAATAGTCTAGTTGATGTTTACCTTGTCTTCCCTTGGTACACCAGTAGCTGTTTCCTTGGCCAAATGCTCAGTTACCAGGCAGCATACGTGTGCTTACCTCTCTCACACTGTTCACACAGTGTACACTTTCCAGTAGATTAACCTTTCTTCTTGCTGCAAAATGTACCTCACTTATGGCCATTAGATGTTTAAGGAAATCTTGTGCACTTTAACTGGCACATTTGGAAAAAAAAAAAAAAAAAAAATCAGTTTAAGATTTTAGTTAGTTTTTTTTTATACCATACTTCCTTTAAATCTGATTTTCGCCTATTGCATTCAAGAGCACATTTCTGCCATAGAGCTACTAGTCGCAAGGCTATCTTAATTATGTTAATCACTCTCTCTAGGCTAATACAATTAACTATAATTAGCTGGTCCCTTTCCTCTTATACTTTGTTCCCTTAGGGAGATTAGGAGTTATTAAACTAGATGAATACCCAATCCCTCTCATTTGATTGTCCCCCAGGCAGAGCCGTTGGGAAGAAGTGCAGATATGCTGACAGAACTCTTGCCTGACTCAACCTGGATGAAGTTCCTTGGAGAGGCTTTGACCAAAAATAATCATTTTACGTAGAGGATGGATGCTGTGACATGTTTATTTGCTTAATCATTGAAAAATATTTTCAGTCTGCTGTGTATTTTTCCAAGAGTAATAAATTGGCCTTTGCCTTGGTCTTAACACTATTTCAATGGCATGTACTACATTTACAAGTGCTCTTTCCTTTCTCTGCACCAAAGATGACACTACCCCTTGCATACATGGAGCTGATTGTCTGCTGCCCCAATGTGTATTGTAGTTATGTACATTTAGATGAGGCATAACATTACAGTAATTTACAGTAAACATGTTGTAAAGGAATTTTGTTCAAATTGGTCTTAGTCACAGTTTTCACTGTGACTGCTGGTGACCACACAGCTAAAGCAATCCTAAGAGATCTCAAACAGTACTTCTCTATAGCTATCATCACATGCACACTTACATTGCTCTGTAGCTAGAGGTTCCAAGTGTTTTGCACAGGTTTTTGATGCAGAATTGTATATGTATGATCCAGAGAGGTTATAAATGTATTTATAGAAATGTAATTTGGCTTCTCAAGATGACCTGGAAATGCATGATGATGATGATGCAGCAGACCAATAATGCTTTCTGAAATCCTGGAATAATAGAACATGGAAAACAGGTGAGAGTTTCTCAAAGGCATACTTATCACTACCAAACAGATACACCCGCAGGTTACTGACAAAAAGAAAAAAAACAGTAAACTGACTATTAAAAAGGGAAATGTGAAATGGTAAGAGTAAAAAATACATATGTCAGAAGCAATCCTCAATTAGAAGGGATAATGCAGCATGACAGAATAACCTGTTCCGGCTTCAGCTCCTAAGGCTGGTAGGAATACCATTCCTCAATTCCTGACATTTTTAGACTCCATGCAAGTGCATTTAGATTCCATGCACATACAGATTATCAGAGTAGGTATATTAATACAGTGCCATATTTGAAAGTGTACATCTGCTAGCCTCATCCTGACTCATAGTTCTAGCTTGCTGTTTCAATAGTTTCTACTGTTGTGACTCTCAGTTCAGGCAGTTGATGGTGAAAATTGTAAATGATCATGCTCCAGGAACATACAACTCAGCCATAGGCAGGAATTCCAAACTGAAGTCACAAACTGATTTGAATACCTACTGCCATAATTTGTTTGTGTATTTAATAACAATAAGACAACTGTGTTCCCTGTGAATACGGCTGCAGGGAGAAAGGACATTTTCAAGTCCGTAGTACACATATTCCCAGGCATCTGTTTTGCAAGTATATATGCTTTGTCTCATGGACAACTTTATGGTTGGAGAGAGGAGAGAGGAGATACACAGAATGAGAGGACAGCAAGAGGCAGAAAAGGTGAGCAAATCAATTGATGGTAGGGACAAGTTAAGCAGATGCAAACTTTTAGAGATTGCCCAGAGATACAAAAATGTTCATTGTTGATTTTTTATTATGTACATAGATATAGGTAGGCCTTCATGAATATACACATATCTAGGCACACAGATATGTATTTTAACAATTTTTTACACTGTGTTTAGACAGAACTGCACATGTATGCTTTTGCTGGACTGAGACATGAAATTTTATATTCAAATTTTTATGTAGTGTCACTGTGATGAACATATTTCAGAAACTAGTTATTTACTGTTGTGCTGATTTTTCATAAGCAGATTTAATGGAGTCCACATTAGCATTAATGGATTCTAGGATTCTAGCCTGTTGTACATGATAGACCATTTCTGAATTCTTATCTAATCTGTAAATTTAATTTATCCTGAAAAGCAAAGTACATTAATCTTAACTTACTGGGGAAACATATAATACTCAGATGAATGTTAGAAATAAATATTTAATTCACATCTTTTTAATTTCTGTCTAAGAAATGAATCTTCTCTAAGGGACAGTGTAGATTCAGTATGACTTACTGCTTTCACTGCTAGCCAAAATATACTATGACACAATGAAAACTGAGAATCTGGCATTAAAGAAATGTCTTGCTGTACAGCAGGGTGTGCTGGAAGTGTCAGAACCTTTGAGAGTCACAGTGATTAGTGATACAGAGCAGTAACAAGATGAGTCATAAGTGGGACACCTGTGAGCAGATAGAAGTTACTCAGAGGTTAGGGGCACAGGGAAGATAGCAGGAAAAAAGAAATACTAGAATGTAGAAGCAGTGGAAAGAATTTAATTTAAAGAAGTAAATCTGGAAGCAGGGGAATTTGGGACTTAATAGAACTCTAAAAGGTAGCCTGAGATGAATTACTTACAGCAGATGTGTCAGAACAGAAAGAGCATGTGGAGGAGATACCTCTCCTCTAATGCAAAGTTACAGACATATCTTCTGTCCCTCTATTTGTGCCCACCAAAGATATTGCTGGGCCTTCAGGTTTGTTGGCAGAGATGAGAATATTTCAGATCAAAAGAGGCAGGTTAGCAGGGAGTTCTTGTTATAATGTCTTAAGCTAATCTGGCTACTTTTGACTGAAATAAATTCATAAAACATTTATATAAGTAGTCAAGACAGCTGATTGGAGGAGGTATTAACAACCAGCTTGGAACATGCTGAGCAGCTGCCAGGAGAGTCTTCTGACTGAGCCAGAAAAGAATGTGTGGTTGATGAATGTTTGACAGAAAGTTGCCCTGGTACCAAGGTTAGAGGAAACACTGGTAGCTAACTACATATCTATCCTTGGAGAACAAGAACTATATGAAAGTCAGTACTGGATAAAGAACAGAAAAAAAAAAAAAAAAAAAAGAAACAAACATAAATGGAAAAAAAGCACAGTAGGAAGAAACAAAGTATACTGGCAGTTGCACCTTATATGGAAATTAGACCACTGCTAGGTAGTTTGGAACATCCAACTGTATATAAGGGCATACATAGATTTACCAGTGGAAATGACTCATTCTATTAATAATTAAAATAAGGAAGTCTGTAGTGGATTATAATGTGAATTTCCTGATACACAGAAAATTTTAAAAATAGTCTGCAACTTATCCATCCATATGGATGCTAACAGGACTCCACCTCTTTTGTCTACTTTATTTGAAATTGGACAAAGAAGTGGAAAAACTCACTAAAGAACACATTACAGTGATTCTGTGTAAATGATTGTATTCACTGGAAAATTAGACAGTGATAACGATAAAAATGCTTCTGGGTGTTGTCTTTGAGTATTTAGATATAGGTAAAGATAAATATACATATGTGTATGTATATATATATGTATATATTTGCCTATCTCAAAATATCCATATATAAATACGCATAGGTATAGCACTGCATAGTATAGATACTTAATTTTAATATTATAGAGTTTTATTCAGTATCTTCAGGCTCAAAAATCAATATTTACAAAGTACTCTGTCATCAAATTACAACTGCTACTGCAGAGCTGAGTTTTATGAAGAAATATTTTGTATGAAAGAAAAAATAGTAAACATTTTTGTTAGATAAGAAATTAATAAAAGTAGCTGATGGAACCTAAATAAATTATCATTTTTGCTCTTTCTCACTTCATTGTGATTTTTGTGATGTACCTTCCTTCTCAACTGTGCTGTGGCCTGTAAATACAGTTCATGTGAATCTGTAACTTTCTAAAACTATTTCTTATGGAGAAAGATTTCATGAGGTAGTGTTTGTACACAGAGTAAATCTTCTGTTGTAATCCTAGCTGAGGGAAAGAGAAATCTTCTGAGATTTCTTTTAGGTCCTTGTGGAGGAGGATCAAGTTAGGGGACATGCAAACAAACTGGACATATCCAGTCCTTGAGCCTGTAGAGGTGCATCCACAAGTGCTGAGGAAACTGGCCAACATGATTGCCAAGCCTAATTATTGCCATTTTTCAGAAATCTGCATCGTCTTCATTTTCTTCTTTTCACGACTTCAGAGTTCATATGATACACCAAAATACAATGCATACCTATGAATTAGCTAAACAGGAGAAAAGTTGTCACAAAGAAATATCACTGTCCCAGTAAGAAGGAAAAATGCAGAAAAGAAGGAAGTCCCAACTGTGTAAACTATCTAGATTGACACTTGTAAAACTAGTATGTATCACCCATGCAAATATAGATGCATATTAGTTGTTGCCAAATACCATATTAATTTATTCAGTTTTACTGTAGTACATAAGCATATCTTTTGACCTCTTTCATGCTAAACTGGGATCTAACCTTCTCCCATTGATATTGATAATAGACAAGAAAGTGGTGAGGTTCTGGAACAGGAGGCTGCCCAGAGAGGTTGTGGATGCCCCATCCTTGAAGTTTCAAAGACAGGTTTGATGAGGCCCTGGGCAGCCTGGTCTAGTGTTAGATATGGAGGCTGGTGGCCTTACATGTGGCAGGAGGGTTGGAGCTCGATGAGGTCCCTTCCAAGCCAAGCCATTCTATGATTCTATGATTCTATGATTCTGTGATTCTATGATTCTATGATTCTATGATATACTGATCGAGTCTTAATATCCAATATGTAGTTTCATAATGATACCATTGTTATAATTTTATTTTATTGTATTTTGCTAGTTTTTTATTCCTCTCCAGACAAAATAATCAGTGTGGTGACTTCAACTTCTGGAAGCAGAACTTTTTAGCTTCTGGTGACCTAAGAGATTATCTGCTCTCCTGTTATGACACAATTCAAACTTACTGAGTTCTGTCTCTGGTTTTTGTTCAATCAGGGAATGATTTTGAAGATTTTATCGGATTATTCTTTGCTTTATCTGGCCACATTCTTCATCATGCTTAAAGTTCTGCATGTAAGTTGCTGAATCATAGCTTCTGAATAAGCTCTGCTGTCTTTTTTTTTTTTTTTTTCTCAGTTCTGCACATGGAACATGTTCTCGTCAAACTAATAGAAAAAAAAATACTCCTTCCTTATGAGAAATAAAAATTTCTTAACAGAAACAGTAAAGTAACTTTGTGGTGAAATGTAAACCTTGTTTTTTTTTTTGGTTTTTTTTTTTTACTTAGAATTGCATAGTTGCTGTTACCTAATTAAGCCCCTGTTTATCTAATTTGGAGATTTTTTTTTACAAAAATATAATTATTAGAGTCATAAATAATAAAGAAGATGGTATTGATCTCAAATGATCCAAGAAGAACAAAAGCTGCTTCTACGTCTTCTGTAGTGGACTTGGTGCAGAACACACATTCTGGAAATTATTTATCAGACCTCATTTAATGATAATTGAAGAGATTCAGTTAATACTTCATTTATTGAAATATTATTTATCATTTTGTTGAGAAAAGTTAGCAATTGAGGACAAATTTGCAGAAACAAGATTACTTGCAGACGGGATGCTGACTGGCCAAGAGATCACCATCTGATGGAGCTGTCGCAAAGGCAACCCAAGTAAAGATATTGGTAGAGATGGATACCTACTTCAGCAGGGGCCCTGAGCCTTGCTGTCTCCTTGGTAAACTCGCAGGGTGCCAAAACATCCTTGGTGAGGTACAGTTGGTAGAACAATGAAACCATGATAATAAACAAAGCTGATAACACATGTCCTAAACTCACTTAGGATCTACAACAAATAGTGTGTAAAAATAAGTCACTGTCTACAGGAAATGAGCTTCTCTGCATGATGCCTTCCAGGTAGACCTAACCACTGCCAAGAATGTCTGTCTGACTCTGTACTCTGTGGTGTAGAATATCTATGAAGAAACTTTTGTCTGATTATTCCAACTTCTGGGAGTTTTGTGGTGAAAGCTGTATCAGTAACACATATAAAATAATGCACATATATAGGTAAGTGCACATAATTCCATACTTGCTTCACTAGTGGTAATTTTGTAATAGCTTGTAATATATACTTGCATAATTATTTATTAGAAAAAAAAATAAAACCAACTTTTTACTTTACTGGTTCAGAGAAAAGTATCTGAAAAGCTTAAATTCTCCAGACCTGGCTATCAGAATTCCAATCATATTCTTTTAATAGTATGTGAACAGAATCAAATTAAGTCTCAAAACAAAACCATGGTGCAAATTATGCGAATCAAATTCTTTAATTACAAGAAGTGCTAGTGAATGAAGGAAGGGCTTTATGGATTAGTACAACATAAGTCATATTGACCTAAGCACAGATTTTGATAATCAGAAAAGACATTTTTCTCAAAGTAATATCAAACGATTGGGTGAGCCAGAAGGCATTTAGTACACTGATCAGAACTCACCCTCAAAAGAATGTAAAAATTGTGACTGGAACATTCTCATCCCCCGGGATAACTCTGTTAGACTATTATTGACCTCTCTCATACAGGAAAGTGTGTCCCCTGCATCTGTTTCAAAAAATATCTTGGCTAGACACTACAGAAACAAACAGAGGCTCTAGAGAGAGCTGTGAGAGGTAAACAGCTGAAGTCTTGCACCAGAATGTCCTCTCAGCAGTTTCTGAATTTCACACTTTCAAAACAAATGTTTGCAAACACTTCAAATTTTAAATAACAACATTTATTCTGAAAATCTGACACTAAAAATCACATACTGTTTTCAAGCTGCTCTGCTGATCAATATGTCAAAACCTTTATCTGGTAAATTTTTCCTTCATCTTAGATGTTAAAAAAAACCTTCAAAATAATTGATGCCTGACTTGTATGTTCTGTACTATTTGACTTATTACTATTAAAATATGTTGCTTTACTTTTCAGTCTCTCTCACATTTACATTCTCTACAGATACTGAAGACATATTATATAAGTTAATTCCACAAAATTTCCTAGAAGTTAGACAACTGAAGTCTGCTAGGAAAAGGTGGAAAGATCCTCACTGAAGTTTATCAGTTTCAGTCTCTCTACCTGGAAGCTGATTCTGCCCTATCTTTGCAAGAAAAGAAAAAACATCTCACACATTTCCCTATGAATTATTATCTTTCAACGTGATGTTACAAGCCAACTTTATGAGCATTCTATAAAAAAAAAAACAGGCACTACTCATTACACTTGCCCTTTAAATTCCCTAATTATTTTCTCACTTATTATATTGGGATTTGAATAAACAATTAATGTGATATTATGGTGCGGTTTTGATCTATAATTCTAGAGAGAGTGTCTAAACTTAAAT
Source organism: Centrocercus urophasianus (assembly GCF_019232065.1). Taxonomy (NCBI): domain Eukaryota; kingdom Metazoa; phylum Chordata; class Aves; order Galliformes; family Phasianidae; genus Centrocercus; species Centrocercus urophasianus. The sequence continues at coordinate 40,589,358 of NW_024884364.1, read as the reverse complement.
AACTTAGGTCAAAAGGGAGCAATAAACTTAATGACCTTCATCTGAGAAGTCTCCCTGAAAGGACTGGATGTTGAATATATTATTAGACAGTTGAAATAATAGAAGTTTTCCAGATATTTTCAAGGTAGAATGTTAAAAGATAAGCTGTGGAGCACTCCTTTAGTACTACTTGTGAACTGTAAAGAATAGCTTTCAGGATATTATAAACAAATATATCCATTGACCAAAATATCTGGAAAATTTAATCTTAGGAATGGTGCTTGGTAGAGCTGTGGAAAGAGGAATCTTAAAGAACTGTTGTTACAAAATAGTAATGGGAACTGCAGCAGAAAAAGTCTATGCAGTATTCTTGCAATGTCGCTGCTGTCGACATTAATTTTTACAAAGAGATTTCTAAAATTATGAAATCAAAAACTCAAAAACTTGGTGGTTTTTGCTAAAAGCATATTCAAAAAAAAAAAAAAAAGAAAAGAAAAAAGGATTTGGCAATGGATTTATGACTTAGATGTTAGCTGGCTGTCTGAAGGTAAAAATCTCACTATGGTTACAGTTTGGGTCTGGAAGACAGGTGTTTTTCACTTTGAGTCTCTGAGGATTTAGCATTTCTATAACACACTAAATATCTTTCAACATGAGCAGTGTTGGCCGCCTCACAAGATTGAGCTGTTATTTTTTACTATTGACAATACTTATTTAGCACCATGCATACTGATTCCCTTTCTGGTGTAACCCTGGCCATCATCCACAACAGTGAAGCGGGCTTCACCTGTCTTGCTGAAACCATGTTGCTGTGATTAATTTATCTGATGATAAGAAGCCCACAGGGGAAGCATGAGTACGTGCCATGGAAATACCAAGTTCTGGAACAAGGGGTTTGCATACTTAGAGCAATTTTAAAATCCATTACAAGAAACAACTTAAGCACTGCAGAGCAGACATCTTCGCAGTTGGAACTAGCTCCAAAATCTCCTTTACAAAAGTTGCTGCAGGCAAAGAGACTTTTTAAAGTTTACTTCAGTAAATGTCTCTGTAAAAAATGAAAAGATCAGAAGGTGTCATGCATCCTTCTCTTGTTTCAAGCATTTTGTGGGTCTTCCTTTTCAATAAGCCATCCATGAACTCCTGCAAGTCACAAGCAGATATAAGTTATCTTACATCTTGAAAAATATCTTATCTTGAAAAAAATATGCTCTTCACCTTTGATGTGAATTGAAGTGATCTCTTCACAAGTGTGAGCCTGAATGCAGCTGAATCTCAACAACACCCATAAGAGATAATGCTGCAGTCTGCACCACACAGAAAAAGACAAAACTGAGAATGACTGCAGGACAGGCACAGACAGGGAGCTCACCAACAGGGATTTACATCCTGCAAGATTCCAGCAAGTGAGGTTCATTGAAGGTAGTCAGAGTGAGCTCAGTGGTTGCTTAGCAAATCCATAATTATTTGACACAGCTAAGAAAGTAATTTCAGCAAATTCAGATTCAACCAAGTAAAAGCAAAATTACAAAATAACCCAGGAACAGAAAAAGGACACCTGAACCAAAACTTAAATGAAGCTTGTGAGAAGTGGTGAGATGGTCCTCCGCAAGTTCTCCTACAGATATTTTCACAGCAGTCAGTGGCAGTGGCCCTGACGGTTACCTTTATACTACTGTAACATTTGGCCTGTCTTAAATACCATTTTTGGGGCTAACAAATAATATGTTAGTCATGGGCATTGAACTTTGCATAGTCAGTTCATGCAAAAGTATGTTCTGATCCTACTTCAATACACAAAAATCAAAATATGATTCCATCAAGATACTGGTTAGTTTACATATTCAAAATTAGAAACTGTGTTCTATAATAACTACAGATTTGTTCTAAATTCAGATGTTTAAAACTCATTTTGCATCTCAACAAAATGGTGAGAGAAGTGAGTGCCCTTCTTTCATAATGTGCCCCTGATTGATGTTACTGATCCTGATGATTTTAAATTCATTGTTTCCGTGTAAAAAACAACTACTATCCGGCAAACTATTTTCCTTCAATGGAAACACTGTTGAAGATAGCATTAAACCATACTAGCACTTGTAACTCACCATACCTGTGTGCATTCAATTCTGGAAAGAGATGAAATAGAATATAGTAGGATTAAAAATAAAGTGTAACAAAGTATTACATTCCAATTTTAATAATAATTAATAATCATAAATTGTAATTAATTGCAATAATAGAACATTATTATTGTAAGAATATTACTAATAGGATTCCTCAAATTCCACAAGGTTTTCAAAGTAACTTTTTCCTCAGTTAAATGTACCATGATTTAGAAAAGTTGATCTCAAGTTTAGGTCAGTCTTTATATTTCTCATATATAGATTTCTGTGGTGGTATTAGTTATTTATAATGGTGAGTCATCACTTATGCAAACAAGTTTTTAAGCGTGTGGTTCCTTTGGACACTGTTTGTAATGTCTTCTCTGAGAATTCAGAATTTACTGTCAGTGCCTTAGGGATGTTATATTTTTATTTCTGTGGTCACACTGTATACAGCCTGATGACCTAATTGGGTAACTGGAAAAGAAGCAAAAAGCTTGAGAAAAGTACAAACAATATGCAGTCATGCAACACATTGTTTTTTTTTATTGCTTATGGCATTCTCTTTTACAACATTTTGTAAAATAAATTATCTTTAGGCATAATCACAGACAAATATAATTACAAGGCTTTTTGAGGAAAATGTGTGCTGTCTGTCTTCTTGATATTCTCATTCACTTTGTTTGGTCCTCCTTCTCTTTAGGTGGTCTTCCTTCTACAGATTAAACCAGAAATGGTTCAATCACATTATTCTTGTTATTGCAAACTGCTTCTAGTATGCTCTGTAATGCATTTGATGTCTCTGACCCAAAATCATTAGTATTTTACCTAGAGTACACCAACAGAGTGCACTAATTCTGTCACTAAGTGTTGGTGTTTATTCTACTAATTAGCTTTCATATTTGGTTCACCTGAAGTACATTAAGGATCTACATCAGCCTTTCCAAGTATTGAGAAAATATTTCATTATCAATTATGTTTCTAGCTCCTTTCTTAGTATTTTCTCTTTATCACCGGTTTGCATTCATACTGTGTTTGTTCTTTTTGCCTCTTAATTTAAGCTTGCTAATCATCTGTTAATTTGTAGTTTGAATGCAATGTCCTTTGCATGAAAACCCATCAGCTACTTCATTACCTCATTACTAAACCTCATTTGAGTCACTCCACCCATTATCACCTGGCCAAATTTCCATTATGTTTTGTCATTGAGAATGTTATCAAAGAGAGGTTAAGTTATATGAACACCAATCGGGAATAAAATAATTAATTCAACTTGATCCTGTTAATATGGGTGTTGTTTTTTTTTTTTCCCCTCCACTATAGAAAATAGATTTCACCTTAAATTACTCTTAACAAAGACTTCTATTTCCTTGCCAGGGCAGAAGGATCTGATATTCATCTACTGTTAATGCTCACAGAAGCCAAATTAAGTATGTGTAATGAAGTATTCAGAAAGGCCAATCGTTCAAAACAATTTCTGGCAGCAGAGGTTATAGCTATTCAGTTAGCAGTACATTTTTGAAATACATAAGTATTAACAAATGCGTATTTTCTAAGGAAGTAGTGTAAGATTACCACATTTTAACTGCGACAATAAATTCATTAGAGATGTGATATAATACTTGGATTTTTAAAGATTAATGCACAAAGAACAGATATTGTCCTCAGAATTTGCTTCTGCTATCAATTTCATAATTCTGGATTGTAGATCTGAAGTGTGACATGTGTCAACTAAATTCTAAAGAACCTGAGAGTTCTTACAGTGGTATTACAACTCTGTTCTTCCCATATATTTCTAGCAAATAAAATTAGGATATTTATGACTATCATCATTTTAGTAAACGATTATTTGATCTTCTCATCTTAAACTAAGACATCCTAAAAATAAAAGATAAAGGTCACGGAGTCAGCAAATAGAAGTTGTACAGAGTCCTATAACTTTCTATAAAAGACTTCATTTTTTCCTTTTTTCTTTTGCTGTAGGCAATTCTCATTGTGGTCTTCCAGTACTCAACCAATAGTGCAATGCAAGTTTCATGGGTTTGTATCATATGAAAGACATGAATCTTCTCCCTCCTCAAAATTACTGATTAGAAGATCATGCTTGACACATTACTTAAATGGACATGCTCTCCAAGAAACAGAAATGGAATAGCAAGCAGAGATGAGTCACAAATATGATCAGAGGACGAGCACCTTCTCATGAAAAGAAAGGCTGAAGGGAGATGGGCTTGGAGAAGAGAATGCTCTGGGAAGACTTCATTGTGGCCTTCCAGTACTGGAATGGAGCTTATAAACAGGACTGAATTTTTACATGGTTTTATAGTAATAGAACAAGAGATAATGGTTTTTAACTTAAAACTTAAGTAGACTTAAGTTAACTTTAACTTAAGTAGATTCAGATTCGGTATAAGGAAAAAATTCTCAGAGGAGAGTAAGGCCCTGGCACAGACTGCCCAGAGAGGCCTCGTCTGCCCAATTCCTGGAGGCTGGATGGGGGCCTGGCAGTCTGATCTAGTGGGTGGCAGCCTGGCCTATGGCAGGGGTGTAGAATTGGTTGTGCTTAAGTTCCCTGCCAATCCCAACAATTCTATGACATTCCTTTCTGACTGAAGAGAACTATATTTTCAAAGCACAATTTTGATATATTACAAATTCTTAGTTTAAGATAAAATGAAATATAACCCCTAATACAACCCATATATCCCATCGTCATGGTTTTATGTCTTTGGTTTTCAGTATTCTGCATCACAACATCATGTAGTGCACTGGGAGTTAAAATGTTAATGCTCCAATTCCAGGTACCTATGCCTATACATTATGGAAGTCACAGGATCTGGCCCTTCCAGGAGGGCCGGTCTCTTACTGCCTTGCAGTGGGTGCTGGAGGGTGCTTTCCTACCTGTTCCAAGCTTTTCAGGTTTGACTCGTCTCAGGAACTCTCTCTCTCCTATCTTATTTGATTTATTAATCTCAATTCCAATTAGCTTGTATTATATTGTTATCTTGCATTCCGATATCATAGTTAGTAAAATAAGTTTTCCTCCATAGATCGTTGCCCCTGTTTTTTTCCTTCCTTCCTTCCTTTCCATTTCGCGGGGCCGGGCCAGGGGAAGGAATGGGGAGGAGGAGAGCCAGAGGCCTACTGCCCTCCTGTCACGGGCATAGATTGATCTAGTTAACTCTGTGACACGCATACATTCCCCAGATATCTCCATCAATAGGACAGTGATGTTAGGATTATTAATTTGTCATGGATGTTCAGAGTATTAATTGAATGCTATCCTTTATAGAATTTTTTTTGTGCAGACTGAGAAATGGATTGTGACCTTCGTTAACGACTAAACTAACCTCTCGATGTATCCATACTATTTACTAATCTGTTCTCTCAAGACAAACCAAAGTATGGAAGATTGGCAGGAAAAACTCATGTCCACATCACCTATGCATAGGAAAGATCTGCAGTTAACACAAGATTTAATCTCTAAACAACACATTTCTCATAAGGACTGTCATCTGAATGCCATTCTGAGTGGATCCCTTTGTTTGCTTACTCTGAAGAAATTGAGCAAGCTTTCTGTACTGCACCTTGCCAGTGTGTTTATCTCTACAGAAGCAGGGACTCCCAGAGGAGTAGCAGGAAAGTTCCTATAGCTGCAGTAGTTCCTTTTAGCGTACTAGTAACTGTAAAATTTATTCAAGGTTGTGATGTCAGAATTTAAACTTACTGAACAGCTAGACATGCCAGTAAAAGAACAGAATATTTATTTAAATATTATTTAAATATCTGCTGGGAAGATCAAGCTTTCTTTAAAGAAAGACTAGTATATATGTGTACTTTTTATATAAATTATGAATAAATCATAAATTTGAAATAATGAAATATGTCATATATATATATATAAATGTATAAATTTATTATAAATTTAGATAGATACAATAATAGATACAATAGATACAATGTAATGATTCCTTGTTGAACATTTATGTTTTACTGTCTGCCAATGTCGGTTCATCTCTTTTTTTTTTAAGGGATTGAAAATAATTATTTGATAGATATATTTTTACATCTCTGTAGCTTTAAATCACATCTCTTTAAAATCTAAATATATTACATCTGCAGTCGCCTGCTTGAGTCAACTTTTAGTTTTATTAAAAAAGAATCTGATAAGACCTGTCCTTCATAAAATGGTATTGACTGCATTTGTATTCCTCTTAATTTAATTATATTCTGATTGAATCACGTCAGCTGTCTATTCTTTTGTGCTAGGATGATAACATGGTATTCAATCTGTACTTCAGCTGGGTTGTCCTGCTCTTCCTCTGGCAAGCCATTAACTTTCTTATACCTATACTTATAATATATCTTATATTCTCTTCATGAACAACACCTCCATTCTATCATCGATTAAAAACAAATAGAGGAAAACTGGATAAGCCAAATCTTTAAGACTCTTGAGTATGTTTAGGTTATCTTGGGTTTGTTTCATGTTTGTTTAGCTTGTTGGTAATTGTATGGGAACTGCTGAACCACAGCCTGAACCTCTGATTGATCACCTGAGGCGAGCAATGAGTCAGCCAGAGGAGCACAGGTGAAGGCAATTCACCTGTGCTGCCGGAAGGGGTGGAGCCAGGCCCATTTAAGAGCTAGACTAGCGTTTAAGACCCATTTAAGAGCTGACTACTAGTGGGAAAGGGTCTCTTCTGGAGATCCACTCCACTGGAGTTTTGTAGCAAGCCTAGGTTGTGGATAAGCTTTCTATCTATTCTCTTTTTGTTACTGTAATCTGTTCTCCCAAACTCTCTTGTTTATTTCATAATTATAACATCTTATATTCATTGACTATACAGTAATTTAAGAGAGGAAAAAGATGTGAAGAGTGCCTTTCTGTTTCTTCCTTGCTTTACCAGTGAAGTATTCCAGACTTTGTGAATTTACCGCCTTCAAGGAAAATGTCAGGTTTGTGGACAAAACATGAGCACAAGATCTCTTCTATCTCCAGCACAACAGGCGTTTGCAATATTTAGTTCTTAGGCATGTGCTACCAACTGGTCTGAGCTATTCCTCTTCATTTCCTTGTGTCTGTTTTTAAAAGACAATCTCTGTGAGAACTCGAGTCTGTAAGTCCCTCAAATCATTGCTTGCCCTCCAAATCTTGCACTGTTTTAGGAAGCAGCACGTGTATTGTCTAGCTGAGGGAAATACTAAAATTAACATGCTTTCCAGGCACGTTGCTGAATTTTCTACCTTAATGACCTTAATGAAATTTAAAAAAGTGTTAGTCACTGGAATGAATTATTTCATCAGGATTATTGGGTGGTTCACAGCTCTGTATATCAACAAGTGTGTGATCAATAAGCTTTTACCGTTTATGATACCCAAACATCAGAAATCATACTGTAATACCACAGAATAAAACTGCTCAGTAAGGAACATATTGAGATCAAGACAGTATCTGAAGAGCTGAGGCAGAAAGTCAGTCCAAACTTCCTGTAATACAAGATTAATATAAATCAGAATTTAGCCATAAGAACTATTTTCAGCCACTCTCAGAGGGTTTCTTGTTAGTAGGATGACATCTATCGATGTTTTACTTGACTTTCAGAATGACCTGGATCAACTGGATGTGATCCTGCTCTTCCAGCTAACAAGATGTCCTATCACATCTGGCTCCTACGTTTCAGGAGGAAGACCATGTGTCTTACATATCCCTGTGATAAGAGCTCACATTAGTTGAGAATTCAGTAGGAAGAGGAAGCAACGAGACTATGAGGATGCCCTTTGCCGTAGTACTTGTATTTTTGGATCCAAACCTTACATGTCCTCTGTGCTTGAGCAATGGAAAATGTTAATTTACACTACCAGTCATAATTAAAAGAGATTATATGAAGTAAATTTGAATTAAACTATAATGAGGTCTTAAAAGCAAAGAGTTAAATGAAGAAATAACTGCTTCAGATATAATCTAATGAAGATGAGTGATTAACTGCCTCAGAAGTTCAAAGGAATAAGAAATGTGGGTGTTTTTTAAAATGGACTAAATGGTTTTATGAATATCAATTTCTATTTTGAATAACCAAGACTATGAAACCTAATAATATCTGTGAAGGCAGGCAACCTTTTAACTGGTTAACAAACACACGCAAAAAGAATGATTTTGCACCATATTTACTGGCATACAAATTAAACTAGAACATTTTAAAATAAAGTGTTTAGTTCATTAGTTCCTATGAAAAAAATGCTCAGCCTCATTTATGGCATACTCTGCTATTTATTGTGGGGGATCACAACTGCAGTTTGAATGTCAGTGTTTATCTTGAAGACATAGTTCATCTGCATCTCAGTCTTAATTTGAGATCTGTTCACATATAAATCCTCAAGAATTGAGCCAGGCTATTTTATTTTCTTCTGCAGTTCTCTGGAGACAGTGTATAACAGCTTAAATGATCACAAGTCAAGAATAGATAAAATTGAACTTATATGAATTCAGACATTTCTATGAGCTTCACTTTCACGATCCTTTCCTTTTTCTAAGTGCATGTTGTCCCACTATGTTTGACTCCTGCTACTTTCAGAGGCAGTTATTCCAGCACTGCTTAAAATGCTGGGAAAGGACCATGTAAAATTAAAAAAATAAAGTAAAATAGTATAATTAAAAGTAAACTTGCATTAGAAAAGCTAGTGCCTTTCACAGCTCTAAGAACTTTTTTTTTTTTTTCAATTGAAATACAATTTTTGTCATGTTAGCAGTATCTCTTTTAAGATCACTTTCATTTTGTATCATCCCTTTCTGTCTGAATTGCAGGATACGTTTCATATTGCAGGGGCAGTGTTTGTTTACATTCTTAGTGGGCATTGTCCAATTCTTTGATATTAAGAACAATAATCATTTTCTTTAATCTGTGTATACAAGCTAAGTATATTTATTTATTAACTGAAAGGTTAATAGCTCCGTCTGCTCCTGGCTTAGGCAGATGTATGGTTGTAATCTGTGACAGCTCAATTCTGTGTGCTGATTGCTTTTGAGTTTTGCAGGAATGCAGTTTCATTCTTCAACAAGGTTGACAGAATTTGTAATTACTGATGAGTTCTGCCTTCTTTGTTATCTTCATAATATGCTGAGCTAATACGAATTCTAAAAACAAAGCCACTAAGTTTGTAAATATTATTCTCTTGTATAAAGATCAATATATATTTGCTTTAATTCTCTTACTTTTTAGGCTCTTTATTTCTTTAACGACCTTGTCTGTTCTGTCATTTAATTTTTTGAAATAGATATGTGTGTGAGGAACACATTTTAACCGGACAGAAATAAAATTGCTGTAGAGGTAAAATAGAAATCTGAGTGACTTTTTCATTTTTTGAAAACACAAAGTTCAGTCAGGCTATAGATGCCCACTGTTCACGACTTGACAAGATATATTTCTTGTTGAAGAGGCATCTCCAAAGGCAGCAGTAAATTCCTCATCTTCAGGTATACAAGCAACATACAGCCTATTCTGTATATTCCTTTTGTTTTTCTTTCACACTTTTCATAATAAAAATTCAATTAATATAATCCTCTTCAAGGTTTACAGTATGAACTATTGTCACATGAATTATACCACTGTGAGATAAAAAGCAGACTTTGTCTTTGCAGCCTCAGGTGTTCTGTCCGTATTGTGGTAATACCTCATGGTGATTTTCCACGTTTTGAGAGGGCAATGTTCTCTGAGACAAAGCTAAATGCAGCTAACATTTCATCACAGCTGAAAAAGTGATGGGGGAGATTTGGCCTGACTGAAGTTTAGTTTAGCTAAAAAACAAGCTGTGTGGAAAGCTGGGTTCTGACTGCTCATAACCTATTGATAGTGACTGTGTGATAGATGTGAGCCATTGGCATTGAAGTTTTTCATACCAGAAAAAAAGTCCAGAACAACAGTATTGCTTCATATGTAATGTTCTAACAAATAATGTTAGTCAATTCTGTTGGTTTCTGATAATTCTTCTCCTGTGATTGAGAATGCTTATGTGAATGAACACAGAATTCTGTAAAATACTGAGGTCTCAGAGGCCTAGCAACAATTCTCTGACTTCACAGAAGTGGGAAAGGACACAGCTGGTCTTATAGCAGCAATTTCTGCTAACATAACAAAAAAAGTTGCTTATTTCAGTGTGTAAAGACCTGTTCTTTAAAAGCTTATTGGTAGCTTTCTTTTACTGCAGTTTAATTTTTACTCATCATGAGTAGGCATCATGAAAGCTATAATTAATCTTCTGACAGGCAGAAATACTTAAAATTGAAATGTCTCACAGCAAAATGTAGAATACACCAATTTAGAATCCTGAACCTAGAAAATGAGAAAGTCAAATTAAGCTTAATTAAATAAGGTCTCAATTTAGTATGTTTACCCATATTTGTTTGTAAGCCTGGACCACCTGAGGGCTTTACCTAAAAGATGACATTATACTACCATTTTTTTTTTTTAATTAATTGAGATCATACTGATTTGGTTCTCTCTGAAAAACTATGATGGGTTGTTTATTAACGCTTTTCAGCATTTTTGTCTTGATTTTTTTTCAATGAAAATTAGTAATAATAGAAAAGAGAGTGCTACCTCTAAGAATAACTGTGAAATGTGTTGCTTCAAATCACTGGTTACCGTTAAAAAGACTCCTGGAATTTGGGCTTTTCTTTTCAGACAGGGTTTTGAAAATAATGTCCTTAGAAAGACACTGAACAGATATGCAGTAACGGAGAGTGCCTTTTATCTAGTGCATGGTGCTAAATGAACTACAGAAGTGTCATATTGCTATTCTACCTATGCACTTTATGTCTACTGTTATGGGTGAATGCCTACAGCTGACAAAGCAGTTGGTACACGCTCCTTTTCTGCTTTTTCTTTCTGCTAATACCAGCAGATATGGAGACAATTAGTGTAATTTAAGTTCTTTTTTCTGTTGGTATGGGTGTTTCATGATATGTTTTAAATTGTCACACCATATTTTAATACTACATTTACACACAATATACTTGTTAGTCTAGTTTGTTCCACCTAAGGGGTAATATCTGGGACAGTAACAAGAAAAAAAAAGTTTTTATTTCTGTAATGTACATGCATTACATTTTTTAGCTCCTTAGGCATGTCATAACTTAATATATCCCCTCTTTTTCTATACAATTAAAGCATATACTTACATAAGCATATAGCATTTATGCTAGATGAATGACACTAAGTGACAAAAGCCATTACACTCCGGGTCAGTATTGCAAAATTCATGGCTATGCACTGAGTTATGGCAAAAAAAATCTCAGTAATTTTTAAGTATTGTTGATGACCTTGTCTTGCTCTTTGAGAAGTATGCATACAAAGCTAAGCCACCAAGGTGGATTTAGGTCTGTATAAAGCCTTTTGGATTGATTCTTTCTTTCCATGTTGTTGGGTGGTAGAATCATAAAATCACAGAATTGCTCAGGTTGAAAAAGACATTCAAGATCATCTAGTCCAAGCACAACCTAACCATACAACTCTAATAACCCTCCACTAAATCATGTCCCTGAGCACCACATCCAAACAGTTTTTAAACACATCCAGGGATGGTGACTCAACCGCTTCCCTGGGGGGCCTATTCCAGTGCTTAACAACTGTTTTCCGTAAACAAGTTTTTCCTGATATCCAACTTAAACCCCCTCTGTCGCAGCTTGAGGCCATTGCCCCTCATTCTGTCAACAGTGAGAAGGGGCCAACCCTGCTCTCACTGTAAGCATCTTTCAGGTATTGGAAGAGAGCAATAAGGTCTCCCCACAGCCTTCTTTCCCTGAGACTAAACAGCCCCAGTTCTTTCAGTCTCTCCAGGTAGGGCACATTCTCCAAGCCCTTCACAAGCTTTGTTGTCCTTCTCTGGACTTGCTCCAGCATCTCAAAGTCCTTTCTGCACTGAGCTGCCCAAAACTGAACACAGTACTTGAGGTGAGGCCTCACCAGTGCTGAGTACAGGGGCAGGATTACTTCCCTAGTCCTGCTCACTACACTGCACTGTATGTACGGTATGGTACTGTAGTCAGAGTAATTGCAGCAGAAAACATCATATAATGCCTTTTCCCTGAGTAAACAAAGGATGTCCCTAGAGCTTGCTGCCATTCTGTCAAGTCAGCACTTCAGAAACACTTCATCTTTTTATAAAGTGTGTTTTAAGTACTAATACGAAACTACTGTGATAGTAGTGTAATTTCTGCACTTTGAGACTCCTTTTGACTGTGAGTTGTACCAAAAGTGAAATCTCCCCCACCAGAATGTCCAATTTTCTTAACATCTGATGATGTCTTAATCTCCCCTTCTCCCAAATCCTCTGTCTTTCCTTCTCTTACTCTGCATAACAAATAGGCCATGTACTGAGAAAGCACATTGAGGTTTTCCAACCAAGCCTCCATTCAAACTCATCAGTCTGAATCTTATTATGTAAAACAGAAAATACTGAATTCATTCCTGTCAGTAAGACTTTATTATACCACAAGAGGCTGAACAAGATTATAGCATTGGCAGCTGCATAACATAAATGGAGAGGAGTAACTTGTTTAGTGGGAGACACTAGAAGCAGAATTAAAAATTACCTTGCTTCATTTTGATTACTGAAGCTGTGACAACATGGTATTTAGTGGTAAAATGATTTGTTAGGAACAGTCAACATTCACAAAAATTCCAATTGCATTTAGCTTAAAGAAAAAAATAAGGCACCTGAATATCTTGCAGGTATTTCATTATAAATTCTGTTATATGCTGCTATGGTTATGTTCTTTCTATTACCTTTTTTACCCGATTATATCCTGCATATCTCTAAAGCACAGACTTTCATCCTGGCCCGTGAGACTTTCTTGGTCAACAGGGGAGTTATCCTTCGCCAAGAAAATGATCTTTTTGCTGGACTGAGAACTACTGGAGAGATTTTCTGTTCTTTCATCCATCTATGAATACTTATTACTCTACAAGGTGAGTCTAATAAGAGTCTGATTTAAAAGGCACTGAACTCAAAAGGACTCTTCCAGATTATTTTAATGGGATTTAATGCTGACCCTAAGACTTTGTGCCAATAGACATTACTGAGAGCTGTAAGCATTTTGCAAAGACAGGGAGTGAACACAAAGGAGCAGAGCCTGGTTTGAGTACATAAAGAAACTGTATGTCTCAGATTTTGCTAAGAGGTTTTCATTTAGCTGTTACATCACCTACTTGACAAATGGAAATGACTTTAGTGTCTTACCCACAGGGTGCCAGAACTCTGCTCATTTCTGTATCTTTCACTACTTTACACTCCAATTCATACGTACAAGGAAAATCAGATTGCACTGTAGGGAGATATTTGCAGGAGCAGCTGCAAAAATGGTGCCCTGAAAATGGAAGAAAATACCCAGCAGAGGTTTGTAAAAATAAAAATTAAGAAAAGTAAATGCCACTTGAATTAAGATGTACCTTTTTTTTTAGTGTGTACACATATGTATCTCACAGCTTAGCTGAAAAGAACCCAAAGTTTATTATTCACATATGAATTTATGCACACAGATCTTGATGTGCATGCCCATATATTTGCATTTAGCTTTAAGTGAGAACATTAAACATTTTTTCAATAATTCCAATGGAAAATGCGTCACATCTGTATTTACATATGATTTGTATATATATTTAAATGCATACATTCCTTGTTCACATTTTATTATGAATGCAACTTACTAACTCTAAAGCAAGGGACAGAGGAGTTACTGGTGCAAAGGGAGTACGTTTATATTTCGAAATGACTAGGGTAAATGATATGGACAACAGATGATATATTACTTAGCTGATTTCTCAGTATCCACTGCATCTCAGATAGCACTGACATGCAGATATATCTCCATCTCTTGCTGCTGTAATTCTGGTTTCTGACATGAGAGGAAGTACAATGACAAAAACATTGGCTTAACATTGCTGAGCAACTGTTTAGCTTTCCAGGTGAATGCTAAAATGCAATGGAGATAGAAGATTTTAATCTCTGTTGCTGTTTGATACGATGAATATAGACAAAAAGAGCCTTACAATGTAAAAACTTAGCTGAACAGGACTTATAGCAATGAATCCTTGGCAGATTTGGTCGTTATTCCAGAGCTGCATGCTTCCTAAAATACACGGTAATTGGATTCATTTATGGCACTTGTTCAGTAGCATATTTATTTTCATTTTTCTTTCCAAAATCAAGTGACAATATTTAGCCATTTACAAGGGTTGCTCGGAAAGTAATGCCTCCTAATTTGATATGTTGGCCTATAATGTCAGAGATGGATGTTAATGATATGGCAGTAGAGATTGAACCTTCCCATCAATATTCCATTAAATTTTGTTGTCACGTGACAAAATGGAATCTGACATGGAAGTGCAGATGAAGAAAAGGTATGGAATTGAGTTTCTTTGTGAGGAAAAAATGGCACCCATTGACATTCATTGACATTTCTGAAAATTTGTGGAGACCAGGCAGGGTATGTGAGTACAGTGAGGTAGTGGGTGGGAAGTTTCAGCAGTGGTGACAGCAACAGTGGGTCACCTCCACTAATACATGTTTTACAAGCAAAGCATGCAGGCTGTTGTTCATTGGTGGTGAAAACGCATCACGGTTTCATGAAAGGCACGTCATGCTTGATCAACCTCATCTCCTTCTATGACTGGGTGACCAGATGGTAGATGAGGGAAGGGCTGTTGATGTAGTCTTCCTAGACTTCAGCAAGGCCTTTGCCACAGTCTCTCACAGGCTTCTTCTGGGGAAACTGGCTGCCCATGGTCTGGACAGGTATGCATTCCTTTGGGTAAGAAACTGGATAGAGAACCGTGCCCAGCGGGTAGTGGTGAATGGAGTTAAGTCCAGCTGGCAAACCATTTCAAGTAGTGTCCCCAAGGGGTCAGTACTGGGGCCCATCTTGTTTAATATCTTTATTGATGACCTAGATGAGGACATTGAGTGTACCCTCAGTAAGTTTGCAGATGACACCAAGTTGGGAGGTGGTGTTGATCTGCCTGAGGTAGGGCGGCCCTTCAGAGGGATTTAGATAAGCTGGATCGCTGGGCTGAGGTGAATGGGATGAGATTCAACAGGGCCAAGTGTCGGGTCCTGAACTTTGACCACAAAGAACCCTATGCAGTGCTATAGGCTTGGGGACGAGTGGCTGGATGATTGTGAAGAGAAAAGAGACCTGAGGGTGTTGGTTGATGCTTGGCTGAACTTGAGCCAACAGTGTGCCCAGGTGGCCAAGAGGGCCAACGGCATCCTGGCCTGCATTAGAAATAGTGTGGCCAGCAGGAACAGAGAGGTGATCATCCCCCTCGACTCAGCACTGCTGAGGCTGCACCTTGAGTATTGTGTTCAGTTTTGGGCACCTCACTACAGGAAAGACATTGAGGCCCTGGAACGTGTCCCAAGAAGGGCAACAAAACTGGTGAGCAGACTGGAGCACAAGTCTGAGGGCTGAAGGAGCTGGGATTGTTTAGTCTGGAGAAGAGGAGGCTCAAGGGAGATCTCATTGCACTCTACAACTTCCTGAAGGGAGGCCGTGGTAAGGAGGAGTTTGGCCTCTTCTCCCAGGTGACAAACAGGACACGGGGTAATGGCCGCAAGTTGTATCAGAGGAGGTTTAGATTAGACATAGGAAAAACTTTTTCTGTCAAAGTGGTCAGGCACTGGAATGGCCTGCCCAGAAAGGTCGTGGAGTCGCCATCCCTGGCAGTGTTCAAGAGGCACCTGGATGGGTAGCTGCACAATATGGTTTAGTAGCTTGTGTTACTGCGGTAATGAGAAGATGGTTGGACTAGATGATCTTATAGGTTGTTTCCAACCTTGTGATTCTATGATGCTATGATTTTCATAGCATCATAGAATCATAGAATGGCCTGGGTTGAAATGGACCACAGTGATGATCTAGTTTCAACCCCCTGCTATGTGCGGGGTTGCCAATCACTAGACCAGGCTGCCCAGAGCACATCCAGCCTGGCTCTGAATGCCTCCAGGGATAGGGCATCCACAACCTTCTTGTGCAACCTGTTCCAGTGAGTCACCATCCTCTGTGTGAAAAACTTTCTCCTAATATCCAACCTAAACCTCCCCTGTCTCAGTTTAAGACCACTCCCCCTTTTCCTATCACTATCTACCCTCATAAATAGCCATTCTCCCTCCCGTTTATAAGCTCCCTTCAAGTACTGGAAGGCCACAATGAGGTCTCCCTGGAGCCTTCTCTTCTCCAAGCTAAACAAGCCCAGTTCCCTCAACCTTTCCTCACAGGAGAGGTGCTCCAGTCCTCTGATCATCTTAGTGGCCTTCTCTGGACCTGCTCTAAGAGCTCCACGTCCTTCTTGTACTGGGCACCCTTGGTCTGCACACAGTATTCCAGATGGGGCCTCACAAGAGCCAAGCCGAGGGGAACAATCACCTCCCTCTCTCTGCTGGCCACCCCTTTTTTAATGCAGCCTAGAACACAGTTGGCCACAGTTGGGCTGCAAGTGCACACTGCTGGCTCATGTCCAGCTTCTTGTCCCCCAGAACCCCCAAGTCCTTCTCCACAGGGCTGCTCTCTAGGAGGTCTTCCCCCAGTTTGTATAAATACCTGGGATTGTCCTGACCCGAGTGCAGCACCCTGCTCTTGGCCTTACTGAACCTCATAATGTTTTCATGGGCCTACTTCTCCAGACTGTTCAGGTTCCTCTGGATGGCTTCCAATGTATCGACTGCACCGTTCAGCTTGGTGTCATCTGCAAACTTGTTGAGAGTGCACTCAATTCTACTGTCTGTGTCACTGATGAAGATGATGAAGAGCACTGGTCCCAAGACCGACCCCTGAGGGACACCACTTGTGACCAGCCTCCACCCTGACACAGAACCATTGACCACACCGCTTTGGCTGCATCCAGCCAGTCAGTTGCTAATCCATCATACAGTCCATCCTTCAAATCCACACCTCTCCAATTTAGGGAAGGGACTGAGTCAAAGGCTTTGCAGATGTCCAGTTAGATGGCATCCATCTCCCTTCCCTCGTTCACCAAAGCTGTCACTCCATCATAGAAGGCCACCAGATTGGTTAGGCGTGATCTGCCCTTGGTGAAGCCATACTGGCTATCTCAAATCACCTCTTTATCTCATACGTGCCTTAACATAGCTTCTAGGAGGATCTGCTCCAGGCACATAGGTGAGGCTCACCGGCCTGTAGTTCCACAGTCTTCCTGTCTTCCTTTCTTTAAAATGGGAGCAATGTTTCCTTTTTCCATTCACCAGCGACTTCACCAGACAGCCATAATTTTTCAAATATGATGGAGAGCAGCTTGATTACAAGATTATAAGTGAACTGCAGTGTTGCTAACGTATGGAAAGGAGAAGATATATTTTCAGTGTCTCTTGCATTTCTTTGTAGAGATATAACATGATCAGCAAACAATGTATTTAGGCCACATTTCTATTTTTAGATGCACTCTAAAGAATTGCAGTATTCTATTTCATCCCACCATTGAAGTCAAAATCTGGAATGGAGACAAAAAGAGGCAGTAAACATATAACTGAATTCTATTCAACATTCAGATTCAAAAGAAGTACTCTACATGACACTGAGTATGTCCTCATAAAATTATCAGAATATTATCAAGGAGTTGTTAATTACTTCGGCTCAAATATTCTGAGAATTTCAGAGGAATAATCATTAGTCACTTTGGTATGATCTCCATGCCTGACTTTGGGTTGTATCAGAGAAAAAAAAGATTAAAAAATTATTTTTCATAGGTTAATAAAGGCTGATTATGCTGTGTAATCTGAAATTCTTTATGATATTTCACTGTAGATCTGTAGTTTTTTGAAAATACGGAATATGAGTAAAAGTAGAGTTTACAAATGTTTTAACATACAAAAATGCAAATGTGTTTATTCCTAAGCACAAGTTTAAAACAAACAAATAACATTATTAGACTGGAATTAAGAATTGTTTTTGATTTTATATGTAAATTCATTATCTTATTATATTTGAAAATACTCTGTGAAAACGAGATGCTAAAATTTGCATAAAGTTAATTACATTAAATGAATAAAATGATTGCAACTAAATCAACTTTGATTCTAGGTAATAGTTTAACAAAAGTTATTCTATTATGGACATTCTTTCCAGTAAGGCCTTCAGACAACTCTTCTCCATCCTTTCCATTTCACTGGAAAGTTAGTGAAGGACATAGAACCCATAGTTTTCATCTCACGTACTAGATCAATCTTAATTTTCAAGGCAGAGTTTTACTTACTAAAATTAAGCCCATTCTTCAGATAGATCAAAATGATTTGACTCTTATTAAGATTGTGTCAACAGAGCTTAAATCCTACAGCTATACATGTAAATTTATGCAGAATGTATCAAAATATATTTTAAAATAATGTTGTTCGTATACTTGTATGTGGGATTCACATCATTTATAAAAATGGGAACTATTAATATTTTATATATTAACATAAATTAGAGTGTCACAAGATTCAAACTGAGTGGTTTTTTTTTTAATTTTTAGTTCTGTATCTATATATGTGTACATGTGTTTGTGTGTGTTTTTGTGCAAGAGAATTTGATCTTCATTCACTCTTTTATAGTAAAAGTGACCATTATTTTGCTTGATATTGCTAATATAGCTCTGCTCTTTTTTCTTAATCTTTGGAAAGGTACCAATTTTGTTCTGTCTCTAGGCTTTTAGTAGTCCACTATTTTTAACTATTCTGATGTCTCTTTTCAACTGCGTGAAGACAGTGATGTCACCTTTTGCTGTTCCTAAAATCCTTGGTAATTTAGAAAGTTCAGCATTGTGTGTGTTTGATATCTGCTTTCTTTGTGATGCAATTTCATTAATATATTAAAAAAATACATAATTGAAGCATTGCTTAAGTTAATTTGTATGGTTTTTATTCATCCTGCATCTGATTCTTTCACTTGATTGAAACTGAATGTATTGTTGACTAACACTGCAAGTCACTTCATGTGCAATTAGAAATGTGTAATTTCTGAACAGATTTCCCTCCTTCGCCAAAGGTATGCATTAGGATGTTAATGATGCATGAAGATGAATCCCAGTTGTAAATGCACAAGCCTGCGTAATATTTTAGGGAACAAACAATTAGCATTTACAAATGTGTATGCATCTCACAGAAGCAATCTCCTCCTTCCTGTTTTGAACTCAATAGCCTGTGTTACACCAGCCATCTGCAGTTCCACAGACAGGTGCAGGGTCAGCATCACAGCTCCCAGCCAGCATAGTACAGAGCAAGCTGAAAAAATTGCAAAGCAACTGTGAAGAATTTCCAGCATCATTTAAAAGAACAATAGCAACAACAAAAATGAACCAGCAAACAAACAACACTTCTGCACCGATTTCTAAAAATATGGATGTTTTTATATATTTTACGTATTTCTTTGGACACGGCTTTTCCTTATGACAGCATATGGGTTTGCCCTCAGCGTTAAACTGTGCAAGAAAAAATGAAAAATATATATATGGCTAACTCTAATGTTAATAATTCAGGTTTTTTGAGGACTTTGTATGCCTTATAGCTATCACACTATTTTATAGTAGAGATTGTTTTAGAAACTTGATGCCACTTTCTGTTAAATGCAGACACTATCCAAAATGCTGAGATGGTGCAATGTGCCAAACTATGAACCAAAACAAAGGGCCAGCATACTCTCCAAACCTTATGCATTATTGCATCTGCTTAAATTTCAGACATTGCTTTTTTCTGCTTTCATTGTTTGACTAAGATGAATTGTTCCTACAAACTCACCCTTTTCTCTTTTCTTTAATTTTGACCTATTATTCTGGTTTTAAGCAAGAGTTAAAATGACATCATCTAGATAAAATAATTTTGTAAGTGTAACCAGTGCACTTTGGCAGAAATAAATTTTGGACCTGGACGTGTCATCATACAAATGTTGTTCAATGGAGTCTACAACAAGTGATTATATTTTTATTGGAAAGCACTGTCATGAAGTCCATCAGCACCAGGCAAATGTCATTTTTCATCTAACATCATCTTCTGATAATAAGCTGTTTCTTAAAATGATGATAACAATTAGAAAAATAAAAATTACTTTCCTATGTGCAAATATAATGTTCTTAGGATCAGTAGGGCTAACCACACTACATTAGTGAAATATTCACAAGTAAAATATATTCTAGTTTTGCTTTGTTGCCTCTTGATCTGAAGAATAGCTTTTCTTTGGACTTAGTGCCACACGAGTTCTTTCGTGAGACTTAATCATTAGATTTTTTAGTACTGTAACGATGACAGCTTTGATGGCTTTGAAAATAGAAGCTGAAATATGGATGCTGCTATTAAAGACATTATTTGGTCAACAACACTGAGAAATCTTTTCTTTAAAAATATCATGATGTAGATGAAATTAATATCCTCTTGGGGTTTTTATTGTCTGCTTGTTTTCATGTCTTGTTTTCTTAGTCTAAAGCCAAAATATCGTACTTAAACATACATAAACTTCTAATTATCTAATACTGGTATATTTTCCTTCCATCCTTCCTCCCTTCCTTCTTCCCTTCCCTTCCCTCCCTTCTTTCCCTCCCTTCTTTCTTTTTTTTCCCCCACATTTAAAGCCATTTGATTAGTATATTGCTATTCTGTCTTTTCTCTGTCTTGTGCACTATTTTGCCTTGACTGGATTTTACTTATATGCTGATATTTCAGCAGAGTATCCATCAGTTCTTGGAATACAAATTCCTAGTAATACACAATTTTTGATCTCCTTCTACTTACAATTAATTTCAGAGTAGGATTCTGAATTCCCAAGTTAAAGTACCCATTTAAAAGAAATATAAAGGTATTTCAGAAACTTTGATTTTTAATGATTCATCTCTTACATGATAACAATTGAGATTTTGTAAAAAGGTAAATAAAAGAGTCAGTTCATCCTTCTTGCCTCTACTTATATCGCTTATGATCACATTTCTGGGTTTTTTTGTTTTTTTTTTTTTTTTTTTTTTTTTTTTTGTATGTGTGTATGTGTGTTGGCAGAATGGGCATTTTTGCACACTGTAGAAACTGTTCCTTTGAAAAGTGCTAGAAAATAATGAAGGCTTTGGTGCTGGGACTGAGAAAAAGGGTGTGATGCTGAGCAGTATGTGTCGAAGACAACTAATCCAATGACTGACTCCTTGGCTGCAAAGTAGAAGCATTCTTCACTCATTTTACTGGGCAAACATGAGGTGAAGCTCTTGCAAATAACAGAGAGAATATAGTGTTGAGGCGTACCAGTACACAATTAGGCCATGGCCTGAGGTTTAGCTAACTGAACTCACCATGAGAAACTGCTAGACTTGACAGGAAAAATCGCTGGTCATGGAAGATAACAGAGTGAGAAGCTGACATATGTTATAATTTTCATTGTGAGAAATGGTCAGATTTCACAGATGGTTAAGAATGATTGAGGTGAGAGACAGCCAAACCTCACAGATAATTGAAGGTGAAGCTGGCGATCTTTTGGGAAGTGAAATGCTGCAAGACAGGCAGAGCCACAGCAACTGTAATCTGTAAAAAACAAAAATGGGTACAGATTTAACAAAACAGAGTCCAGCAGGGAAAAGGTAATTAGAGGTGGGCTGTTCATTTGAGAATAAACAAAGTTAGAGAATGGGAGAGGTCAAGGTGAATGGAGAAAGAACAAGTATTGGAAAGAGAGAGGATCTATGACAAAAAAGACTGGCTTAGTATAAGTAAACTGAATAATATAGTCCCTATTTGGTCTAGCCTGGTTTCTGTAATAATTATATTCCTAACTCCAGGTTGCAGGGGGAATTGTATTTTCACAGAATCACAGAATTACCTGGTTGGAAGAGACCTCAAGGATCACTAATCTCCAACCCCCCTGCCACAGGCAGGGCCACCAACCTCCCCATTTAATACTTGACGACCAAGTATGCCAGGGCCCCACCCAACCTGGCCTTGAACACCTTCAGGGATGGGGCATCCACAACCTCTCTGGGCAGCCTGTTCCAGCACCTTAGCCATATGATCACTTAATTTGTTCACCCATCACTAACTGCATGAGTGTGTGAACCTCTGACCTTCAAGCAGGACTAACCAGTGAGTAGGATGAGAGATCTGGGCGCCAGCCACTGGAGAGAGAAACCATGGGTCAGAGGAACACATAGGTCTTGGTGCTGGCTTCTGATGGGAGCTATATTCCTTGTGGATGGTGGTAGGATGAACCTAAAAGCTGCACTAGTGTAAGTAAAGGAGGCCAGCATCTGGAGAAAGCCATGGCTTGAGCCAGTGACTGACTGAAGGATGTTGGATCAAGGCAAGGATATAGATGGATTTAGAGCCAGTGATAATACTCAAGAAATCCAATGCAAGGGTAGGCCTGTAAATCCAGAGAGTGAGTATATGGGTACATATTATTACTGATCTTCAATCCCGTTCTTTACGTGTCTGTGCATGTATGTAAGTGTACCAAGAACCGATGCTCCACTTAACTGCTAGCTGGACCTCGGCCTCAAACAGCAGAAACCCTGATGTCTGACAGGAACCAGAGTAACCTCTAGAAGGACAGGAAAGACTCCTGTGAGTCCCAAAGTCGACCATGTCTGGGTACGTTTCACTACAGGTATAATATGAGTCTTAACATCTGTCTTAAAAGAGCCTTCTGTAAGATAGCAGTAAATGAGAAAAGTGGGGTTTTTTTGTTTTGTTCTTTTTCTGAGAAAACAAAGTGCAAGTATGTCTGTGTGACTTTACAATCTGAAGTTAAGGCCTTTAAAACAATAACAATTCACCCAGGAACAAAGAATACAAAATATATCCACCTTATTATTTAATGTATGTACAGCTGAAAACCAAACCAGTACCATAAATGCCTTAGCATTATATAATTTAATAAATAATCAGCCCTATTTCTAAACCTCACTATCATTTGCAACTTGCTATTTTTTTGCTGTTTTCTTCCAATGCAAGTCAGAAATCAACTGTATGAATTGTCCAAGGAGGCTACAAAGTTCAAGAGCTAAACATAAAGAAACATTCACGCTGCTTCCTTTTTTATTCATGCATACTTTGACTGCTTTTGAAATAGTATAATATATTACTGATGTGTATTTACTATTCCTAGAAGAACAATTATTTTTATTTCATTTCAATAGAAAATTTCAAAACTGGTTTACTCTCCACTATGTATTTAAACCAGTTTACTAGTTCAGAAACAAACTTACCTTCTTCTAACCTGCACAATTAGTATATGTATTAAAAAATTGGTGGTTAAATTATTAATCGTTTCACTTTATGTTTAGCATAACATTAATGATGAGTGAAAAATTGAGCAGTCTGTAATATTTGATTCCCATAGGAGCTCTGTTTTAATTTACTAATTACAACCTTGAAACAATCTTACAAACTAAAACTAAAATTAGAATTCGATACTTCAATAATGCTTTAATACCCAAGCAGCAAAAATATAATCTGACTTTGGACATGTTTCTGGCCTCAACATAGTCTTCAAGATTGATTTTGCCAGATAAGAAAAAAGCAAATTGATGGAAGTTCTAGTAATTTTTTCTGATGGCTATTAATTTAGCAGGAGTAAACAATGCTCCTGTTGCATAAAAATCAAACAGAATACAGCACATAAGTCTTCACAATCTACACCACATTAATCAGTTGAATTGCTGAAAGTTTGACATGTACTTTTCACTTCTCATTCATCTATAAGGATATGATCATAAATGACAACATTGTGAGTAAGGGTGACAAAACTGAGCAGCCCAGAGCTGTAAAATGAGATGTGTCACATTTTATTGTAGGGTTATGCTAAACCTTCTCCTACAACTGGGGTCCACATAACATTATATAATACATACTTTAAATATTATGTAATACATGATCATAAAGGGCACAGTATTATATCTTTTACAGTGGAATAAATTTAATGTTTTTAGGCAAGACTTTTGGTAGAACAAAGATACACTTTTTCATGTTCAAGCTTATTTAGATAGATTGAACATGGCAGGCTATACTGTGTTCTAAACATTTTCTTGAGGTCACTTGTTTGAACAAACAAAACTTTACAAACTATGAAAAAAATCATTTTTCATTTATATTACATTCTAAAAATCACAGTAATTCTAAATGTTATTTTAGTTATGATACTGAAGAAACATTCATTTTGAAGTGTTCTTTGCTGACGGTCAGCTTATTCTCTGGCCTTTTTTAAAACTTATGTATCATGCATTCCTAGGAGTTCCTAAAGTCATCCTTTTTGTTTCTTCTGAGCATTGCTCATGAAAATTTATTTGGTGCCTGATTGATCCTTTCTTTACAAGGAGAGTGGTTAGGCCCTGGAACGGGCTGCCCAGGGAGGTTGTGGATGCCCCGTCCTTGGATGTGTTTAAGGCCAGGTTGGACGGGATCCTGGGCAACCTGATCTAAATGTGTGTGTTTGGTGGCCCTGCTAGGCAGGGGGGTTGGAACTACATGATCCTTGAGGTCCCTTCCAACCCGGGTGATTCTGTGATTCTGTGATCCCTCTTAATTCATAAGCTCACTTGAAATCATTTTTCACAAATGTATATTTCTGTTCCTAGACAACACTTGGAAAGTTTTGGGTTTTCATTTTTCTTGTGCTATTCTGTTTTCAATTTAGATGAGTTTTATCTAGGCTTTCCTAGAGTTTATGCTTCATTTTCTACTATAAAAGATAAAACTTTTAATTTAAAAAACTTCCTTAGAAATAGAATAGAAACAGATGAATTTATTATGCATACTCTCAGAGTAAATATTTTGTCCAGTTTCATAATATTTGTGTTTCTTCTGTATCCTAATGGAAATAGTCTTTTTTTTTTTTTTTTTTTTTTTTTTTAATTTCAACTTTATATTTACTTCACTTTTCTTCAGAGTTTCATTCCAGAAATAATAACTCGTCTTTCTCTATTTGTTTTGTTAAGGAAAATATGTAAGTTTAATAAAGTAGTTTCAATTACATTAGTCTCTCTGAAAGTAATGCTTCCTACTGTTTCTATGGAAAATACAGCAGATACAAAGTGCACAGTAACACTATTTGATAGAGCAAATGCTCAGCTACAGAATACTATTTTTTTAACATAGTCATCACCATGAGCTATACATTTTAATCAGCGATGAAGAAGAGCCTACATGCTGTGCCTGTAAAATGTGCACCAGTGGAGGTGATCTACTGCTGCTGTTGCCACAGCTGAAACTCCTCACCCACCCCTCACTGTGCTCACATCCACTGATTGGTCTCCACAAATGTTCAGCAAGTGTTGATGAATGCCAGTGGATGCATGGAAGATTTCAGTGACACACCTTTGCTTTATCTCCACCTCCATGTCAGATGCTATTATGTCAGACTGCCCCTCTGCTGCCATCTGTCATGCAGCAACAACATATAATGATATATTGGTGGGAAGGTTTAATCTCTACTGCCATACTACCAACATCTGCCTCTGATGTCATGGGCCAGCATAATAAAAAAGAAGGCCTTACTTTCAGAGGAGCCCTTGTATAAATATATATATATAGGAGTGTTTAAAAAAATGTAGTTTGAAAGAAATAAATTATGTGATCTTTTAAGAGAGAAGCATGTCTGTAGAATACATATTTTAGAGTTAAATTTCATCTAAATACCTGACTTAACTGTGGGCTATTATGTGATTAAGAATTATTTTTACACAGTATCTACAATAACTGAAATATCTCTAGCATGTTCTGGCTCACTGAAAGAGAAGATGTATTTCATCAAGACAGATATATTTGCTGTTACCCTTCAGTATTAAGTTTGTGATTAAGAACAGTATTACAATTGCAAACATGTTAACATCTGACAACTAGCTCCCTGGCCTTTTTCCTGTTAGCATGAAAATAAGACTGAAATTTAGCATATAATATACAGCTTCATGAGGTTTTCGCTAAGTGGGAGAGAATTTTTGTAGAAATTTTGTGGCTGCTGACACTTCTAATTCTAATTATCATTATTTTTAAAGTCCATAGATTTATGAAACAAATACTGATGATGAACATCTCTAGTAACACTAAGTAGGGATTTTCTGAGGCTTGCCTTTTATGTATGCTATTGAACTTTTGTATTCAGCCTAGCAGGGCTTGAAGAGGTCAACTGAATAAATCTACTAAATTAAGGGCAGAAAGCAGTGCAACAGTCAAAACCATTGAATTTAATGAGTAATGCATGAGGTACACTGACAGCAATCTGTCAGCTGAAGTATTAGCTGGAGGATCTGTGAATAGTACCTGTAGTACTGCATGGAGTTAGAGACTGAAAATAGGAAGAATGAATCCAGTCAAGAGATGGGCATTTTTTTTTTCCTCAAGCCTGTGGGTCTTTGGAACCCAAATTCCCAGAGCACTGTGAGGGTCTCAGCTATGTGTCCTCAGC
Organism: Centrocercus urophasianus; assembly: GCF_019232065.1. Classification (NCBI taxonomy): domain Eukaryota; kingdom Metazoa; phylum Chordata; class Aves; order Galliformes; family Phasianidae; genus Centrocercus; species Centrocercus urophasianus. Next base: position 40,562,862 of record NW_024884364.1, on the reverse strand, counting down.
AGATAAGACAGCTTGGCTCTGTCATGGTATGCTCACTGAAGATTAATTTCATTAGAAAATTCTTTCCTGCAACATAGTTACCTACTTTTTAGTCTGTTGAAAGAGCAGGAGATGTTAGTATTTCAGAAGGGCAAATCGAAAACTGGGCTTTATATCACAAAATTATTCTTTATTTTCTGTATATAACTTTCTTAAGAGTGAAGTTTACTTTTCCATATTACTTTGAATATGATCACCAGTGCATTATAGAGGTAATCTATTTAGATATAAATTTACTAATTTCCCAGTTGCAGGTTTGAAAAGGGAAGTTTTAATGTTCACATTTATTATTGGACTAGCAAAATTCTCAGCCAGATACTTAGACAACATCCACAGTGTGGCCCATCCTTGGTCCAGACCTATCACTTAGAGAGATGCCTGGGGCTACCTTGCCGCTCGCTGTAGTGATGGGATGAGCTGATGCTCCAAGTTCCAAGAAGCTCTGGTCTTCACAGTGCCCTGACAAAGCATCTGTGTACCGAGGCATTCAGGACAGATTTCATAGAATCATAGAATGTCTTGAGTTGGAATGGACTTCAAGGTCATCAAGTTCCAATCCCCTTGCCACAGCCAGAGCTGTGAACCTCCACATTTAATACTGGACCAGGCTGCCCAAAGCCCATCCAATCTGGCCTTGAACACCTCCAGGGACGGGGCATCCACAACCTCTCTGGGCAGCCTGTTCCAGCACCTCACCACTCTCTTGGTAAAGAACTCCCCTGATATCCAACTTAAATATTTCCTCCTTCAACTTAAAACCGTTTCCTAGATTTCTGGGAGACCTGTGCTTCACTCGCTGATTATCCTTTAAATGTGATGCTTGGTAGAAGAAAAGAAATATATAGCCTATGAATTCCCCGATAACCAAACTAAAAGTAATGAACAGAAAATAACCAGGAAAAGTTCTGTTACCTCAAATGTTACTCTGGAGAACCGACCCCTCATCTTCTCACATTTTGAATACCTTTGGGAGCCCACAGATGCTGATTGGCCATATGTGCCTAGACTATGGCAGGGAAATATTGTCTTGCCTAGGCTTTACTAGGATCTGTTCTGATGATGTTGAATGTGTTAGTAACCGCAACCGAATGTGTTAGTACACTGTAATGTGGGGATATTTTGTTGCATTTCCTCTAAAAGTCTGCTTGCATAATCTTTCACTGACCCACTGTATAATGCTATGTTTAATAATCACCATAATCTTCAAAAGCCTTGCTATAAGTAGGATGCTTTTCTACCAACCATTAATTAAAGTTATGTGTTAAAGTAGTAAATTTGTAGTAAGTTTTGTACAGAGATTCAATTTTTTGACAGAAAATCTTAGGAATTATTCATTGTTCTTAGCTGTTGTTACAGTTACTAATAAGTCCTTAATAATTTACTTGCTCTTTGAGCATGCTGTATCTCCTGATAACAGTGTTGTAACTGTGATAACTGAGCATTTTTAGGAAAATGTTATTTAATGTAGTCCAACATATATAATTGGAAAAAGGAAACAAGGCTTCAGGCGTACAATTTTAGGTGTGGCCTCATGACAGGTGAATACAGGGGGACAAATTTCATTATTTTCCCTTTGCTTTTACAAGAATACTTTGATGTCCTTAGTTTTACTCTTCTATAGCAAGGCACATCAACTATAAAGATTTATCTGAAATTCTTGCTTATCCTTAAAGTGGAATCAAAATCTGTCAGAATAGGTGTAAGTCTCTCTCAAGAGTGGCCCACTGTTTTTCATGATACTTCCTGCACACTCAGACCTAGGTTTAGAAGGTCTATTTAATGAGACAGATAAGGATTTCATAATTAGTTCAGTTGCTAAATACAGCTAAAACTATCGCTCAATTAACACTGTAGTGGTTAAATGAACAGGTTTGTCATTACCATGTCTTTTTAGTCAGCATCCAAAATATATCAAGACAAAACTGACAGTTTAGAGCAAAATCCAAGTCAGAAAGGTGTTAGTGTTTTGCATATCTTAGCTTACTTCCAGAGCTGCCATTCTCACTCATTAAATTAAAACTAATGCATTTCATAACCTCAGTGTGTTCCTAAAAAGGAAAAATGTCACACAATACATCTACGAACTTTCACATATACCACTATCTTTTCAGATGCACTGTTGCTCTGCTTTGGACTAACTTGTCATTTAAAAACAAATTTGAAAGCATTGGAAATAGACGACAGTCTGAAATAAAAGAGCAGACAATAACCTCTGAAACAATAAACATACTTTTCTTAATCTTTGAGAATGAAGAAGAATGAAAATGTGATTGCAAGCTATCTCTTCTCTCTGTAATTCTAAAGATTCAATTACATTTGAAGACAGAAAAAAATTCATCACAGATACCTTACACCACAAACCTGACTGGATCTTGCACTCAATTTACAGCTGACTATATTAAGAGACAGGAATAATATAAATAATATAAATTTGTCTCTAATACAATCTGTCTGTTATAAAAGATGATGTGTATCTATTAGGGCTTCAAAGGTGTCGGGAATAACCCACTTGGCCAGGGAAACCTGCTGATAAACCTGGGGAAGCCCACCAACTCAATATGAGTGAACAGCTTCGTTTATTGTAAATACAGTAGAGCTTATATAGATACAGAACCCGAAACCACAGTTACAAACAACTCTATAAATCGCATACCTAGGGTACAGTGTTCAGACAAGCATATCGAAGGAACAAAAGCGAGCATTCCATAAACCCATTTACCGAGCACCGTTGCTTAGGTACAATCTATGCTACAGTCATTCCAAGCACAAACCGTCCCTGGCTCCTAAGCCACTTCCAAGCACAAACCGTCCCTGGCTCCTAAGCCACGCAAGCTAGTTTGATCATCTTCTAGAAACCCAGATTAGGATACAAGATAAAACTCACTGCACAAAGGTAAAAGGAGCAACTATAAGCAAATGCTTGTAACAGTTTCTCCATCTAGAAATTTCTTTCCAAAAAATAAAATTTCAAATATATCTTCAGGTCTCAGAAGTTATGAAATTTTAGTGTCTGAAATTTTTTGCATGCCAATGGAAAGCACTGATCCACAACATTCATATCTGCATATTATTCCACAGTTTAACAGAGGATAAAATGAGTATGTTATTACCAAAACCACAAAAACACCACTTATATTTTCACTAATTATCTCTTCTTCATTAACAGTCATTGGGAATAATTGATGTTTTCTCAGAACCCAAGTATGTTGTTTTTAATATTTTTATACAAGAGTGATAATATATCTGCCAAATGTCTCTATTTTTTTTTTAGAGAAGAAATGACATTGTGTTAAGGGGAAAAAAAAAAAGAGACAGTTATCAAGAATAATAACATCTACCATTATGTGTGCATAGCAAAGAGGAAGATGTAAGCAAAATAATGCAAGGATTGCTAAAACTGAATTATCTCTAATGCTTTTAAACCTTTCAGGAAAACACAGCGGTCATTCTGTCCTTGTCCACTAACTCATGATCCCAGGAATATGGATTAATGATATGTCAAACTACATAAGCTTGATGTATTTGGCCATGCTCTGTAGATCAAGATGCACAAGGCTTCTGTTGGATAAACCAAATAGTCAAATGACATATGAACCTATATCTTCTGCAGGTCAACTAAATTAAGAGACTTGCTCCTTTCTTAATCCTCTGACAATTGATAACTTATGAAACCCTGGAATTATAGACAACAATGAGAAAACACAGCCAGCAAGAAACTTTTAAGACAGTGAAAGATGCAAAATAATTTTAAATTAATAAGCATTTGAACTTCTGGAAATACTTATTGAGACGGACTGTGTTTATCTGTTTTCTTACTTCAAGTAAGAATAGGATCCCCTATAGGAGAATAGGAGGTGGTTGAGTCACTATTCCTGAATGTGTTTAAAAACTGTCTGGATGTGGTGCTCAGGGACTGATGTAGCAGTGGGTTAAGTTAATAATAATAAGAGTTAAGTTAATATGGTTAGGTTGTGGTTGGACTCAATGATCTTTAAGGTCTTTTCCAACCTGAGCAATTATGTGATTCTATTGTGTCAGTTTTAGGTAACTGCATTACTATAAATTTACAGTAATTAAAAATGAAATGATATTGCTATCAAGCATATTTCACAGAATCACAGAATGTTTGATGTTGGAAGGGATTTCTGGAAGCCTTCTGGTCCATCCCCTACTCAAGTAGAGACACCCAGAGCAGTTCACCCAAGACTATGGCAAGGTGGGTTTTGAGGATCACCGAGGAGAAGAGTCCACAAACCCCCTGTGCAGCTTGAGCCAATGCTCCATCATCCTCACAGTAAAGTGCTATGTGATGTTCAAAAGGAACCTCACATGTTTCAATTTGCCTTGTCCTGTACATGTGCACAGCAAAAAAAATCCCAGCTCTGTCCATATGTAATATTGCAAACATCTCCACGTAACACTTAAAATACCTGGAAGTTAAGGTGATCTGTTCATACTGGTAAATAATTATAACTATTAAAAGAACATTGTGATTTCATGACTAGTTTCCTCTATCTAATCAAATTAACAACATACAAAACTATAAGATACTCAACTGTTTTTGGGAAAGAAAAAGCATTTTACTTCAAACAATACAAGCTCTAAGTTAAGAAGCATTTGAATGTTTCCCTGCGATATACTACTCTTTATTTTTTGTCTGTACAAAATTGATTGAAGAGGCAATGGTCATTGGCAGCCAATTCCTTTTCCATTAGCATCATTCATTACCTACCCTATTCAGCTGATATAAGAGTTGAGGTAAGCTTCCTCATAAATCAAAACAATGAAGTAGTTCAGATTAAAAATAGCTTATAAATATTTTATTTATATTAAGATCATCCATCAAAAAGATTTGCTTTTATGAATTCATTGATTGTTTTCATTAGTCAGTAATATTTTGCAAATATGCTTCCTATAATGCATTGTGCTTGAGATAACATCACTGCTCTTACCTCTGAGTACATGACACTTTTTTATTCTGTGTAAGGCACAAGTCACCTAAATCAAGCTGTTGTAAATCAATCGGTTTGTAAATCCCATCTAGAGAATTAAAATGGGGAATGGCATATTTCACAAGGAAACACAGAATACTGAGTACTCTTCAAATACTTATCTGCACTAGCATATATGAATAGCTGTTTTGATATGCAGCCAGTAACATAAATGTCTGCATAAAAATTAACAAGAGAGGGTTGTGAACACAAAGCTTAATTTACAGAATTCTCTGTTCTGAAACCATTCTGATATACCATAAAATGCAATTATGTAGTTTCTGTAGGTCCCTATAAAAAGAGATGAATGGACCCACCATTTTTTGTAAAATTTCCAACCTCTCTACAATGATTATAAATTTTTATGTTATTGGTTTAAAGAATTATAAAGAATTCATCTTAATTTTAATTATTCAGTAAAATATAAACCACTTCTGATTACAACCAATATGAAGATTCCCCTGGGCACAAATGAGTTTTGAAAAGAGACTTTTTTTAGTGCTTCTTCATGGTGCCTTAAATTTTTGTTTTCTTTTATGGACCTACTAATTCTGATACTACTCATAGCCAGATAAAATTATACTTCCCTTCCATAAAATCCATAAAACGAAAGTTCTTAGAACACTCTTAGATTCAGTATTAGAAAACAGTCATGTTCAGGTAAACAGCTCAGTTTGTGTTTAATGTTACACTGACCCTTTGAAGTCAGTTGGATTTAGTACACAGTTTAAAATCGATATAACACTGAGTTATTTTTTTAACAAAAAATGTGAATTATAAACTGAGTTAATTCCAGAAAGATAACGACATGCAATATCAGAATTATTCATATTTATGATCCATCAGGCTAAATCATTATTTTCTTGGGTATTTTAAGTTTTTGTTGTTGATTTCTGCCCATATACTGGGTGATTTTAGCTTTATTAGACAATATGGATGTATACAGTTGTAGGAGCTCTCCTGCAGGATTCATCTTGCTGAAGTCTGAAAAGCATTAATTATTAAACATTTCTTTAAATATAGAAATGTGAGTCTATATGTTGGTCAAAAATAACTGTAAACTCATAGAGGAAGTCATCTTTCCCTGAAATTGAGTGTTTTGTACCTACTTTATTTAGAATTGATTCAGATCTCAGAGTATCCTGCATGTATACCAGAGGACCTTTGAAGCATTCTCAGTGCCACGTTCACGTGCTTTCAGCTTTGTGCTACACTGAAAGAATTTCTGTTTGCTAGTGCCTGAAAAAAAAGTGAAGAGCTTTTCTCTCAGTGCTATTATGGAACCTTAAATCTCATTATTCTAATGGCCAAATATGAAGTGAATTATGAAAAGAATAGAAATTAGTTTCTGTTTTAATTTGCTCATACCAAAACCTGCCTTTTATTAATTCAGTGACATCATCTTAGATAATTGTGTTCCAGAACTGAAAGAATAAGCTTTTCATGTTCCTGCTTTCCATATGCGTGCCATGGCATTTATGGAGTCATTCAAATTGACATTCATAACTACAAGCTCAGAAAGGGCTACTTAGCATATTAGCTTAAACATTTTACTTTTTTGGTGTTAGTAATTAGAATATATTGCATTACTTTTTTTCATTCATATTAAATTTAACATTTTTCTTACCTGCTTTAAATTGCAACAAACTGCAGTTGCTCGTAAAATATTTCATTCCTCAGATTCCAAAACATGGAATTATTTAACTATTTTATTTGCTCACAACTAACGGTTAGTTTCATTTTAATTGTTTCCTCAGCTCAAGGAATGTCACCTGTGGTGACATTTTGGTCTGAATCTTTAAATGTGAATACATAAAAATGAACTAAACTCAAGCTAGATATGAAGCTTGGGCCAGAAAATACTTAACCAATAAAACCCTCAGATCTGGATTCATAATTTACTCCCTAACACGAAAATAATACAAATTCTTGATCCGCACGAGTTATCAAAGATAAACATTAGCTAAATAATTGATGACTACTCTCCATACCATTTTCTTTCCCTTGGAGAGATTTTTTTTTTAGAATTCTTCTATATCAGCTTTATTAGGAAGCAAAAGGAATAGAGGTGTGCTCCTTCTCTGAAACACTGGAAATATTTGATTAATTCACTGACTTCCAGTCCCTGAGTAGTTCAGTTTGGATGGGACCTCAGGATATTTAGTCCATCCTCCTGATTAAAGACACTGACCTGAGAGGTCTCTATCCTGTAGACCTCCAAGAACAGAGGCTGCACAGCCTTTCTGGACAACTTGTACCAGTGCTTAATTATCCTGAGGCTTCATTATCCATTAAAACAATATTTAAGAATACGGTATATATGAATGCAATAATGACTGAGGTGATTCTACTGCACCACTCTTACTATTCATCATTCTGTCATTTCATACTTATTCCCATAATATAATTAATGTAAATTGGCTGACAATATGATACAGGTTCTTGGTATGAGCTGAGCTATGGAATACACACAATATTAAAGATTTATTTTCTTATTTTGTGTCTTGAGAAAATTCTTCTTCCACTCAGAAGAAGTCTGATAACGTACTACTAATCTGAATTTTTTAGTAGATGACTATAATTGTATTATTATATAATTATATTTACTGCGTCCAGTTCTGGGCTCCCCAGTGCAAAAAAGACAGGGATCTCTTGGAAAGAGTCCAGCGGAGGGCCACAAAGATGGTGAAGGGCCTGGAGCATCTCTCCTATGAAGAAAGGCTGAGTGAACTGGGTCTGTTCAGCCTTGAGAAAAGAAGACTGAGAGGGGACCTGATCCAGGTCTATAAATATCTAAGGTGTGGGGGGCAGAATGGCGAGGCCAGACTGTTTTCAGTGGTGAGTGGAGACAGGACAAGGGGAAACGGCCGGAAGCTGTAGCATAGGAAGTTCTGCACAAATGTGCGCAAGAACTTCTTTACAGTGAGGTGATGGAGCACTGGAACAGGCTGCCCAGGGAGGTGGTGGAGTCTCCTTGTCTGGAGATGTTCAAGACCTGCCTGGATGCCTACCTGTGCGACCTGCTGTAGGGAACCTGCTTTGGCAGGGGGGTTGGACTCAATGATCTCTGGATGTCCCTTCCAAACCCTACAATTCTGTGATTCTGTGATTCTGTGATAAAGTAAATCATGTGAGCGTCATCTGCAGTTTGGTTTAGAGACTCTTAGCAGTGAAGATGAAAGCAAATGTTATCATTTTTTCAGTAATTACATCCATAATTTTTGCATGTTGTCATTAAATATGTGATTACATCTCCACATCTGCATTCTACTTCTTTGCTTCTCGTGCAGTATTTCATCAAGAAATTTGAAATACGTGGCCATAAAAAATGTTCCTGAAGATGTCTCTTGAGCACTAGCCATTTGAGGACCCCCATGTTTGCTAATGGCTTTTATAAGAAAAATATATTTAACCTTGCATATATGAATAATAAATACTATGATCAACAGGCAACACCTTAAAAAGTTTCCAAAAATGAGGGAAGTGATGCTGATTCATATTGTAGCATAATTATAGGCGGTGTTCTGGATGGCATTCAATCTCTCTGCTCAAGAAATATTTGCCCAGTTCATTCACATGACAACCTCTACAGCTTTTTGATAGAAAACAGCCGTGTAGGAATGCTTGAATTTCTGTAGATTCAGCAAACAGTGACTACTATGCATCAACTAAAGTAGTTTTCCAGATACTACACTAAGACTCGATATTTATGTGTATTGACTGGCATTTGTTAAAGCAATTCATATTTTTTAATAAATTTTGTTAGATCAGCCTCTTCTAAATCCTGTTTTCCTGTGTGCTTGTCATGCTGAATTTATAATGATATATAGAAATAATTCTTGGCCAGATGACTAAACAAGATTGTAAGTAATATAGGAAACAAAATTAATTCACTGACTCTTCAAATTTGGCTTGCAGCTTTTGCTTTCCAAATGTGTTTCAAATGTAAGTGAACCAAATGCATCAAAAGTTCCACTAGATATCTTTTTTCAAAATTTCCCTGCTCTGCTTAGCTTACAGAAGACATAAAGTAGTCAGAGTGTACTGCATGATATTCTTTTGTTCCCTTAGCAGGTCAGTTTGCAAATGTCAGCTCTCAGCAAATATCAACTGACGCAGACATATTACATCTATATGTGTTATTATTTTCACTTATATGCAGGCTTAAAGAAGAATGGCAGCTAATTTTTTTTGGAGTTAGCTGCTTCTGCAGCTAAGATGAATACACTGAAAAAAAGCAGCTGTACAAGGGCATCATGCAAATATGCTGTCTTCTTTTGTCCATTATCACAGTGTCAGAGATATTTTAGCTGAAGATCTGACATTGTTTCTAATAATTTGAAAACCAATAGTGATAAGAAGGAAGATTTTAAAATACTGTCTGCTTTTTCAGCTGCTTGACTCTGCATTGTTTTGTGCTGCTTCTATCCTCACCAAAACTCTATTTATTTTGCTGAAATTTTCTTATTTGTTGAGGTTAAAAAAAACAAACAAACAAACAACATCATCAAACAAAAAAGAGAAAACATTTAATCCTTTATGGGGAAAATTTAAAGAGGAATATACTGTTCAGATAATTTAGAACATTGTAAAAATTCTAAAAGAATGAACAGAAAATTAAATGAAGGTAATTATAAAGAGATGCCCAAATAATGCATTTTCTGTCCAGAAACTTCCAGGCCTGCTCCAGCAGCCCTTAGTCCATCAAAGGGTCACATGCTCTAACCCAGAGCAGCACCAGAATATATTGGCAGGCAGCGGAGAGCAGATATGATGGACTCAGAGGGAGAGAGGCCTTGTGTGAGGCCCTCCCAGCCCAACCCAAGCTGAAACATTTCAGTAATTGTCTGATTTGGAAAGAAATATAGGAAAATAGAAGGGAAAAAGGAGGAAAGGGCCAGTTGTGTGCAAGTAGGGGTTGATGATTACACCAGTACACTACAGACTATTAGTTCTCTTTGTGTTCATGTATGTGATGGGTACGTTGGTCTCATGTTGATCTGTGCAACCAGTCTTGTAAATACATATATAAATTGTATACATAAAGTAAGCATGCACTCATTCTAAGCTATGACAGGGACCATCTCATTGCAGTATGACTCTGCTAAGTCAAAATCCCATGCAATTTCAAATCTCTTCAAATATGTAAGTTTGTTATTAGGGTTAACGTTCTAAGTTTGTTATTAACATTAAACCCTTGAGGTATTAAACATCTAAAAAGACTGCTGAGAGGGTGCTGGACTCTGGCAGCTATGTATTAAATAGAGCTCTGTTCTCATCCATTTTCTGTTCTCAACTTAATTCAAATTCTGAGAAGTGAAAAATGCACATAGTACTTGTGTAAGTTCAGTACAGGCTGGATAGATTTATTGAGCTTGTTTCTTGAAAACTGTGGTTGACCAAGATGGGATAAGTATGATGATAATAAGTTCTCCATTCTGATATAGTTCTGGCCAAGGAACTGCTGCATGGATATGTGTCATGGAAAAAAAGGTGCCTTACTTTCTGCTGAGTTGATAGGAAATGCTCACATGAGATAACTTCATAATTTGGACACTGTTATGAATTTTTCTTCCACATCCCTATTGTTTGGCTCATGGCTATGGTAAATCAAGTGAAATATTTTTAACTTAGCATCTTCACCCACCTATAGTTTCACCCACACTCCTCTTGGGAGATAGCATGCACAGTCACAACAAGCTCAAGCAGTTACCTTTGTAACTGAAATAACACAGAAGGATCTATCTATCTATATTTATTTTCAAAATAATTATTTTTAATTCTACATTAAAATATACTATATATATGTTCTTAATTATAATTAAGTTTGTATAATTAATCCACGGAGTTGGTGTGAGCTCAGAAATACTTTATCCATTTTGGCAAACTTAGAGACTCTGTAGGTTACAAAACAAAATATGGTCTAAAAATGACAACATAGAACGAAGAATGCAGTTTTACCTTCTGTAGTAACTATTAGCTTCACAGAGCTAACTTTTCATCATTTAGGGAGAGAATGGGAGGATGGTGATAATATTTTAGAAGATTGGAAGAAATAGATATTTTTCTTAATTAATTAGGAACGCACATTTGAGGAATATGTATTTTCTTAGTTTGAGTTTTAAAATGATAGATACTCTGGTGTTTCTATGAAATGTTCTGTTTTCAGCCATTCTAATTGTGGTAAATTGATGCTATGTTGCATCAGAGGTTCATTTTATAATTTCCTGCTATAAAATGTCGAACGTTGGTTAAGTTACAGTTCTTTTTTCAGAACACTGCATGACTGATTTTGTTTGTTTGTTTGTTTGTTTTTCCCTAGACAAATACAGTCCCTAAATGAAAAAACAAAAAATAATGTGTATGTGCACTAGTGGAAAAAAAATATGCTTTTAAAGTTGGTTTTGGGTTGTTTTTTTTTTTGGGGGGGGAAGGGGAGTGATACTCTGACAGAGAAAATCCAATGCAATGGACTAGTATATCAGATGCCTACATTCATTAAGGGAACTTCATGCATTGCTTATGGCTTTGATAACTAATTATTATCCAGAAAAAAGAAATATCACACTGAAGGTAGTGTGGAGGGAATAAAATTTATTGGCTTCAATTTTGTTTGATATTCACTGTAACTATTGGATTAAAACTTTAATGTCTGCCTTTTTTTTTTCTTTTTCTTTTTCATGTATTGCTTTTCTTGTTGTATTTGTTATTTCTGCAGTATTTAAGACTTTGAGGGAGCTACTATCCTTAGATATAATCCTTTAGATTTCCTATGACATCTCTGAAGGATCTACTGTCTGTCTATGTATACGCAGATAGACTGTCATTTATTTTGATGATTAACTGTGGATTAACTCTGGAGCACAAGTCTTATGAGGAGCTGCTGAGGGAACTGGGATTGTTCAGTCTGGAGAAGAGGAGGCTCAGGGGAGACCTCATTGCACTCTACAACTTCCTGAAGGGAGGTTGTGGTGAAGAGGGATTTGGCCTCTTCTTCCAGGCAACAAGCAGGACACGGGGTAATGGCCACAAGTTGTATGAGAGGAAGTTTAGGTTGGACATAAAGAGGAACTTTTTCTCTCAGAGAGTGGTCAGGCACTGGAATGGCTGCCCAGGGAGGTCGTGGAGTTGCCATCCCTGGCAGTGTTCAAGAGGCGTCTGGATGACGTGCTGCGTGATATGGTTTAGTGCTTGTGGCGGCAATGGTGATAAGGAGACGGTTGGACCGGATGATCTTGTAAGTTGTTTCCAACCTTGTGATTCTATGATTCTATGATTCTATGTATCCTCTAAATTTCATCTGGTGAATAGAGACACTATCTTGCTGTAGATGACTAAATATATCATTTCACAGTGTTAGGTTTTAACCCTGAATATTGTCATGAGATACACTAGGTGAAAGAGATGAGACTTGAAATAATATGTCTAAAATAAGAAATTCTTAAGATTATTACCTCTTTTACAGATAAAAGAAACCTGTAAATTGTGTTTTAAAGTTATAATTAGTCCAAAGAAAACTCCCAAATTTATGAATAGCAAGATATTTTCTTATGCTATTAAAGGAGAAATAACAGCTTTATGAGATATTAAGCTTTTTAAAAAAATTGTGTACTGATTTTTCCCTATCCATTTCACAAACATGTCCTTAGGCACTTATCATTCTATTTAACAGTCTCTAGAAATGTGGTCTTTTTTTTTTTGTGACTTCCTGAAATGTACATATTTTTCTCTCAAAATTTTTCATTTTAATCAAGGAACATGTTCATACATAGAATAATAAAATTATTAGTTAAATCTTCCAAAAATTTATGATAATTCTTTTTCTTGGACATCTGTTTCTATGATGAACAAGCAAATATTTCATTTAAAATATTAAAGGGCATTCTATTTCTGTTTATGCAACAAGACAGCTCAGTATGCTGTTAGAGTGAGAACGTTTCTTCAAAAGCCTGAAGATAGGACTTATGGCAACTATATGAGCCCATGGCAGACATAAATAAGTACAAAATCCAAGGTGATCCCTTGTAAGCTTGGAGCCCATATGCAAATGCAGGTCTTACATAGAAAATAAAAAATTAAAGCAATTGATAAATACAATGTACAACAGTTCTATGAGGCACTATAGAAAAAATAAGCAAACATAAATTGAATCACAGAACATCCAGAGTTTAGAGGGACTTGCAAGGATTGTGGAATACAACTCCTGGCTCATTTTTGTTTATTTGGGTATGTAACATTTATTTTGATAGGACTTTCCAAAACTGTATACAGCTATACTCATTTTAAAAATTTATTTAATTCTTTCAAAGGAAATTAGGGATGTACTTGATATTGGAAGAAAGACAATGCTTTTGATGTTAGGAACTTGCCATTATTAATTTTCTTGTAATAGTAGGTGGAGTATTTAAAAGTGTTGTCAAGTGATTTAGGTTTGATTATATCAGTATTAGTACTAAAACTACAGATTTATCAATTTTAATAACAATATGCTATAGTTACACACAAACACAAGCAATGTACCTTGCAAAAAAAACCCCACAAACTATGATAGACTTTGCTGTCAAGGTAGGGAATCGAGATAGCGACCACATCACCAAGGAGTTTCATTCCCACATCAAGCTCTTAGAGAAGATGATGGTGACAGTTTTCTGAAGCTGCTTAAAGGCTGTTAAGGAAGAAGATTGAGTTTTAAAGCATGAAGTTTTAAGTACTGGAGTTTTTATAGTGAATAAAGAAAACATCTGTCCTTGGGGGGAAGCTGGGAAGGAAAGCAGTATCTGTGCACTGTTCATGCCAGTGCCTGGTGATAGGCTTTAGGGTCTGGTGTCTTCTAAGAGCTGAGTCTGCTAAATGGGGTGAGCTTTCTGTAAGGCTGGACTGCCTATGTGCTACTCCAGGACGAGAGAGCAAAACATATTCAGTATAGAAGATACCCAGATGGCATATCTTTAAATCTCATCTGTTGAAAAGTCAGCTTGCAAATTTTCAAATACCTGTTGCTGCTCAAAAAAATTGTTGATAACAAAAAGCTGGTATCAGAAGAAAGAGAACAAACCATTATTTTTATAACTGAAGTTATGAACTTACATTGCCTTTTGTTACTACATGCATATGTATGATCTGATCATATAAGGGAGAACTAAAATGTTTTGAAGAATTGGAGAAAAGAGACTGTACACCAGTCAGATTTTTTTTGCCATTTCTGCAAGAATCATTTAAACAGAGAGCAGTCTGTCCTCAGATGACCTTTTTCTAATGCAGATCTCAGCTGTCAGCTCTCTGAAACATAGGTTTTCTGAAAGAATTCTCAGGAATACAAGATTTTGAGGAAAAATTAAAAAGATATTTCTGCCCTAATTTGTTATCTTGGAATTGTTTTCATATGACACTCATTAAATAATTAAACTCAATAAAAAATTTTACGGTGTTTTCAATTTACCACATTTCTGTAGAGAAGAAAGTTATATCCATTTTTAATCCAATGGATGATGCTTTAATAGGCATGAGAACTAGGTTTAATTCTCTTTTTTACCAGAAGGTGTCTAAATTCACTTTTCCTGTTTGTTTTCCTATTGTTTTCCTATTTTCAGCCTATTAATGTTTTCCTATTTTCAGCCTATTATTGTTTTCCTATTTTCAGCCATTGCAGCACTCAAGAGTTCTTTTGCCTGTCTGCTATGGCTTCTGATTGCACACATTTTTAAGCAATTTCAGTTGTGCCCTATCTAATTTTTCTAATCTTGTTATAATGCAGAATCATTCACAATTATGAGAAAAACAACAGTGTAAATGGCTGAATTTGAGAAAACCATGGAAAGAGACACCTGATGTAAAATATTTTCTGAGCATCTAAATTTTACAAAGAAGTCTGCAGGACTCAGAGCTAACTGTGCCTTTGATAATCAGATCACAGAACTGTAGGAAGAAGACATCTAAATTGCAGTATGCAGCTGTGTACTACATTTATTATCTATTCTTGATCTGAGAGGGAGGTGAGAATCCCCAAAATACCAAGGACCATAATCATCGTGATCATCATTAACCAGTGCTCACCAGCTGCACACACACACACACTTATTCCTTTTTGGCATCTGATAAAGCCCTAATATGGCCCTAATAAAGCCCTAATCATGTTGACTGGGGAACTGGAGAGAAAGCATATAGGGAAAATTAGAATCATTCAGCTCTTCCTATATATGGAGCATGTTTGTTTGTTTTAGGAGGAAAAACAAACTTAAAAGGTATTTATTTACTTCCATGCAGTGGAAAAATTACTGGGTGGTATATCCTAGGTGAATTATGAAGGAAATTGCGTATCTGTCTCATGTATTTTAAAATATACTTGGTTCATTAGCAAGGGGTAAAAGTCAGTGAAATAGCATTAATTGCATGAAAATTATTTTTAGAATGCTCTAAGGTTACTTCACAGAGGAATGTTTTGGAGTCTTATGGACAAATAAAATATAAAGATGGCAGAAAGATGTTGTGCATTTGTTACAAAATAAAAAATCAAACTCCCTTTGCAAGACGATAAAATAAATAAACTCCAAAATAAATCATGGCAGATTTCATTTGAATATATCACAATAGGAGATAAATTGTCTATTAATTCAGAGAAATATACACTCTTATGTGTTAAACCGTGAGTTATTAGAAGGGAGAAAAAAAACAATCCTTCCTTAGAACATAAGATTGAGAGAAAAGGTTTAACTGTCTTTAGAATTCTTGACAGACATAGCTGCATAATGTATGTTTGTCTGGAGAAGTGAACAAACCAACTATAGGGCATAGTTATGGAAGAATCCTAGGCGTTGCTTTTCATTAAGAATTTCTATTGATCTGTGCAAAGAGAAGACAGTGCTGCTTCTCTCCCTGACAGCAGGTCTTTCCAAGGACACCAGGTATGGTTGAATCTAATCATCTGAACAAGTGTGTTTAGTTAGTGAAAAGGAAGTTTTAAGCAAAATTATCTCTGAAGCTCAACATAAAAACTGTTGGAAATATGGTCTTCAGAAAGAGGCAGATGTTTAGCAGCTGCTAAAATTATGTTAAGCAGACATACATTTTATGAAAGTGAGTATGAATTTATCAGCCTACAGTGACAAAAAAGATTCTGATGATTTATACTACCTAAATATCACATAATAAATTTGTAGAGATCAATAAGATTCTGTCTTATAAACTAAAATCGTTGGCTGTTCTGGATTCTCTGTTTGGTTTGTGTTCTGTGAGTTGTCTGTTTGTTTTGGAGAGGTTTTAGTTGTAAGAGAGGGAACTCAGAAAAGGAACTGCTGTTTTCTAGTATTATGCTGCCCATCTGAATGAAATATACGTGCATGAGCTGGAATACCAGCAGTACAAAAACTGAAATGGAAGTGCAGCCAGAACTTCTCTGATAGTGCACTCAGTGACTTTGGGATGTAAAGGCACAGCTTGTGAAAGTTAATATTTGTTTTAGGTGTTCTTGGCAAGATTTTACCAAGTCTAATGGCTGAGACAGTGCTCTTTTTACTGTGTGACTTCTAGATGATGTGTTTTGACTAGAGGATGAACACTGGTGATGATGAGTGGGCTTTGTGTGAGAGAGTTAGACAGAAAGTTGATTCACTGAACTATGGTATTGATCTACCTAACATTTTATATTATTATTATATTAGCTGTTGTGCTAGAAGTGCTGACTGCTCTGGTGAGATAGGCTCTGGTTCATTCTGGTGTGGTTGCATCTTGCCCTTGAATGCCTTTCCCAGACACTTCGCTCTTCATTGACTGTTTTGAGTTATTTTTATTTTCTAGCCCCAGCCTGCTTTTTTTTTTCCGGTTAGCTTTTCCTTCTCTCTCAGCACCAGCAATCCTGGGTATGTTGCCTTTAGAGCTCACTTGTGCTTCTCAGAATAATTATTTCATTGGCTCTTGCCTTCATAATATTTTCCCCTGGTTTTATAACTTTTTTCATCATGTTAGCAAGCCAATGGAATTTTTAAATTTGAAAAGTCTCAACCTGTTGTCAGGGCACTTACAGCAGAAGGAACAGGCTGCTTTTGCTTTACTAAGTTTGATGGTTTGATTTGTGGGAAGGGGAATGAGGTTTGATTTGTGGGAAGGGGAATAACGTTATAATTGCTATCTTTTCATTTTAACAGAGCAGAAAACATCGATGCTAACACAATTCATGGACATCCTTTCTGTAAAAAAATATTCAAAAGAGAGAAAATAAGGATTACATTCTCCGTGAGAAGTGATCAGTAAGGCATTCTTTTTATAATGTTTCTTACCTGGAGTCACTATTACATACGTTTGCAGTAATATGCCAGCTGTTCTGACTATAATAGAATTTCTAGGTAAAAAAGAGAGAGAATATCCTTCTACTTAAAACACGGAATAATAAAAATGATTACAAAATGATTGACTAAAGATGGGAGTGGTCTTCTGGAATAGAAGTGAATTCTCCCTAATCTGGGTTAGGGACTTGAAAATATTCCTTGCCCTTCCTAATGAGTCTTGTTGGATGATCAACTGTTCTGCAGAGGTTTTGTTATAGTTCCATTCATGATAGTTGTTTCATTTTTGTACAATTATTTGACAACTGATTAGAGAGGGTCTTGATTCCACGCACCAGATAAGTACTTATAATCATCAGTATCATATCCTGTTCATCTTTTTCAGTTTCACTTAGTGAGCCATTCCATTTTTACATTTTGTTTACTAACTTTCCTGCTGTCTTCTTAGGGTTTCTTTGTATAGCATTAAGAAAGTGTTTCTAAACAGTGCTGTAGAGCAAAAAGAGAATACACTGTTCACTGAAAGACATTTAGGAAATCTGCAAGGGCATATCTCTTAAAATCTGCTTTTCCTTTTCTTCTGTCCTAAGATCATACACGGCAGCGTAGTGGAGCTTACTACATTGAGTTTTGATCTTGTGCATGCATAACGAATAGAAAAAGACTTATCTCAGCCTTATGGGAACTCAAGGACCTCTACCTTTAGTGCTGAATCTCAGCTACTCCTTGCATACTACCTTGTTTCTTGGCAACTTCCTTGACAAGAAAGATGTCTTCCCATAACTTTGCAATTTATGACTCAATTTACAATGAAGCCTTTCCAATTTAGTGATAGATCATTCTGTTGATTCTTGGAAGCACAACAACCTTAGGGTGATAGACATCCAAGGAATTTGCCACTGTATTTGCAGTGACCAGATATATAGTCTGAGAACTATAGAATATAGAGCTGGGAAATATTTAGAATTAGGTTTATCACTTCAAAAATGTAAGGGGAAAAATTATTAAATATGTAAGTGTTCAATAAGTGTAAAGGAAAATATGTTTGAAACCTATACTTTTCCCTTCCATTCTTACACTAAGATTAAATTTTATAATAGGTTGCCCCAAATATCTGCTGGCTCATTATATGTGTTGCTCTCATTAGAATGATGACTGCTTTTCAGATTCTATAATTAGATCTTCCTATTACACTTTTCCATCTTAAGGCCAAATAAATGTAATTTATTTCCCTTTTAAAAGAAATTTTTTGTTGTTTGTTTTTGGACTTTCAGACATCACATATCGACATGGTGCTCAAATAATTTTCTCCCTCTTCTTCCTTAAAATCTCCTGAATCATGTTTCTATTCCATACTCTAATTACCACATTCCTTGCTTAACATTTCTACATTTGTCCCTTTTATAAAAGGATTAATTGAAAAAACCTTTGCAGAGAGTCCACTGTGAATTTTCAATACTCCAGAGAACTAATTTGAGAAAAGGGATGATAAGGATCCTCAAAGGAGACTCAAAGAAGAAACCAAAAGACCATTCTATTTTTTCACTGATCAAATTCCATAGAAACTGGCTAGAATGTTGCCCTTTAACCTTAAGAATAGAATCAAGAGAATAATGTATCACAGAAAACATCTTTCCTCACTACTGTCAAAATGCATTTTCTTTGTGTCACTCTAATTGCCAGATAGTCCTATTCTACAGGCCCTCTCTTCTAGACCTTCTGACTGTTTCGTGTTGCAATGTCTGGATCTTCATTACCTACCTGATGTCATTTAAAAGTATCACATAATATTGTCAGCAGAGCCATTTTTTAGCATCATGCAGATAAATTCCTGATGAAATATGGCAGGCCCCTCTCCAGACTTAACAAAATAATTCAGAGATGATGCAGTGTCTTCTCATGACAGGGCAGGACAGGTCATTTTTACCATTTATCATGACTAAAGACAGGCACCCCAGCAGCAAAATCACTAGCATTCTCATTTGTCTTCAGAAGTATGTATTACCTTTGACAGTGCAGCAGAATTTCAAACTATAATAATAAGAAAAGAAAACATTGGAACCCCAAATGGGATATTGTGAACTCATTCAGAGTAGTTTTCCTGAATACTCACAAGGATGAGAGCAGTAATATCAGTGTTGCATGTAAACTACTGTGCCATGCCACCTGCATTTTTATCATGATCTTGCTCAACACAATTTTTTTAATCTTATCTATGAGAACAAAGTGCTACTTTTTGGACCATCCAGAAGCTGGGATGTCTTGCACAGCTTCACAAAAATGCTTCTTTATGTGGGTTAATAGTGGTGATGTGCTGTTAATTTAAAATAATGCTATTCTTTTTGAAATCCCTCAATGTTTTGAGAGCAATGTTTTGTACAAGATCCACGAACCTGTCTTTTCTCCTTCAAAACTGTCTAAGTAGCTTTTTATGAAATCTGTTCAATTAAAACTTGTTAAGTCAGGTGGATTAGTTAGCCAGTTAGATAAGTTATCACATCACATCACAAACTGTTGTGGGGCATGTTGTGTATTTTATAGGAAGTCAATACATTATTTCTCCTTCGATCTGAAGTCTTTAATTTCCTGACTAGTCCAAGTTCTCAATCTGTTTTGCAGCCACCTTCCACTGAATAGCTCAATTTCCACCAGAGTAAAAAAAGTAATGGTCTTTCTAAATAAATAGACTGAGATTCATGTACATGTATAAGATCTACCTTATAGCAGACAAAGCTATTAAACAAGATGACACATTTCTTCAGGCCCAGACAGCAGCGTCACCCCAAACAGGTATTTTAGCCTGCCTTCTTAGCAAAAACTATTGTATTTCTTATGAAAGGAAGTTAATGTGATTGCAACAAGGAACCTAAAATTTGTATTACATTTAAAGACAGCAAAAGGCATCTCCCATATTATCTTAAGGAACTAATAAAATTACTGTTAGTCAGCCTACTTGCTTGAAAAGTGAATATTCTGCAGAGCCTTCATATAAATAGCAGTTTTACTTTTCCCAGAAAAATGACAAGCCATGAAAAACAAATTTCTATAGAGAAGATATATCTGCATGGAAAGTACTGCCCCATACTGTGAAATGTGAACCCAGGCTCATGAAACACTGATTAACCTCTTGATGCTCTATGGACTATGTGCTCTGACTTCCAAGATTCAGTCATGCTACCTAATGAATAATATTTATATTCTTAATCCTATTTTGCAAGGAAAAAAAAAAAAGATAGGATGAGGAAAAATGTATTTATTTTCAGCTTTTTCAGCTAAAAAAAAGAGGAGGTGGAAATGTTCTACTATGGGTAAAATATATCTAATATAACTGAAAGCAATATTTGCACTATATTTATTGCTATAGCACTTGCAGAACTCATAGCAATGTAGCAACAGAAAGAAGCACAGGTATGCAGTTTCCTGTTCCAGTCTCTGACAGTGTCTCAGTGTGCCCTGAGTTTTGAGGGCAAGATTTTGAATGTCTGTTGTGTTCATGGATTCTCTGATAAAGATTCTGATAATTAGTAGGACTAAATATGTTAGGGAGAGTGAGACACCAGAGATTCCAACTCAATATAAAATCTAGATGCAAGAAACTATTTTAAAATGTTTGTAATATTTTCTCTTTTCATTTGTTTGGGACATATTTTGTAGTTGACTTTAAGAGCTGGGAATTAATCTTTTATCCAGAAGAATCTTCTGGACTTATGTTTAAAGAACAAGGAACTGTCCTTCCTTACACAGAGAGAATATGAAAAAAGCTGTCAGACGAAAAAATTTTGAGTTATCATTATCATACATGAGGGAATTATTTATTATCACTTTGTGGAGGAGAAAATGGCACTTTATCTTTCTGTCTGCCTGTATTTCCGAAATCCAGGAATATTAAGCATTTTTTTCTTTTTCAAATAAGTAATTTGCATAAAAATAATGAATGAAAATTTACACATACAAATGGAATTACATATGTAAAACATTTGAAACACATGTTCCTGTTAAATGGATAACTATATTCTTATGTCTATCCAGGCATGGATAAATATTTGCGAAGAAGATATGACCACAACTGTGAAACTCAAGGAATTATCTGAAAAAGACGATTAATCATACTTTTTTCTTGACATCTCACTTTTTTTTTTTTTTTTTTTTTTTTTCTTTATTGTAGTGTCTTTTTTTGCTTGGTGAGCACTTTAGGAAAAACTCTACTTAATATAAATAGATAACTTTGGTTTCTTCAGACATCCGTAACATGAAAGCAATATTGCCTAACTTCTGGAGCACAGTGAAAGGATACGTGATATTATTACAAACATACATTTATCCAGAGCTTCCCATCAACTTTTGCCTCAGGTAGTCGTGGGAAAAAATATTTCTTTAGACTCATTCTCTTCAAAATACAGACTCTTTAAAATATTTGGCTTGAGAAACTCCTACAAATAATTTTTAATGCTGTTACAGTGATAAAATCCAAGGAGAGCTGCAAAAGAAGCCACTTCAGAGAAAACACTTCAGATTTCATTTACATTTACATTTACAAGAAACAGTCATCTGCATCTGGCTTAACTCATGCTTGTTTCATCAGTACTCTAGTACTCTTGACATAAATGTTAAATAAAGATTCTTGCAGAAGTTCAGTAAATCTTTCCGATATGCAATTATTTCAGGAATGTTATTGCTCTTAAGTATCTAGTTTGCATAGGGTTTCTATGAGTTTCTCATATAAATATTTTTGTTTGTTTCTTTCTTTTCTGTTTCGATTTAAGCAATATTTTTAAATGGATTAAACTAACCTTTAACTGGTTTGACATCATGGGAGTTACATTAGGGACACACTGAAAACTGTGTGTCTCATAAAGCATCAGGGAATTGAGCTTGCAACGTGTTTGAAGTTCAGTGTTTTCCATGCCGCTTAAATCTAAAATATAAATTCATTCTAAGGTTTTCTAGCTCTACAATGCTCAGAGGTATGTATTTCAATAGGTAACCTGAAAGCAAAAATTTTACGGTGCTGGTGAAGAAGGCAGAGTTGATGTGCTGATCTACAATAAAGAATAAATATTTAATATTTGTTTGAAAACTGCCACTTCAAAAATTCTGAGAGATTTTTCTTACTTTTTTCCACTTCCAAAATATTTTATTCAAATATTTAAAAGAGGAACAAAAGAGGTAAGGAAAAAGATTGTATCAAAGGGGATTTGTTTGAATATAAAAAAATTGGTGATCGAACACTGACACAGTTTGCCAAGAGAGCCAGCAGACTTTCCTCCATTAGAGATACGTCTGGACATAGTTCTGGATAACTGGCACACATCAAGAAGAAGGAGTCAGACAAGATGACCTCAAGAGGTCCTTCTAAACTCAACAATTCTGTGATTCTGTGTCCAAAGATGATGCAAAAGGAAGTGCCAGTGCACAAACAAATTGTCTCAGTGCTTCTTTTCCAAGAATAGAGTGGACATAAATCAGCAAAAAATATTCCTAAACAGCTATGCTTTAACATTAGATTATGTAGCCAAGACTAACTAGAAAGAATTAATTACTCCTTAAATTTGCATTTGGCATCTTTTTTTTTTTTTCTTTTTTGGAAAAATTATTTATCTCCTGTGATATTCAGTAATAACTGATTGTTCTGCCTTTGAGTTTGTACAACAAATTTATACTGAGATGCATTATGTA
The DNA here is from genome assembly GCF_019232065.1 of Centrocercus urophasianus. Lineage (NCBI taxonomy): Eukaryota > Metazoa > Chordata > Aves > Galliformes > Phasianidae > Centrocercus > Centrocercus urophasianus. Next base: position 40,539,878 of record NW_024884364.1, on the reverse strand, counting down.
GACAGTTTCATTAGCCACTGATAATTTCATTGTTTCAAAACTGACAGTAAAAACTGTGCTTCCTAAAAGCAGTTTTACTACCTGACAGCATTGGAAATAAAACCTATAATCCTTTAATTTAAAGTACTCTTTCACAAAAAGTTTACTCATCTCCACATTTCCTGTTTACCAGTTTTCATACTAAGATAAAGCAAAAAAATGGTAGATGGAAGACCTATTTGTCTTCCTCAAGCCTCCACATACTCTTATCCCACGGACAATATGTCTCAACTACACCGTCTGAAGATAGCAGATCAATTTTTCCACCAAAGTGAAAAGAAGCTTTTATTTGCAAAATGCGGATTTCCCCTGAAATTCTTTCTTCAGCACAATTTTTCCATATCTTTTTTTTTTTTTTTTTTTTCTTCTAATCACTACCTGCTGAGGCTAAAAGTTCTTGTATATTCTGAAAAAATGAGCATTTCTGCACATACTCTAGCAGAATTTTTTTATCTGGTCAAGGACTTGCTGGATACAGTATTTCTAACGTGAACAAGAATTATTATTGAACAGTACAGTTTTCTCTTTCTGCATCTCTCCCACTGAAATGTTCTTACTATCATCTGGCGTTTTTCCAGGATCTCAGAAGCTGCTGCATCAGATGGGACAGAAAAACGAAGTAGAACATTACCATCATAGCTGTATTCAAAACTGTTTTTGTCAAGTGAACCCAAGATGGGTTCTATTTTTGTTTGTTTATTTGTTTTGTGTTGTTGTTAGTTGTCGGGTTTTTTTTTTTGCCATTTTCCCATGACATCTTACCATGATATATTTACTGTTTGCTTCCACTTCAATAAAGCTCAAATGTACAAAGCATTCTAACCCTAAAAACTCAGTCAAATTTTTGGCATTTGATTTTGGCAGAAGCATATAATAGAATATACTTCTATCATATCAAGGGCAATAATGCAGGTTAATATATGAAACAGGTAGGATATTCCGGAAATTATTGACCCCAAAATAACTGAAGATTGAATAGGTAGCTGGTTAAATATTTTCTTTCAGTTTGATAGCAGAATAGCCTTAAGGTATTTAGCAAATGTTATCATGGGGCCTAAAAGCTACCCTAACATCCACCATTGATTCAGTCAAAAGACAATGAGAATTAACACTTTGTTGCCTGCTTTAAAAAAAAAAAAAAGAAAGAAAAAGAAAAAAAAGGACTAAGCAAAGCAACAGTAGAACAAAACTAAAAAACCCACAAAAGTAACATGAAAACATTACAGAGGGTCGTCATTATAAAATCATTATAATACAGTATAATACAGTGTAATCTTCATCTTCTACTCTCTTCGGTGACAGCGAAAATATTTACTAATTGCCTATATCCAGTATTCTTCTTCCCTCTACTGAGCCAGCCCACCACAGTCTGCGTAATCATCAGCTTTTGAAGTCAGCAGCAGCCTGCTAACAGTGCAATTAGTTGAAGTGTCAAGGCCAGCAGGTGCTAGATGTGTTGCTTTTTTATGACACATCAACAGCATTTATCATGTACTTGCAAAAGAAAAACAATATACACACATATTTGCTATATCCTTTTATTTTCTCTAAGTGAGGTGACTCAATGACAACTATTCTGTTTTATGAAGTCTTCTTTGGCCACAGAAGCTGATGGGTCAGATCCCAAAATCCTGGTGTGCAATACAATCCACATGGCATCAAGACACCAAGTCATCTGCTGAAATGAAAGGTGTTATTCATCTGACTGAATTGAGTCCTTTTATATCAGAGTCTGGATTTTCACTGTAGTCAGGAGGAGGAAAGAGATGAATTGTTTCTTTGAAGTGCTTTATTTAAAGTGCATAAGTAAATGGTGCATTGCTGTTCTGAGGTAATATGAAATTAATAAAAAATGGAAAAGAACATTCTGAGAGTTGGACTTCAATCAAAGTGATCTGGCTTAGATGCAGGAACAGAATTGAATACTGTTGGGTAATAGTAATTGATCTGGATTAATTTCTTAGTATTTTTACCACTGACATGTAGATTGCAAAATTTTAGATACATTTGGACATTTTGAGAAGACTTGAATATGATTTTCATACTTAGAAGACTTGAATATGATTTTCATACTTTTTCAGATATATAAACTTCAAAATAGTCTCAACGTTTACTTGTATAATTCTTGTAACTTTAATAGACACATGACAAGATCCATTTTAAAATTGCTACATTGATCTGCAGGATGACTGTGCCAAGGCAGCTTTGCAATTATGCTTCTCTGTTATTTGAGAAACAGGAGATAAGTAGCAGCATTTAATGAAATAAGACTTGGTTTTTTTTTATTAGGAGTTATTTCTTTGAAATGCATAACAAAAATAAAAATGTAACCAAGAAAGGACATAAGCATGCCCTAGTAATCCAGTATTTATTTATGAATGAAAAAAAAAAAGAAAAAAAAACACGTGAAAGAGAAATGGTGCACACTGAACAGTTTCTGATATGAATTTTATATTGCATTTGCAACAGAAAATATGGTCAGCAAATATAGATTAATAACAGTTTTAAAAGTGTTGCTTTTATTTTTTAATGAGTGGAAAGATATGTAGTCTTCTTCCTTAGCAAAAATGATATGTACTACAGAGTAAAAACATGGAAACGAAGCAGAAACAAGACTTCAGTCTCCATAGGGGTTTTGATAAGTGTAATTATTTACACTAATTTTGACAAATACTATGCATGCTTTTGAGAAAAAAAAAAAAAATCACGTTTGTATGTGATTTCTCTTTACATACGTACAATTTTGTTGAGATCTGAGATACCTCTAGCTCATAAACAGAATTACTGTGAGAAATGGGGAAGAACAGAAGGGATATGAAAAATGGAGGGAGGACCAGTGCAGAAAATATTCCTCTGCCCTTATGATATATGATATGACAACACAACACTCATTCTAAGAACCACAGCACCATGTCCCACCTAAGCTTTGCAAGGAGTAGGTGGAGAAAATAGACAGTCTAAGCAGACTCTTTAAACAAAAATATTGTTTTGGTTCTTTTCAAATGAAACATAAGTAAGTGAACAAGCATTTTATATACTTCACTTTCCCACAGCTGTAGTTACCTGAATATGGAAATCTCTAATTCTAAGACTGTTTTCCTTTTTTTTTTTTCTTTCTTTTTTTTTCTTTCAGAAGAGAATAAGGAAGAGAGAGGAAGGCTGCATTTGCATTAAGATGAAGTGCAGACTAAAAGCAGTGAACCTATGGATTGAAACAGGTGCTAATGAAGACTTACCAACGCTACATGTGTTTTGGGACTAGAGAGATTACTTCATACTCTCATTTATCTGGTCTCATGAGCCTACAAGGGCCTTTAAGAGCTTTTTGTTTTCTTTTGTTTTTATTCAGTAACTACTGTGTGTTTCTTTCTTTCTTTTTTTTTTTTTTTTTTTTTTCAGAAAGACTTTCTCAAAAAATTTTATCTTACTGCTTTCATGTCTTTTCAAATTTCCAATTGAAAACATACTGTCCTACATTATAAATTTACTTTTCTCAGGTACAGATGAGAATGCTTTAGTTTTATCTTTTTATATACGTTAAAAAAATCCTTTTAGCTGAGCACTTATTTACAGAGCAATCCTAGATGAATTATCTTCCCTTTTCACTTACCAACAGCTATCTACATATTTTGCATTAGTGCAAACAAAATTCATGTTTTGTAACTTCATTTGCTCGTGTGGGAGAAAATTAGAGCTGGTAAACATCCCTGTGAGTGATTATTTCCATGAAAACATACATTAGGATTTTTCTTAAAAAATTGACTCTGAGCTCACTACTTTGATCTGTTTTTCAGTGATTTTGTGACTTGGTAGTCTCCATGATTTGTCACTGTAGACTTAATCTGTTGTAGAATCATAGATTGGCTTACACTGGAGGAAACCTTTAAGATCATCTAGTTCTTAAACCCTGCTATGGGCAGGGCTGCCACCCATCAGGTCAGGCTGCTCTGGGCCCCTTTTATCTCAGCCTTGAATGACTTCAGGGATGGGGCATAAACAACTTCTCTGAACCTTCCTGCCCTCTGAGTAAAAAAAAATTCTTCCTAACATCTAACCTAAATCTCTCTTCTTTTAGTTTTAAAGCTGTTTCCCCTTGTCCTATCACTATCAGATGCTGTAAAAAGTCACTCCCCCTCTTGCTTGTAAGCTCTCTTCAAGTACTGGAAGGACACAACCAGGTTTCACCAAAGCCTTTTCTTCCACAAGCTATACAATGCCTTCAACATTAGTTCACAGGAGAGGTTCTCCAGTCTTTTGAACATCTTTGTGGCCTTCCTCTCAACTGTCTCCAACAGCTCCACATCCCTCCTGAACTGAGGTCCCCAGATCTGCACACATTACTCCAGATGGGACCTCACAAAGGCAGAGTACAGGAAAACAACCCCATCCCTCTCCCTCCTGGCCACTCATTTTTTGATGCAGACCAGGATACTGCTGGTTATTCTATGATCACCTAGGGTATTAGTTTACATTTTGTAAGTTTGTTTCTTTTTCTAGGAGAACTCTAAATTGATAAAATATGAAACTGTGAGTATATATAATAAAATAATCCCATGATAGTGCATAGTCATGAATATTACTCAAACTTCTTTCCATAATTTGTGTATTTCTGAAGATGAATAATAAACATAACTACTGAGTAAGCCTGCAAGTAGCTAAACTGCTTGCTACTAAAAGGTTCTAATAATGATTTGAGCTTGTTATCCCTTGATTCACAAATAAGTATATCGTATACGAATGCAGAATGTCTGGGAAAACAATATGCATGCCAATATGCTCCTCGGATCAAACTGTTCAAATTTGGCAAAACAGATGAGAACTTTGGCAGCTGCAGGTTCATGGGCTTCTTATCATCTCAGTGGTAATTACTTATGAAGAAAAAATTTCTATAGACACTTTCTGCTGTTGTGAGGACTCTTGTTATTAGCTGAAGAAAGGAGTTGCTGTTTTGACCTGGAACCCAGACCAAATGATATGTAGCAGTGATCAAATCTAAGTCTAGATCAGAATAGAAGCTTAATATTCCACCAAGCATATAGATGGGAGATGTCTCAGAGAATACATAATTTACATAGAAAAGTGGACTGTTGTCCATTTATTCAATTTTGTAGTAAAGTTGACCATGAGTCAATCTGTTGTTCTTCCCTTCTTTATATGAGGACTATAAAGATACAAAAGGGAATGTTACTGTCTGTTTATGAAGACTGTAACCATCTCTGTATTTGTTTCTCCAAATGGGGAAAATATATATATATATTTACAACTTGAATGCATTCAAACAGCTCTTCTACTACAGATTTGAGTTTTACGTCACAGATTTGTTAGCAGCTTTTATCTGTGTAAGTCACATGACTTAAATTTGAGAATATTCAAAATCACAGTACGGTATTATTAATTTGATCATCATATTGGAAAGGGTTTGTTTGTTTTTCTTTTTCACATTATTTTTCCAACATACTTGAAGGTCAATACAAGAATGGCAAAGATTCCTGAAATACAGGGTTTTTGTCTTTGTCACAGATGAACAGTGTACTTTAACATTCACAAAATTTAAGCCATACTCGTCATGAGTTCATTAGATAAGCTAAGAAAGTAGAGAAGACCTAACAGATAAGAGTTAATATAAATGTAAAAGAAGCTAAATTTTCTTCTTTCAGTTATCAAATATCAAGAGAAGTGTGACAATCTTCATGAAATGTATGAGTGTTTGGTTAACTGGGATAAAGAAGATTTAAAGAACTTGAAATGCAGATGTCTATCAGAAAGTATAATTCAAAAAAATTAAAGGTTTTCACTTTGTTTTTCAAAGTGGTGGTGTTTTATGAAGAACAGCCTGGAATACGGCCATCAGAAATCCACTTGATCATATGTGTTTTGTGTATTGCAGTTGACACCTGTGGAATTATTCTAACAGACATCTGACATCAAGATGAACACAACATATTTTAAAAGCCCTAGGTTGGATAGGTATGTCAGGAGACGCAAAGTTAGTCAACAATTAACAAAAGGGATGTATTTATTATCAATGAACTAAAGATTCACCAAACACTCCAGTTTTAGTTGTTCTTCCCGCATAAAGTGGCAATAGCGGAATTCTGATTGGACTTCTAAATAAATACATACAGACTTGTCTTTGAGTTAGGAAGGATTATGTGTGATGATGTACCATATGGCTAAATAAGATAACAATGTTTAGGTGCTTACTTTAGGACATGACTAAGCAGGTAATTATTTGGATGCAGAAATATTCATAGCAAAACAAACAAACAAACAAAACAACAGAAAAATATGCATGAATTTTTTAGAAGTTCTAATTATAATAACTATTTTCCTAAGTATGAGTAGATATTTTACAGAGACAAATGAATGCTTCTGATTCCATATTTCCAAATCAGAATGACTCATATTTCATTACTATTTGAAGACGAAGGCTCCCTGTCAGTAATGCTTAAGTAACATATTGTCAATAGCTTCCCTTGTGCATATGGGCAGCCTGAAATAAACTGCTAGCTCTTGGGTGTCTACATTTGTGACAATCTGTGAACAAATCACAGTACTCTTGAGAAATACATCAACGATCCTACATATGGTATACTGTAGAACTTAAATTCCAAGGTAGTGGGATATTTCATGACTCAGGAGTGCATCTCAAAGTCACAGAACAAAATAAGGAAATGCAGAGATTCCAAGGGACTACACTCCAAATTGCCATATCAGAGACATTAGGCAAGGGTCTTATTTTTCCAGAGATAGGAAAAAATGCAGCAATTGGGTCTAAGCAATTTGTCTATCATTGTGAGAAGTCTGAGGCTCTTTGTTGTGAGATCCACTGTGTCATGTGTCTGAAATACAAATGATAAGTCTCTGAATCAAAAGCCAATTATGCAGACTCATAATTTAGTTAAGGATGAAAGAGAAATACTGATATAATTCAGTTTATATGTGTGCTTGTATGTGTTTCTAGGAAGCTCAGCAACATAAGCAGAACTTTGAGATATATAAGGCAGTCTTCAGATGGCACCTCATATATCTCTTGTGAATGCTAAATTTAACCTACTGGGAGGAGTTTGGGGTACATGACAATACTCCTATTTGGTGACTGACAGGAAAGCATTCTGCCTTTCTGCCACCTACTGAAAAGATTGAAAAAAGCTTGAATGCATTTTTATGGATGAATGTCAGTGCCACATACTGCTTCATCTCCCTTCAGAAGTTAGAAGAACCGGCAGAATTTCAGTTTGAAGATTTCAGGAGAAAGAGTGAATGCTGCTATCTACAAGCCCTTGAGAAGATCCACTGATCATTTTTACTTTCAATGACATGTAACTAAATCGTCTCTGTGTCCTTTGTATGCATAGTAGAATAATCTGTAATTTTTCCTTCTACCTGTACTTTGGGGGAAAGCTAAAACCCTCAGATTTTTTTTCTTCTCCCTATTCCTTGTACACAAATCCAGAAAAAGGGCAGCATTAATTCCTGATAGTGCACAAAGTGATTGGCATATATATGTTGAAGTCCTCTGGCACTGCTCCTCGTATTTGTACATTTAATGTCTTTAAATGCCTCAAGATACGTGATCTATTAACACTACCATATTTGAAGTGTCAGCTGTAGAAACATAACTCCTGATCCTTCTCTTCCCTCCAGCAGCTCTTCACCAGGTTTTTCCCTCTCATCATCCCCCATTTAGGTCCACCTGAGATCCATCTGAGAAGTCTTTTGCTTTAAAGAAGCAATGAAAGTTTCCATACACAACCAAGGAGGCCCAAAATAAGACACTGAATTAAGCATGTCAATCTGGTTACAAACCTCAGGCTTCCAAAGCTGTATGGAGTTCAAAGTTCACTTACTATCTAGAGATATCTAGTTTGAATTTCTGTAGAACTTGTGTATGTTACAGGACAATAGGCTTCTGGGAAGTTGTCAAGAGATTAGTTGCAGCAGATGTAACATGCCTACTAAAATAATTTCTTGCTTGGTTACACATATATAAATATATATATATATTTTTTAAACGGGGCATTTTATATAGAAATTACAAGTGTCTCACTCCACTTTATAGGAGGGAGAGGAGGTTCTTTGATAAATGTATACCTGATACGAAATTAAGAAATAACATTTCAAATGTTGGTCTGAGCAGTTTATTATAAATCTTAATCAATCAGGGATGGGAAAGGGGTGATGGGCTATAGAAAAGATAGAAAATAAAAGCAAGGAGTCTTTGTAGAGAGCAAGAGGGATATAGACATCACTATGTTTCCAGTGTGGTTAGTCTTCAGTAGTAACGGGTTGTCAGGAGCTGTTGTTTGGATGATGGAGACAATGGAGAGAGATGGAGAGAGATGGAGAAACTTTCCAATGGCAGTACAAAATCATTTATAAGTCCAAAGTGGTTGAGTCAGATCCTTTTGGAGTGACAGTTCTGGCTTTTGGATCTTAGCAGAAACTCCTTTTTTTTCCATCTTCCGGGCCTTGACAACAGATAAGAGGGAGCATGGAGTCACCAACTTGTATCTTGCCTTGACAGGATACAATGGTATCATCCCCCAGTCTCCCACAGCAAGCTGGATTTATTTGATCACAGTCCAGATCTTCCACCAATAAACAGTCCTGAGCACTATCTTCCAAAGGCAAACAGCTTCAGAGAAATGTAACTTTAAAATGTAAAATTGTCCACACAGTGATTCCGACTGCCACATGACAACACCCACCTCTCATCTCCAAGTCAGAGTCTTATTACAAGAAATGCCTCAGAAAGCAAGCTTTGAAAAAACAATGGAGGATTCATACAACAAGGTAAGGCACATGCCAGTCTGGAGATTGAATCTGAGGTTTTAGCTATGTTACTTAAACACTCTTCCTTCATTAAGTAATTTTGGAGCCACAGCTGGCCAGAAGCTGGCATTAATAGAACACATGTACTGTCACCTTACAGCAGTTCATTTTACAGTTATGGATATCAGGGTTAGTAAATTCAAAGGCATTTTGTGCAACCCATTTGGTGAAGAAGGATGTTTAATAGCCTATGTCTTGGTGAGGAAATAACCCACAGTCTTTTAGATTGGGAAAAGGTAATGTGGTTTTTCTATGGCTGTTAAGAAACCACATGATGCTTCTGGAACCTAGACAATAAAGTTTTCATCTCTGCTGTGAAGAGGTCGAAGAAAATGGCAAGAGATCAAATTTGCAGTGGATAATAATCAAAATCAGTAAAGGAGTTGGAAAAATTATAGGTTACTTGTCAATGTTAATTGTAGGTTTTGAGCCTTTTGTTTTAATTCCAGACATCTATGTAAGAAGAACCATTAATTAACCTCCTTCAGTACCAACTCATTAACATGTATATTATACACTGTTTGCGGATAATAGGCTAGGCTGTGCTAAGAAAGGAACATGCTCCAGTAGCATGTCACTGAAAAGAAAGAAGGGGTGGATGCTTAAAGACTGGCATTCTTACATGAGATGACCCTTTTCTTGCACTGATCTGTTGCCTTGCTCTGTCATAAGTAATTAGGGCTGTAGTCCAATCACTATATCAATCTTTGAAAGCACATTCTCTGGCTTATTTGTAGGATTTGGATTTCATTGTAATGTCTAAAATGTTTATTTCGGCCTGTTAGAACTGTTTCTGCTACAGACAAATTGTTTTATAGTTATTCATCTCTCAGAGATGAAATATCGCAGGATCTTTTTCTCTACACTGAAACCAGTTCATCTCATATTTGATGACTGAAAGACCTGTCAGCTGTAGCCTGGTGCTGTAATTGTATCCAACTCTTGCCCAACTTATGTTGCTCATTAGGAGGGATCATTACAAAGGAGCAGATTTCTTTGTATTGATAGGAAAACAAGATACGTAAAGGTGAAGTGCTCCTAACTACACTGAAAATAGAGGCAAGGGTCCCTGATTCATCATGTGATCTACTTTATAGAACCCCCCAGGACAATTTATAGCTTTGTTTTGCTTCCTGTTTCTGAGTCATCCAAAAAATTAATGCTAAAGCATATGCAGACCCGTATTTATGACAGACACAAGGTTACAAAATCTTTGACTATATTACCGACCGACCTACCTCAGTTCCTCAGGTGCCCCTAAGTAATAGGTTTGAAACCCTGGAACTGGAGGGTGAGGAGGCTGAGAACAAGGTGGTGGAACAGCCTCTGAGCTTTGCTAAGGAGAGGCGGTCGGCTCCACGCTTGAAGACCGCCTCTTCTGGTAAAGAAAGGAGGGTGATAGTTGTAGGAGACTCCCTTCTAAAAGGAACTGAGGGCCCAATATGTCGTCCTGACCCCACCCGGAGGGAAGTGTGCTGCCTCCCTGGGGCACGGGTCAGGGACATCTCTAGAAAGCTGCCTGGGCTTATTCGCCCATCTGACTACTACCCCTTATTGGTAGTTCAGGTTGGCAGTGATGATGCTGCCAAGAGAAGCCTAAGGGCTATCAGGAATGACTTCAAGGGTCTGGGGAGGGTACTGGATGGTGCAGGAGTGCAGGTGGTCTTCTCTTCTATCCCTTCAGTGGCGGGGAAGGACTCTGAGAGGATCAAAAAAGCCCTCCTCATCAATAAATGGCTTAGAGGCTGGTGCAGGCAGAAGAACTTTGGTTTTTTTGACCATGGGGCAATTTACTCAGCTCCTGGCATGACGGCTGCAGATGGAGCTCAACTGTTTGCAAGGGGTAAAAGGATCCTAGCCCAGGAGCTGGCGGGCCTCATTGAAAGGTCTTTAAACTAGGTAAGAAGGGGGAAGGGGACAAAATGAGGACTGCTGAGGTTCAGGTAGTTCAAGGTTCAAAAGTGAACTTGATGGGTGACAAGGGTGGAGTTCAAAGGGATGGAGTGTGGCAGGGGAATGCTGCCTCCCTGAAGTGTCTATACACTAATGCGCACAGTATTGGAAATAAACAGGAAGAGTTGGAGATCTGCATGCGGTCACATGGCTATGATCTCACTGCGATCACAGAGACGTGGTGGGACAGCTCACATGACTGGAATGTTGTCATGGAGGGCTATGTGCTTTTTAGGAAAGATCGGCCGGCGAGGCGGGGTGGTGGAGTTGCTCTTTATGTAAGAGAGCAGCTTGAATGTACTGAACTCCACCTGGGGGAGAGTGATGTAGCAGTGGAGAGCTTGTGAGTAAGAATCAAGGGGCGGGCTGGTATGGCTGACACCGTTGTGGGTGTGTGCTACAGGCCCCCTGATCAGGAGGAGGAGGTTGATGAGGCCTTCCACAAACAGTTGGAAGCAGCGTCACGATCCCAGGCGCTGGTGCTTATGGGGGACTTCAATTATCCAGATATTTGCTGGAAAAGCATTGTGGCCAGGCATGCACGGTCCAGACGATTCCTGCAATGTGTTGAAGACAAATTCCTGATGCAGGTGGTTGAGGAATCGACGAGGAGAGGGGTACTGCTGGACCTTATTCTCACTAATAGAGAAGGGCTTGTCGGGGAAGTAAAGGTCGGGGGCAGCTTGGGTTGTAGTGACCACGAGATGGTGGAGTTCAAGGTCCTGAGTGGAAGAAGTAAAGCAAAAAGTAGGATTGCTATCCTGGACTTTAGGAGAGCCAACTTCAATCTCTTCCGGGGCCTACTTGGAGCTGTCTCATGGGCTAGGGTGTTCGAAGGCAAGGGGGCCTGTGAGATCTGGTCGGCATTTAAGCAGCTCTTCTTCCAAACCCAGGATCGGTGTGTCCCTGTGAGGAAGAAATCGGGAAAGGGTGGCAGGAGACCTGTGTGGATGAGCAAGGAGCTCGTGCACAAACTCAAAGGAAAGAAGAAGGCCCATGAAATGTGGAAAAAGGGTCTGACTACTTGGGAAGAATACAGGAATGTTGTCAGGGTCTGCAGGGATGCGACAAGGAAGGCTAAAGCCCGCCTGGAATTAAATCTGGCAAAGGAGATAAAGGATAATAAAAAAGATTTTTTCAAGTACATTAACAGTAAAAGGAAGACTAGGGAGAATGTGGCTCCCCTGCTAAGTGACGGGGGTGTTCAGGTAACGGGGGATGCTGAGAAGGCGGAGATACTGAATGCCTTCTTTGCTTCTGTTTTCAGTGAAAAAGCTCCCCCTCGGGAATCTGAGACCCTGGAGGTTAGTGAGAGGATCTAGGGAATGGAAGACCTCCCTTCTGTCAGGGAAGAGGTGGTCCAGGAGCGCCTAGGCAACACCAATGTTCACAAATCCATGGGACCCCATGGGATTCATCCACGGGTGCTGAGGGAGCTGGCAGAGGTGATTGCTGAACCGCTTTCTGTCATCTTTGAGAAGTCTTGGAGGACGGGGGAGGTGCCTGAAGACTGGAAGATAGCCAACGTCACCCCGGTCTTCAAAAAAGGCAAGAAGGAAGACCCAGGCAATTATAGGACAGTCAGCCTCACCTCTGTCCCTGGAAAGGTGATGGAACAGCTTGTGTTGGATGCCATCTCCAGACAACTGGAAGAAGAGGAGGTTATCAGGAGTAGTCAGCACGGGTTCACCAGGGGAGGTCATGCTTGACCAACCTGGTAGCCTTCTATAATGTTGTCACTGGCTGGGTGGATAGGGGGAGAGCAGTGGATGTAGTCTACCTTGATTTCAGCAAGGCATTTGATACCATCTCCCACAACACCCCTACAACAAAGCTGAGGAAGTGTGGGATAGATGAGTGGACAGTGAGGTGGG
>NW_024884364.1:40413457-40516903 GCF_019232065.1 Centrocercus urophasianus | reverse complement strand
AAATTGTCAAGGGTTATTGTTTAGAGTTACTGTTTTCTGACACATCAGCATAAATCTCAGTCAGAATTTTTTTTTTTTTTTTTTATCAACCACAAGTTGAACTATTTTGGACTTTCATCTACTCATGTTACAGATGGTAGCAAGCCCTATTTCCAAGCTTGTCACCATGCTGCTATTATTCTTTCACGTGAGATAGATTTAGGTAGAATTTTTAAGTCAGAAATACCTATTTCTTTTCCTCAGAGAAACCAGCATACAGGTACATGGTTCTCCTTTTCTTTCTTTTTGCTAGCTCTGACTTTCTATCCTACTGACTGGCAAAATTCATCTCCTTTTTGACAGATGTATCTGCTAAACAGAAGACATAGACAAAGATGGTTTTCCCCTGCAAAACTATCTGGTGCTGTGGTCTGTTCAGCTTTCTGTTCATATACGTTTGTTTTAAATCCATAGGATATCTCAGACACAGGGTAGTACTCAATCTGATGACAACATTCTGCATTTGCTCCAGCTTTGCTACATTTATCTATCTTCATGTCAAAAGCAACAAAAGGATAACTGATTTCCGTGCAGAACATATATCTCAGATCCTCCTCTTTCTAGCCTGTCTCCAAGAAACAGCTGATCTCACCGAAAACCTAAAACCAAAACAGAACGTTTCTTTACATTCCTTATGAAGTATTCATACATATATAAAATATGCCTCGAGTTTCAGATAGTTCTCCCTCTCCTTTTGGTCATAAAAAAGGACTGAGTCTTTTTGAATCATACATCCTTCCTAACTCTCTAGAAGATTTGTTTTTGTACCTATGTGGCATGATCCAACAGGAGCTTCTGTCCTGTCTTGCTTCACTTGTTTTGCCAAATGATGGGACAACAGGAAGTACACAGACAGCAATAAAAGAGATAAGCTTATTTTACTGTTTATTTCAAAATAATATAAAAATAAAGCAATGCCAATAGTCAAAAGATAAGCTTAACAATAAAGAAAATAAGCAAGATAATAGCTCTATTCATTACTACATGAAGTTAGAAATAGTGATTAAGAAAGAAACATTACCAATTACCTTAATATTTTACAATCATCCAGATCTACAGTCACTGGGGCACCCCAGTTGAAGCAAGGATTTGAGGAACCTGTCCTGGCAATTGGGAAATCCAACAGCAGTACATCTACTCTGTAGTTGAAGTCTCCAAAGATGCCTCAAGCAAATCCAGCCTTTATAACACTGATTAAAGAAATCTATGTGACAGTCAGGTGGAACATCTGTTTTTCTCTTTCCCCTGCTGGTTTTCCCCGCAAATAACTGGCCAGGGTTCAAAGAAGAACTAAGGGAGCTGTGTATTTTGGTGTATCACAGGCCTTTTTGGCATGATTATCTGTCTGCCCAGACCACTTGCAACATTCTTGATTGGGTAGCAGACATTACAGCAAATTTCTCTTGTGATTAAGACAGAGGTCATTTGACCATTATTTCTGCATAGTAAGCATTATAGCAGAGCTACTATGAACACCAAAATATACACACTCATACTGGCATGGATAAATACGGATAAATTGTATATTTTATGTGCAATTGATACTATATATATCAGATAAACTGAAAGGTTGTGAGGCTCATCTATGAATCAACTTTGATTCAAGGCCTATTCTTCAGGCCCTGGAATTTCACAACTGCACTATACAGTTTCTCCATGCTGAAGTACTATCACTCTTCCCCATAGAGCAATAGAAACCACATTTGTAAATGAGGAAATGTTGCAACAGATGTTAAGGTCACAAGAAAAATCCTGCCTTTCTTGATTACAGGGTACTTCTGATGAAATTTTATGATATTCAATTTTCCTTAAAGCTTGCATCACTCATTAGTGAATCCTCAAAAAAAAAAAAAAAAAAAAAAAAAAGAGGCTTATTCTTATTTGTAAGATAAACACAATCAGTTTTGCCACTGACTGAGTATTGAGTATATGAAAATGAATTAAAATTTAGGACTATTCATGTTTCTTGTAATGTTTTATTCATGTCACATCACTGAAAACTTATTTGATACTATCTTTGATTCCTAGAAGAAAATACAAAATAGAAGCCATTAATAAACCCATTTAAATCTTAACTTTGATCTTCTGTGCATGACAGAGTTGTACAAATTTTCTCATTGTGTTTTTCAGGCTTACAGGATAGACAGATAAAAAATAAAAATGAGAACATGAATTAATTGATTGGTTACAACTTTAAAGAGTGGAAATGAGAAGAGATCTCACTGCTGACATGTTTTACATAACTTAGTTCCGAAGATAGTGCAAAGATATAATTTCAGGTACATAATTAACATATTCTCAGTCATCTCATAATGAAGGGTTTTGTCCTCTCTGTAAGTGCAAGTCTTTTCAACACCATGCCAGAAGTTGCTTAAGCTATGACATGTCCCTCTCCTTTCATCACTCCGCACACATTGTTATAAAGTCTTCTTTCTCCTTTGGGCATTCAGTAGTGTGCTGCCCTCAGATGTATTAATGCCATAACTCCCAAGATAGCAGCTTATCCAGCACTGTTTCCTTCCTTTTCCACTTGTCATGCTCTGGGACATAAATTCTGTTGTGACTCTGTGGACTAATGAAGACTCCCTGAAAATCTCTGCTATCCCATCTCTTTCTATCTTTAGAACTGATTCCAGTGTTAACATTTCTTCTTTTTTTAGTTTAAGAGTAAAACAAAAAGACTTAACAAATATTTGTGAAAGTAATATTTAGATCTAGACAAAATAGCAGACTTCACATTTTCTTCTGTAAATCACTTCTCTTTTATTTTGCTTTCTCTTTTTATTGTCCTCCTTCCCGCAGTCAGCTCCAGTAATCTCGATTAGTCCTCAAGTTAAAGTCCTCCTTGCCATAAAAATCCAGTCCATCTCTGATAATTTGATACAGATAAATAATTAAATGAACTAAGAACATTTTTTTTTTCCTGGTCTGATTAAGAGTAGTTAGGCAAATAAACACTGAAAATAAATCAGTAGAGTTGAAAACACAGTTCATAGCAGGGAAAGAGAGAAGAGTTCAAAACTATTCCCTAGGTGGTTATGGAGAAATAAAACTGAAGGAAAGGCTGATGATGTCACACTCTAGGCCAATAAGAATCAAAGTAAATCAAAGGCTCAATAATTGGCAAAGTTCTCAAAGGTATCTTTTATGATCTCCTCCCCTTACAAGAGTTGTCTTGACTCATCTGACCAAGGGAAAAGGCATCAGCTATAATACAGAAGACAAATTTTCAACAAAGTGTGTGATCTTGTTCCTACGGCTGTAAGCACATATTCCAGCCAACTATGAGTCCTGGAATGATGAACCAGAAGCTTAGCCACCTAAATGATATCTGGAACGCTAAATTATGAGTTTAAACTGACTTTTATCAGTAATAATTTGTTCTTTACTATTGAAAAAAATTACTAATTGCTGCAGTGAAAGTAAGCTATTGAAAATGCAAGCACAGGGCTAATTATGTAATGATATATTTAATTAATAATAATTAATGAAGGAAAATCTTTTGGCAAGTTTAAAAAAAAATTCGTATTTACTCACAATTTTATTTGTCATCAAATTTTGTCTAGAGGTACATTTAATCAGGTTCACAAATTGTAGAACAAGGCTAATACTTTTATTATCATAGATTCAAAAATGGCTTAGGTTGGAAGGGACCTTAAAGCCCAGTCCAATTCCAGCATAGAATGGCTTAGGTTGGAAGGGACCTTAAAACCCAGTTAATTCCAACTCCCTGTCATGGGCAGGTCTGCCACCCACCAGATCAGGCTGCACAAGAGCCCCATCCAACTGACCTTGAGCATCTCCAGGGATGGGGCACCTGTATCTTCTCTGGGCAGCCTCTGCAAGGGCATCACCACTCTCTGAGTAAAGAATTCTTCCTAACATCTAACCTAAAACTCCCCTCTTTTAGTTTAAAGCCATTCCCCCTTGTTTTATCACTATCAGGCCATGTAAAAGATCAGTCCTCCTCCTGCTCGAAAGCTTCCCTATTCTTGAAAGGCTCCTGATATAATCAATAATTTTTATTAACAGGGAAAACATTTGTCTTTAAAGACTACACAAAATTATTTTCTGCTGGAGTAGCTGAACAACGTTATTTCAAACAGCTAGAAATTGGGCAATAAAGCTGTTAGTGATCAGGTGTATTATAACATTGTTGTACAATTACAACAGTAAAAATTCAACATAAAGAATACTATATATTTAATCACTGAGACACACATACACACACAAAAAAAAAAGAACAGAAAAAATTCCATATTACATTAATCTGTTTAATACTAGGAAAAATATAGGTAATTAAACTCGATTTGTCCATGTTTATCAGGTCTTCATCGATCTGTAAATATAAAAAAGCTGAGACTTGCACTTCATCCTTCTGATTGTGTTCTGAAGTCACACAATATGCTTTCTAAAAGCACTGAACAGTGTTTATGTTGTGAGGAGAGTTCCATGAGCTAAGATCACAGAGATGCTATAATACAGTTAAGGCACATAGCTAAAACAACATATACTGCATCATAGTCATTACCTCGTTTTTTGGCATAAAGTTTGAAACACTCATTAAAAGTCATAAATCAAGGCAGGCTTGTTTTTTTATTTATTATTTGCAAACAATTAACTTTTTTACAAATCAGTATTTTCTCATCAATCTTTCTTTAATTGAAACTGTCGGTATATTGTGTGTTACCCTAAATTCTGTTAACATTCTAGAGAATGTCAGCATTTTTCTTTCTAATCAATACTTGAAATCTGCTAAGGAAACTGTAACAGTTAACATTCCACAGTCTAGTACCTAGATTAGACAAATTTAATGTCACTGTCTGATGGTCTATATTCCATGATCTAGATGAGGGAAGTGTTATTTTTCAAGATTACAAAGAAAGCTATGTCTTAATAACTGCATCATTCAATGGTACTTCTGGCCTTTGCACAAATAGAAGTATTGTATTTAGCTACTTATACTAGTTGATGTGATTGATGTGATGTGATTGACGACTTTTCATCAAGTTTATGAAAAAGCAAAACAGGTGGTCCGTCAACTTTATCACAAGTGGCCTTTTTTTTTTTTTTTTCTTTCCTTTTTCTGGCAGCAGAGACACTGCAAATTTAGGACAATAAAACTAAATTGGTTTTCCAACAGTGTAATTGTTTGTGTTGAGTGAAATGCAGTGTACTAGGCTGCCTTTTACATGGTTTACAATGGCATAAACAATGGAAAGCTTTAGGAAACTTTTGCCCAAGTGGGACACAATATTCCAGAACACTGTTTAAAGACAACTTGCAGAATAAAAAATGTTTATTCATTGATATTTAAACTAATGTTAAAAAAAAGTCTTATAGAGAGATTTAGCCATGTTACCAAATTGTTCATAAGATAAAACAAAACCAAACTAAGCAAACAAAATAACCCTATCCACCTTTGAAGTCTAGACTATGTACACTAGACATCTTGTAAAAAATTATTTTTAAGTTAACATATCGACTTTCTTTTCTCTATCAGTTGTGCTTCTGAAGATTTTATTAAAAAATAATAAAAAATACACTTTAAAGATTTTGTACTAACCCAAAAGAAAGAACAGACTCAGTTAAAGTGATTAATTGTTTAAAGTTTTATCAGCTGGTGAAAGTTATCTAGGCTACTTTTGGTCAACATACAAATGATGTGAAAAACAAAGAGCCTTAAACTTTCTATTCTAATTCACATATTTTTCATTACAACAGAAGCTACAAAGAGGACATAAGAAATGTGATGCTAGTAAGGTCAGCAATCTGTTCAACTCTGTGTCATGCCAGTGACATGCCAGTTAGGGAAAATACTCAGATTTTGCCAGTTCTTTTGGTTTATTCATTTTCAACAATTATTGAACTAGAGATGTTAGAGGGTAATAGTAGCCTACTCTTTAATTTTCTGCTTATGACACTAAACTTGTCTTTTTTATCATGCTTCTACAGTGTCTATCACAACTGCTTTGTACCAGCAAGTTCCAGAAGTTCACTGTTGACCTCTAAAGTAATCCTCTTACTTGCTTTAGCAGTAATTCTTACAGGTTTTATCAGGTGTCACCTGCTTCTACTTAAACAAGTTTTGTTGCTTTTTTTTTTTCAACTTAAATGTCATTTTCCTGACTTTTTTTTTTTTACAAGTTTCATTCATACTAGTTTCAGTATTTTATACTGATATTTATATTTTTAGGCAATTAAGTTTTTTCACTCACTTAGTAATCTTAACTGTCTTTCTCTGTGTTTTATACTGTACCTCCTTTAACATTAAAAACAGAACTGCACAAAGAAGCATGACATGGGTACACATAGCTCTTATACATCAATGAAATAAGAATACTCTGTGTAAATTTCAAATTTTCCTGATAGGTCTTTTATGTGCAATATGTTTATTGCTGTTCCCAGAAGTTTAATGTTCTCTGACCTTCAAGAGAAAGTGCTTCATACTATAAGGAAAAAAAAGAAAAATTCTTGTTATGGAAAAAAATATATTCCTATGTGGGCATGGAATAAATGCATACCTACAAAACAAGTGTCATGGCTTTATGGACAAAAGAACATACAAGGATGTTAATTTAAAGAAAACAAAAATAACAGCAACACCATCCAAAAACAAGCAAGAAGTGCTATAAAATTTATTCCTTAAAAATGGGAATCTTTCTCATTATTAAAAATACTAGTAGAGTTGGACAGTTTTGAAAGAAAGAAGTTCCTTATATAAATGGAAACTCTAATCTGTCCTAGAAAGCAACTGGTTAGGCTAAGAATGGTGTTGGTCATACCAGAATACAAAATATGGATTTACATGAACACTAACTTAAGAGGTTGTTTACATCAATAATATGATGGCTCAAATGACTGTTTTTTTCACAAGATAGTTTTGTCAATCGTTTGTATTCTTTACAACAAGAATGCTATCACTGTTCAGCAAAAATATTTCCAGTATTTAGAACTTGCAAACAGATTCAAAATCTACAATTTTTAAGAAAGTGGATACAGAACAGGTTTAGTATTATCTTGAATTCTTAAAAATCTTTTTAGCAGCTTTAGCAGTTCTCCAACTGAAAGCATGCAACATGAAGAGGACAGCTGTTCAAAATTCTGAAGGCTAGTGCACTGCAAACTAATAATTGATGAAATATATGTTTTAATGGTAGTTTGATGGAGTACAGCACCTTGTGGCTTTATAGGATTTCTAGGAAAGGAGACTCTAGTAAATGTTTTATTGGAGAATCTCATAAATTTCTCCAGTTGCAGATTACAGTACCTAAAACCAACATTTAATGACAATGCAAGAAAGTCTTTTGCAAGTGTTTAAAACATCTTCTCAATAGATAATCTAGCATTACTGCACTTTTTAAAAGATAACAGATATATCTTCTG
This sequence comes from Centrocercus urophasianus, assembly GCF_019232065.1. Taxonomy (NCBI): domain Eukaryota; kingdom Metazoa; phylum Chordata; class Aves; order Galliformes; family Phasianidae; genus Centrocercus; species Centrocercus urophasianus. The sequence continues at coordinate 40,509,478 of NW_024884364.1, read as the reverse complement.
GCAAATTACTGATTCTTCCTTTAGCTTTAGTAAATTTAGCCTTGGAAATCTAGCTCAGATCTAACCGGTGTGCCTTTGGAGATAAGTGCTTATCCATTACATTAAAGAGTAAATCTGTGAGCACAAAATTAGTATCTCTTTGTGAAACTGCAGATGTGGATTATATGTTGGACTACCTTGAGAATTTTAAGTGGCAAACAATATCAAGATGCTCAATGGTATTTCTGTTATTTATATTGGAATATAAGGATCTCATTGCTCAAGTTACTGCAGCTTTCAAGCACAGTGCGACCTACATAGGTGGATCTTTGCAAAATACTGCTGAGCAAGATGCAATGCTGTAAAGCTTTTACAAATTGCCTGCCACTCTGCTTGAAGTCATGGTTTATTAAGTCTTTGATACTAAAACAAGTTCTCTAGAAAGCTCACAGAACCTTGGACATGATGCTCGTCTTCCCTCTGAACTGTATCTGCACATGTCCAGGCTGCAGCAAAACCACTCTTTCTCATGACTAATTCTTTAGACATAAATTTGTATTATATATTATGATACGGATCTGTCAGAAACGCTATTATTAAGCTAGGAAATGATACCACTGCACTGTGGTCTACTTAACAGAATAAATTTTAAGAGAAATAGAATGTGATATGGCCTAACGTTGTTTTAGGTTTCTTATAATTTTTTTTCAGCTGTAAGAGATTATTTATTACTAATGCAGATTCTGCATCATGGCACATGATTGATTAAAAATTGTCCTAAAAAAACAATGTTCACCATAAATTAACAATTTTCTTTAAATCAGTCCTTGTTCTAGCTTTTTTTTTTTTTTACCCATTTTTTTGCTTGAAAATAGGAATATAATATTTACAAACTGTAAGTATCTTTTTCTTTTTTCAAATTATTGACTTCTGTCCGACATTCCCCCAGATAGAACAAAAGATCAACAGCTCTCTTGCTGTACATACATAGGAACCAAGGTATAACTGATTAGAACATTCTCGTAACAGCCTGATAAGAGCTTTGTATTACAACCCCACACAACTGTTTAAATTGTAAACTCAAACTGATTGCTACTACTTGGTTCAGTTTTGGTATAATGGAATACAGTATCTAAACCATCATAAAAGCATTATTCTGTTCTCTTATGAATGATGCCCACAAACCAGGCTGCAGTTCATATTAGACGGACAGAACTGGATGAAGAACTGCATAACTGCTGTCCTCAAATGTACTACAATTAATTATTCCTTCAGATGTCCGTTTGTTTTGGTGGTGATGTCATGTTATGTTGTCATGTTGTTTCATTTGGTTTAATGTTTTTATGTTTGCTCCACTAAGCTGAGCTACTAAATAAATTTTGATAAGGATAGATCTGTGTGTAAGGAGCTATCATACATTTCCTGCTAGAAAACAACTGGCTACATTAAAGTTTGAATTACTTATTTTTCATATGATGTATATGAGCATTTTCTAAACAAGAATAGTTGCTTAAAAAGTTAATTATATAACGTGTGCATAATTACTGTTACATCTATCACATAACTAACAGAGGAGAAAGAAGAATCTGTGCAAATGGCAAATGAAATTCATTTTGTATAGCCATGTCTTGAGTTAATAATAATTAATCTTGGTGAATAACTAATCTAGGAATTTTAAAAACAGAGGGCATCTTAATTGAGCGGAGATAATGACTAGTTAGGGAAAGGTTAACACAAATTGAAAAGAAAAAAAAAGATGTTAATATCTTAAATTCAGCAGTGATGGGAGAGATGGAGATACATTTATGTATCTAGGGAAACGCATCACAAGAGTGACATTTCTAAAAAAAAGCAAAATAGAACACACCGAGGAAGAGTAAGTAAAATAACTGCTGCCTATTAAAAAATTTGTTTACTGGCCCTCAAAGCAAGATCACATGAGGTGACATGTTATTATCCATTTTAAAGATTCTATCTGTAAATTAATACATAGGTTATCTCTGTTATACAAACATGTTTATATACATATACATACATTTTCCTGAATATGTAGTACATGACCTTCTTCTAAGATTTCTATCCACCTCTTCACTGTAGATCCCTTCCAACCCCTACAATTCTGTGATTCTGTGATTCTGTAATTACTGTAGTCAGTAGATTATCATAGAATTCTATGATTCTCTCTAGCCAGTTGATTATCATTTAAACCCATGAAGAATAAGCAGGTCTACTTCAATTGCTCTTCATCAAAGGCAATGCTTTTTGTCTATGTAATACAGAACAGTAAAATTTCTTATAGCAAAATGTATGTCTGAATGAGGCTTTGAGAGTGCTTCTGCACTGTACAAAGCAGGCCATTAATTTATCAGTGCACATTACCTTATGATACAGAGAAAACCTCCACTTATTGCTACTGTAATACCGTCATAATTACCTAAAGTACACAAAGCTTTTCTAATCATCACCTAGGTGTGGTAAGTGAAATGTAACTGCTACTTCATGGATATTTAAATAAATAATCACTATGCTTAGAACTATTATTTAGCTCTTCAGAAGCAATCAATGAAAAGAAAGCTAAATATATTTCCCACATGAGATTTATTTTAGTTGTGGACCTACTCAAACATGTTCATAACATGCCTATAGAAATTACACCCATTTGATGATGAAGATGGAAATTCAGTGTTGCTGTTAATTTTCCCCTTTTTTTTCACTTGGAATAATATTTTTTCAACACTACAGATTCAACATCATTATGTACATAAAATGCTCATACCAAATCAACCTTAGCTACAGATGACAATCTTAAATAACTTGATAAATGTTAGGAATCTCCTGTGGAAAACATACGAGGACAGGTCACAGCTGAGCTGAACTGAACATCAGTTTGAAAAAGGTCAAGGTTATGAATTCCTCTCTAAAGAAAATTGTAGAACCCAGATGATGATATAATACAATTCAGCTATATTTTCCAGCAGCTTCATAGGAATCTCTCAAATTTTTGATCTCCCTTCTTTACTGAAAAGAAATATGCCAGCTGGTCTTGAATGTTAAGCAGCTTCTGTAAAGTACCACTGTATTTAGCAGCTGCCCTGACCAATAAGAAATGTGTAGCAGTAATATTGAGAAACTTATTTTGTCTCTTCAAAAACAGTAATTCACTACAAGATCTACTCTTTGCTGATAGCTATAATATCTCAAATAAATTCTTTGATATGATTGCCCTCTTGGATTCCTGAGCACATCCCATTTTTCATCAGTTAGATACAAATCCAGACCGTATTCAGCCCCAGCATATCCTTAGCCTATGTTGCTTCCTTCTCGTTCATGTACTCTGATTTCAGAAACACAGCTTCTGGCCTGGAGATTTGAAGTAGTGTAGTCCTGGAAGAAAGCTCTTTGTCTAATTGGATAGAGGAACTGGTCTGCCAGCTTGCCACTTAAGGTGTAGATTAGATTTGCATTAACATTGAAGTGATGAACATCTGTTGGACAGCAAAAGTCTTTGGGGCCTCAGCAGTATACTGCATTATAAATGCAATAAGGAAGGTGAGAGACTGAAAATTTCAGCTCTTCAGGTAAAAGGTAAGAGTAATTTCTGTGTTAAATAATTCTGTTGGTTAAATAATACAAATCTTTTTTTTTTTTTTTTTTTTTTTTTCCTGTTTTCTGTTTTTACTGTTTGTTTACTTATAATTCTAGCTGTCATAAATTCTCCCCACTGCCACACTTTTTTCTAAAAGTTTGTGTTCCAGGATTTCCTAACCTATAAGGGGTATGGTTGCTTGTTTCACTGTAGCAACATCTCAGTTTTCTAGCTTTAAACATGTAAATACATTGTTCAGAAATACTTCTCCAAGACTGCATTCCAGCTTCCAGTGAATCCTATTAAGCAGTAGTTAACTAATAAATTATAAAGAGGTTTATGCCTTGAATTTGCCTCAAAGTAAAAGGTTACTTATGGCTCATATTAAACAATTGGAGAGAACAATAAAGAAGGTTTGCAGTACAAAACTAACACAATTTCATATTTTGTCAGCAATATACTTTAAAAGTATTTAGATAAATGGCTGCGAGCTGTTTTTTCACTCTCAAAACTGACTGGCTATCCCTTATCAGCATAGGATAATTTAAAGAAGACAAAATTTTCAGAAATTATAATATCTAAACCCAGTGACAAGCTATACTTTCCAGAAGCTAAAGTTAGGAGAAGAAAAAATAAAGATAAAGAACAAAATCCTTCTTTCCAACTTGTTTTAAAACTCCCTCAGTATAAGAATCTACATTTTCTATGACAGCAGAATACAGGCAACATTTCTTAATAGTTTTCTCACAATTTGCTTGCATTGGAAGGTAGCATAAAGCATTTCCAGCTGTCTTCTTGTTTTCTATGAAGCTTAGAATTCAGCATTTTCATGTCATTTTTACTTTTTGGTTTTCAGTGGTCTTTCCACACTGACCAGTTACAAAGGATTACTTCCATCTGTTTTGTGAGTCAGATTATATCCTCACAAGAATGTGAAGATCAGCTTGTTTCCCATACTCTGATGAGTAAATTACCTATTAGAAACATTCACGATATAAAACCTTCACAGAGCAATGTTAGCTTTTTTCATATTCACTTCAAATAAAAAAATGTAAATGTGAGACTGTCAGTGAGAAATCATGACACTTGATTGAATGCTTCTGTGCAGGTAAATTAATTCCTTCTTTAATTATTCATTCTCATCTTCCAAATCGATTTAAACAAGCCATATGTTAAATATACATATGATTACTTTACCTTGGATGTAGCTCTATTAAAGAAGAAAGTGTCTTTTCTTCATCCATTGAATATACAGCCATTCAACCAATGCCATCTTTATTTTAAGGAGGAAGAGGAAAGAATAATGTGCAGTTATTTATTCTTGTTGAGAAGAAAGGGATCCACAGAAAAAATGAAATTTCACTCTTGGGATCATATTTTGAAAATCATCTGGCATTAATATATTAAAATATTAATAATATATTATTTCCTGGAGCTTTTTGCTCAAGTTACGAACAAACTGCTGAAGCTTAAAATTCCTTGGTGAAGCTTCTACTGTACTTCCCCTCCCCCTAGAAAAAGCAGAGAAGGAATTCAAAGTTTATGTACAGAGTTTCAAATTCTGTTATATCTAATGATTTGTTTCATATTGAAACAATGAAACTCTATAAAATGGGTTATATAAAGAAGTCATACAGTGTTTACTTCAGAATGGTACAACTACTGATACCATTGTGTACAGTTACTACAACTGCATACTTAACTAACAGCCTTTTACTAACAAAATGAATGGAATAGTATTGTGACCTACATCTCACAATTATTATTCATTTTTTGATCTTCCTTTAGCTTTCAGAACAGAGAGCTTTTGCCTGAAGGAATTCACTTTGATTTGACATGTTAGCATATTTGTATGATTTATTCTGTGTGACTCAGAAGCCAGAGAATTATTTTGCGGTGATCATCTATAAAAATATTTTTTCCTTAACAAGTTTAGTACTGATATACTGGAGGCTCAGAGGTACATTTATTCAAATTAGGGTTTCAGAAAAAAAAGGTTGTTTTATTCAGATCTGTTTTCTTGACCATCTTCTTCTACTCAAGTAGGCAGCCGAAATACATATAAATTTTAAATATTCAGGAAATTAATGCCTTAGCATTATTTCTCAATTTACTCTAATTAATTGAATTCCTGTATGTACATGACAAGGCTAACAATACAATTTTTCTATCTGCAGATAGAAAAATTCTATCTTCTAGAGCAGAATTCTATCTTCTAAGAGCAGATGCACTTTTTCTAGAGAAAACTATTATGAACTATTTCAGAAGCCACTGTGGCATGGGTAAATGAGATGTACCACATTATTTGTAGGTGTATATAAATTTTCCTCAGACTTTCTGCTAGGAGGTCAAAGAGAGATGTGGTCATTAAGATAAATAGGTCCTTGAAAACAAACAACAAGGGTGGACACATGTATGGTTTAGAGCTCACCCATGGATAGCTTGTGTGTTCATTTACTCAGGATCAGTGCACGGTTTGTCCCTTTTGCAGATAATTTCCAACCAGCTATAACAATTCTTCTGCATATTTTCTCTGTTTATTGTGATATTTCCTTCACATCTTAATATTTTCTCCTGTTCTAATCCTCTGTGATTTTAAATTCATTATTTAATTTTGGGTTATGGCATTCTTTGAAGGCTGGACATTGAACGAGATGGCATACAGTTCTAAACTAGAAAAGTTTTGGAAAGTATCCTATGTTGGCTATTATGTTGAAATGATGCTTTTGAAAACTGAAGTAAATATTTATAATAAGCATTTGTTAGGACACTTTTTGGTTCAAACAAGATAAGACATTCAAATTGTAAAATTGTAAAAAGTTGTAATAATAACACAATTTCAGAGTTTCTGACATGAAACATTTCAACAGTGGAATTGTTATTTTTTCAGCATTTTCAGTATTATATTTCCTATGATAGTTTTCTGGGTGATTTATTCTATTTGGTGGATAATATCAATGTTTTCTGCTTTCCCAGTGATAAGAGTAGTTCTTGCAGTAATAGTACAAGAATGTTGTATGTAGATATCATATTATTTTTCACTATTGGTAGTATTAAATATGAAAAAAAAATCTGCTTCATCTTTAGGATGTACCAAGTTTTATTGTGCACTGACTACTTCAATGTAAAGAACCGTGGCTCAGAAATAGGAAAGAGCCTGTCTCAAAAAAAGAAACAAACAAAACAAACAAACAAAAAACAAAAAACCAGACCAAAACAAAAAAGCCCAACAACTTGTATCATTAAACAATTCTAAGGATTCTCACTTAATCTGTTTCGTGAATTCATGAACTCCAATGCATGTTTCAAGATTCAGTATAGAAAGGACAACAAATGGCTATGGTTAATGACATAGTCTATTTTTTTTTTTAATACAATTGCCATTTGCCTAAGAGTATAATGAGCAAGTAATTCAACCAGATTTATTTACATATGAAGGAATTAGGTATAAAGATAGAATTAAGTTTCCTTAGAAGATCAAAGGAGAGCTTTATTAAAGGAAGGTGTTACTATGTAATAATTATGGAAATGCAATTTCCCTATCATGAAAGGTAAATCAGTTTCTTACAATTAGAAAAGTAAATGTAGTACCATCATGACTCAAACAGTTCAATTACAGCATTTGAGAGATGATAAGGAAAAAACAACAACAAATTATTTAGGAGGCAAATATTCCCTGTGTTGTGGCCTTACTTGGTGTTATTTTCTAAGTGTAACACACTCCAATATCCAGAGTTTTCACAGCAACACTAAAACAAAACAAGAACACTTTTTCTTCTTTTTTTTTTTGAGCCTCTAGGCCTCCTGGTACATAATCTTTTGATCTAAAATGTTAGCTTTCAAGCCAGGCACATGTTGAAAAAGGTTACCGTCCAACTTCCAAACCCAGGAGCACAATGCAAGGAATGCTGGCTACTTAGTTCTGTGGAATTTGCTTTTTGGATACCAGAAAAAGAAAAATGATAAGCTATAGAAATTGTCTGTATTTTAAAAGGTCATTCTCATTGAAGCAAAACCTTTACAAGATCACCAGCCATTTTGAACTTCCAGGCTACCGGCTATTTCCAGAAAGGTGAATGATTATCAATAGCGAATTAGAATGCTCCTCTCTCATTTCTAAAAGTGGACCAATATCTTCAAATGCAAACAGTATTACCTTACGGAATTTAAAACTAAACCTAGAAACTGACACAGTGATTTTGTTCTCAGAAATGCTGAATATCCAAAATTCTTGCTACTTTAGTGGAACATAAGGAAGAATTGCTATATGGAGCTAAAATGTAATCTTTAATAGCACTCAATACACCAAAGCACAATATTTCAAGAAAGGCAAATATCATGCTTCAATCCTAACATTGTGCATTTAGTTCTGCATTGGATTTAAAGACAGCAAAGAGATAGTGAATTTCACTCAAAAACATATAAGAAAGATTATGATGTTTCTTGTACATGTAAGCATTTAGATGTATTATGGAAAAATGAGGAAAATAAGGAAGTGCTTTTATTTCTGATATAAGAGCTACTGATTTTGTGTGCTTTACTATTTGGTGGCTGAATAACCTTTCATTGTGATGAAATTGAGAATAACATTGGCTTGTCTACTTACCATATACTCACATGGTACTCTTAGGGTTCTCAATAATTCTGTTTGTGTAAGAGCCCTCAGCAGCCCTAACTGACCCAGTCCCCCACAGCTCACCCACTCTGCTCAGGCTCAGGATCACACATCAGCCCTGGGTCCATCAGCCCCTGGTTTCCAGGCTCTGATCCGAACTGCCCACATGGGCATCTCTTCTCCCTGATCACACTCTCTGCCCTGAGTTTGCTACTTTAATAACAAATCTCTGTAAATAAGTAGGTAAATTATGATAGCTGCCACACAGTATGCAAAGAAAGCATGCCAGCAGTTTATATGTAAGTCTTGTACCCAGGACAATAAAATAGGAGGGACATAATTATAAGAAGATTTTATGCAGTAGCATTTCTAAATAGGTTCTATCAGCCTGTAATTGATCAAAATATGCTCACTTGATCTGCAACCAAGCAGTTTTTGAGCAATGTGAGATGTAATAACAATAGGAGAACATTTCTTTTACTTCATTACAACTTAAATTTTTGTAAATTAATTAAACTTCACTGCTTTAAAGAAATGCTTCATTTTAGTGGAAATGATGATTTTTTGTGGAATTGCACCTATGTAGCTGGACACAAAATTCTTATTCCTAATGCTTAATATCAGAGTACAGAATGAATGCACAGGTTTACCTAAGTAAACTAGGTCAACACAATGGTATTTCTTCTCATGACAGCTACAGAAAAGCTTTTTTTTTTTTTTTTTTTTTTTTGCAAAGGAGTGCAGCAATGCCCCTACTCCAACAACACTTTATATTCCTTTCTTTCCTTTTATTGTGAGCTTCTTTTGAATTTTGTGAGTAGGAACTTTATATGTTTCACTTTCTGAAGTTCTCAGGGGGAAAGTATTCATCTATAAGCTCTGTTACTGTAATCTATTATGTGGTATACATGTATCTGGTCTCACATACCATGAATGTTCCTTTAATAAACTGGTTTTTCTAATTTCATAATCTGACAAATATTAAATCTCATTTTTCTTCTAGACATCTTCACATTTTCTCCCTTTCTGAGGGGAGAAGATGGATAATCTATCTAATTTTAAATCAATGCCTGTCCATGGTTTCCTGAACTATCACGAAATTTGAAAGTTCTACATCCACAGCTCCAGATGTCACAGTTCTTTGGAAGCTGTGTTCATAAACTCTGATGACACATCAACATAGTTACAGATGTTATGTGGTGTAAAATATGCCCACAGCTGTGTTCCCATGCAAAGCATACAGGATGTTGTCATCATCTTCTAGGGCACAGAGTTGTGAAAGCAGAAAAATCATGCAGTGAAGGCATGAGTGTATGTTCCTGATTTTCTTTGCTCAGAAGGTCACTTCCATTTCCCTCCTTCCAGTCAGCAGCTCAGTCTGAGACTCCAGTGATTGCAATGTGCAGTTTAGTAATCCTGTTCTTTCTCTTACAAATTGGGAATGATACCACTATAATCAAATTTTGCCTCCTCATGCCCTCTGCTGGCAGAATCAAAATCGATTGATAAGTAATGGCTGCAGCCTGGAGTCTAGGAGCTCCTAGAGAGCAACAAAACAAAACAAAACCTAAAAGCCCCCAGCCCCTTTTCCATTAAATGTGCAGCACTCATGGTCAGAATGCAAACTTGTGGCTTGTCTCCTTTGACACCAAAATTCTACCAAGTGAGCTTCACCAGAAGGAATGTCTTGAATTTCTAATTGTTCTCTACAGCTTCCTGAGGAAGGGCAATAGAGGGGAGGTGCTGATCTGTTCTCCCTGGTAACATTTTGCAGGATGCATGCAAACAGTACAAAGCTGTGCCAAGGGAGGTTCAAACTGGGCACTGGTAAAATTTATTTTCCTTGCTTGTGGTTGAACACTGAAATAGGTTTCCTAGATGTGATTGGTGCCACAAGCCTGTCTGTGTTCAAGAGCATATGAACAATGCTAGTCCTGAAGTGGTCAGACAGAATACATGATCTTTTAAAGTCTCTTCCAACTGAATGATTCTGTTCTATCCTATCCTATCCTATCCTATCCTATCCTATCCTATCCTATCCTATACATCTTCTTCCACTCCATTCCACTCCATTTTATCCTATCATGTCTTATTTGAAGGATAAAGGGCAGTTGAATTCACTTGTTCTGTGGCACTCAGTCATGCTAAGCTGTCTCTGCTTTGTAATGTAACACTAATAAACTAACATCTGGTAGATTTATTGCTTATTTTTGTAGTCGTTTTGTTGTTGTTGTTTGTTTATTTTTTCACTTTTCCAGTTATCTCGGTAGGCAAACTGTTTTTCTACTTCATCCCGGAGAACTGTGGAGAAAAGTTGTCCTTTAACTACTAATGTTCTGTTATGGTGCCTGTTATGGTTTTGTGATTTTTAGTTTTCGGTATTCCACATCATAACATCATGTAGGGCACTGGGAGTTTAACTGTTAATGCTCAAGTTCTGGGTACTTGCCCGGAAGAGAAGAAGTACATTACCCAGGGGACTTTGCAGTCACAGAGAGAAGACAGAACTCCTGGCAAGGTCACCTGATGCTCTTTTTCGTCCGCTCTTCTTCCTCGGCTCTCCTCTCGTCTCCCTGCTGCTCAACTGGACTGCACATCTCACCTCAGCATTGTGGTGAGGCCTATCCACCTTCCAGACATTCTCTCTCTCATTATATTTGATTTATTAGTTTCAATTCTAATTATATTGTATTATAGTGTGTTATCTGGCATTCCAATACTATATTTAGTAAATTAGTTTGTTTCTCCTCAGATTGTTGCTGCTGTTTTTAATTATTTTGGGGTCCCCTGTTCCCCCTTTCCAGAGGCACGGATTTTGCAAAATCCCTCTGACCCGCTAGTCACAGAACTGGGCTGAACCAGCCCAGAACCGTTGACAGTGCCTAAGTATTATACTCAGTGTATTACAGTCAATAGCTTCTGGGTACACTAGACAGCTGTTGTTCCATTCAGATAATTTCGTCCATTCCTGCCTTTTGTATTTGTTCTTGGAAAGTGGTAGAGATGTCCTTAGAAGTTATAGGTATGCCCTGTTTCTGAAAGTCCATTTGATTGTACTGTGCTTGTCCTTGTGCATATGTGAATTGGATTTGGGGTAGCAATGTAATTAATTTCCTCATTAGGCTGCTCTCCCATGTTAGACAGCATTGTTAAGCTAACTTGATCAAACATGACATAAGAAGGTGTTTTGTTTGTAGGCAGATTACATTGATAGTCTAGCTGCTGTTGTTCCAGCAGAGAAAGCATACTCTGAAAGAGCTAAGTCAGCTCTACAGTCATCCTGTGAATGTCAGCCAAGAGCTGTCTCAGATACACATATGGTCAAATATTGTGTCCCCATGTATAGGGATTTTCTCACAGTTTCTCAGGGACACCTATAGAAAATTATTCTGGGGAGAAACATTCTTAGTGAAAAAAGCAGGTCAAAAAAATACTCAACATTTCTGGATTTTTTTTTTCTCAATGAAAAATTGACTAGAAGAGAAGTAGTTGCAAAACTTAAAATGCAGGACATGGAAAAGAAACCTTCTTCCATTATCTTTCGTTGTCAGCATTCATCTTTTCATAGGAAATACCTGAAGAAACAAAAAGAACTGATGTGGCAGTGAGAGAAACGAAAGAGAACTGCTTGAGGTCAAAATTTTAGGTAGAATAATACACTTGCTAGATTTTAAAGGACTCCTTTCATTTTCTTACAAAAATACCTATTTGAGTTTCGTGTATTTAGGGAAACTGCAGGGGTCAGCACAGCAAGCTTCCAAAGAATTAACCTCGTCCCAAGAAAATCACCTTCTTGTTCATGTTATCTCTCCTACCATGTAAGACAGAAAGGTTATTCCCAAATTTGACAAGCATAGAATTTGAATTTAGGATGCTCCTGCTTCTCTAAAGTCATATTTTAACTTGAAGTAAAGAGCTGGAGCAAATTCATTGAGCTTACTTCTTAGGAAGGGCTATGACAGAAATGAAGATTTCTCAAATGCAATTGCCTGAAAGAGTTTAAATTCAATTGTTATAACTTTGAATTCAATTTATTAACTGTCTAGGCCAATAGTGCTTGTCCTGAATAGGGAATGAATCAATCTACAAAGAGCAAATGTAACTACATACAGGAGAAAACATCTTGGGTACAGAACATGCCCTTACAAAAGCAGCACTCATTTCAAACGCTAGAACAGAAAAATCATCAAGTAATATCTGGATGTAGTAGTAGTATTTTCTGGGGGAAACTGTCTCTCCAAACACTTTGATACTGTGGATACAATACAGTGCTGAATTACATGAGCTGGATTTTTGAGACAGTTCTGTAGAATAAATAAGTCAAGGAAGAGATCTGAAGAGTGTAAACCACTTCACACTCCCCAGCAGCATGCTGCAGCTGCCAGTCACAGGCAACCTGAGTGTAAACATTCAAGCAGTAACATATGATAGTCAGTCAAACTATTTAGAAAGGGCTCCATAATCAAAAGATGTACCAGAGAAGATTTCTGTGTTATTGATCATCTCTGAATTAATATATCCTTTCATTTCTCCTTGCTGCTTTCATATACTAGTTAAAAGCAAGTCTTCTTGGAAGATTAAGCATTGATAAGGCATCTTTTGAGTACTCTCTTCCTTCAGTAAACTGAGAAAAAAATCCGCAGAATTTTAAGTGCATGTGTGTTATGAAAAAAATACGGAAAAAGAACTTGTGGCACAATTTATTCTTTTAGAAATGGAAGAGAGATTCAGATAAACTTGTATTTGTTTCAAAGATTTAGTTCAAGGCTGTTAAATGCCTTTACATACTGAACTTTTCATACTAAACAAAAAGAATTTTATCACATAATTAGGTAGTGACTGTCGTCTGAATTTTAGTTCAAGCTATAAATAAGAATCAAGTTTGACAGGCAAATTGGGAAAAATAGAATCTCTAGAGAAAAAATAGAGAAAACTTGTTTCCTTCAACAATATGTACTTACTTTTTATTAAAATGTCTTAAAACATTTATTAAAAAAAAAAAGCTAAAAAATTATAATGGGATAATATTATTACAGAAATATAGATGTCTAAACTGAATTCTAAGATTCATAGTTCTTTCCTATAATTGCTCTGTAATTATATAAATACAAATACGTGTACAGACACTGAGAAAAAAGTACTGTTACACTTTACTATCTAAATAACAAAAAGGAATAGCAGAGATTAAAAAAAAAGAAGAAACCTAATTTATTGGCATCTTTGCAAAAGGTGATTCCAGCATGGAAAAACAGTGACTGCCTAGGAGTTGACATGCACCCCCATTGCAAGAATCTTGGCAGCAGTATATTTTGCTCAACTGGGAGATGCTCTCCAAAATGTGGTTTTACTGAATTCTTATTCAACTGAGTGTGATCCACTGCTACTATTTATCTCAAACTACATACAAAGTATATTTTAATTATCTTAGTTATGTACAGAATAATTGTAAGAGCTCCAAGGGAGTCAACAAGCCTTGACCGCCTTGACCAGACTTACTGGAGATTCACGCCCACTACCCCAGGGAACCCAGTCTTTGTCTGAAGGAAGCTGTAAATGTGTTTGCTTTCAGCCTCATCTCCAGACTTGTCTCTTGAATCAGCCTTGGATCCATTCTGCGTCCTTGTTTTCAGTCCTATGCCTAGTCCCATTTCCTGCTGCTTCTTTAAGGGCTCCATGGATAGACACAGTACCTGTCAGATAACTGCAGGTCTGGACTGTTGATGGATCCTTTTAACAGCCTTTGTTTCTGCTTACCCTGTTCTTACCCTGGAAAACAACACTAGACAGTGAGGTTGAACCCCTGCCTCATCCTTGAGACTCGCTCTTACTGCTCCCTGCATCTATTTCTGCATTTGTAGGACCAGTTTCTACTGACCACTTAAAAGCATCTTACCTGCCTACACTCTAGCTAGATTGGGATGGGGTCTAGCAGGAAGTTTCTCAAGCTAGCTGAAATTCCCACCTAGAGTTTCCCAGTAAAAATTAGTCAAATACTTGTTGCCAAGGCAGGATGAGCTCAGTTGATCACTCTGATGAAAGTAAGCCTACTGTCTCAGTCCATCTCTTTTTATAGGCAAAGACTATCTGGGGTGTTTCTGGTCTGCACGGGGAACTAATGAGTTGAGAGCATGACAGCGACTGCACCACAATTATAACTACAGAACAAACATGAATGTTATGCTTTTATCTCACTAATTTCATAGCTCTTTCCACAGGTGTAATCTGATTCAAATTTGGAAGTGTATGAATTGTGAATTTCAGAGGACCTATGATCACGATTTTCCTAAATAGCATGAAAAAATTCACATGGAAAATAGTCTTTTACAGAAGATTGTCATAGTTTTTCGGATGGCAAGAAGTACAAGTATGTAGTTTAAGTAAGGCATACACAATTTATCAAACCTTCCTTTGATTCTTTCTTAGCAATAGGATCCTTTCTCATGACGCTGACAAAATACAGAACTAGGAAATGCTTATTTCTAATCAACTGAAGCTGTTTGTTTAAGCCAAGTAAATATTTTTATTATGGTCTGAAACAGTTGACTTTATTTCCTCTTACCAATCATTTATTTACAAAACTGAAGGTTTTTAAGATCTGAATGAAAAGCAAAACATTTCTTTAAGATATGGATTTTTAGGTCCTTTCAAAAGTGTGCATTTTCCTCAAGTATCTCAGTAGTGTGGTAAGCCAACTTAAAACAATTTTGAGAGGAACTCTATCTAAACTAAATGACAGAATCAAATGCAAGTTACCTCGTAACAATATCATTAGACTAGAACAGCACCTGAAGAATGGGGTAGCACTTGTAGATTAAAGATATATTTTATGTTGGAATAGATGGGATCCAGCTTCCTGTGTACATACAGCGTAGACAATATAGATAGATAATAACTTATATTTATGTCATCTGGAGAAGATAGGAAGAATTTTTATATGTAGCACAAGATGCTCTAGTTATGCACCCCTTGATCTGAGAGATAATGTAGAACTGAACTGTGTGATAATAAATAAATTCAGCTCTAATAACTAAATGCATACTGAGAGTTCTGATATGTTGTAAAAATTACTGGTAACACACTGGAATTTTTAATTGTACATGATAGAGTTCAAATTATATCCATGGCATAAATAAGATGTGAAATTAAAGTCTCTTCTGAGGATTATCATTTTAGATGTATTCTCTGGTGATTTTAAATTAGACAAATTGCACTGTCTTTTTTCTCCAACCTTGCAGTTAATGTGTCATAACTATTTGAAAAGAAGCAAGGAGAAAGCATCTGTGGGATATTCATTTGTGGTTGCTGTTTTTGGTTCTTGACATTGCAAATGCATGTAGTATGAATATATCTCATGTGAAGATACATAGAGAATCAGATTTACTTAATACAGATTCATTTCATATATATGTGTATGGTATGTTATCCTTATCGTCCATATAATGCCAAGAAAGAGAAACAAAATATACTTTCCAGATTCCTATCTGTCTCATTTCTATTTTTTACCATTAGTTGGTTAACTATGGCTGTGAATCTTTCTAGAAAAACTTATTTTTCTTATAAGTACAAATGGAGCAGAAATGACTAGCTTAACTCCACACATAATAGAGAGCTACACATGATTCTACATTGCATATCACTCCTAAAGAAGGAATGATCAGCACCGCACACAAATACATGTACACACTCAAAAACAAAACAAAACAAAACAACAAACAGACAAAAACAACTTCCACACTTCTGTGGCAGAAATATAACAGATTTTTGCAGGGGGTCAGAATGATTTTGGAAGTGTGTCAGATATGGCATAAAACCAGCTTGGATTTTGTGGAAATGAAACATGGAGTTGAATGTCCAAAAGTCAGACTAGAACATCATGAAGCTATGTCTGTAGCTGCTGATGAGACTGTGATAATTTCTAAGTGCTATCCAAAGGCAGGAGGATATATCTTCCTTAAACAACTGTGCAAATCTTTAGATGTGCACAAGTACGATACAGTTTAAGTGTACCAAGGTTATGGTGTTATCTCAATAACTCTGTCATAGGGAAATCTTTGCTTCCTACACTTGTTCCCTGATCTGAGTGTCTGTTCTTTTGTATTTGTGTGCATAGATTAAAAATTCTGAGCACACTGAAGTCAATGATAGTTTTATCTCTGACTTGTCATTCACATAGTATAATGATTTCATCCTTTGCAATTTTACATCAGTTTTACTTCTCTCCTATTCTCCATGCCTCCCTTCTAATCTTATCTAGCCTTTTGTCTAGTCGTGAGAACATAGATCACAAGTCAAAAGATGGAACAAATGGTCCTTCTTCAGTGAGCTTGCTTTGATCAATGAATATATGAGATTTGTATTACTTTTTTTCTTGCTAAAAAGTTACGAGTTATGTAAATAATGTGTTCTGCACAGTCTTGCTTGTTTTAATCTACTCAGTGTTCTCCTAATACACTCTACTGAAGTGGGAAAGGATTTAAATGTGAGTTTTGTTAACAAGGGAGAAAATCATATCTATAGCAATATCTTTGGGCAAAAAATGTTCTTACAAGAAATGCACATTTATCTGTGGAAATGTTTTTAAGTAAATGGCATTGCATTGTTTTAAAATCACAGGTAACCTCTTACTTACAAAGATCTCCAGTGATAGCTCATTGTGTTACCCACAGCTAACTAAAAAACTAACAAAATAGACAGTTTAGATGTTGCTTAAAATTTTATGTTACTTATATTTCTAAAACTGTTTTGACAGTGCTGAAACAATGGTGAGAGAGAGTTCACTAAGGGTACTTGTCTGAAGAGATGTCAAGTGGAGACAAGTACTCTACAGTTTGCTATCTGTCCCTTTATTCCTGCCAACAAGAAAGACTTTATAAGTGAAAATAAATCAGTAATTGATGAATAAGCCTAGTGGCTGAGAAGGTGAAGGGGACACATGTCTTTTTGTGACTGTATACTGAATACACCAAATCTAAAATTACATGCAGGATGATATTGTCTCAGAATATAAACCAGCTTTTCATAAGTGAACCTTCTACAGGTTTGCATCTGCAATAATACTTGTTTTCTCCTTATGGAAATGTGAGTAAATAGATGATCTCTAGTACAGCAGTCCAAAATATATCTCCTTTGTATGAATCTCTTGGGTATTGCAAATAGAATTTAGCACAGTTTCTTAATACCAGAATCAGTAACTGGTTGAGTTAGTGCTTGGATGCAGCACTCAATAGCTGTGTAATGTTCAGTTCTATTTTCAATAGAGAAAGGAGCTACAGATGACTTCATGGCTCATTTGTTTTCTCTTTGCTGAAAATGCAGTGAGAATATTCAGTGGAATGAAAACAAAATCCACAAACATTGAATATCCTTCTCATTTTTCTATTTTAAGTTAAGAAATTGTATATTTGAATTCATAATAATAGCTTTCATAACACAGTAATTCAATAATGTTAATTTTCTGTGAGGATATTTAAAGAAAAAGGGAAAATCATATTCAGGAACAGAGTTTAATAACTTAATATCCAAAATAGCTGTCTGTTTGATTGGCCCAATAAAATAGCATTCCAATAGTGTTTTAGTTGAATTGGCCTGTAACAGACCATTTTTCACCAAGTCAAAAATCTTCCAACCTCAATAGATTTTCAAATGTCTCTTCTTGTTGTCTTTCATATTCTCTTGATCTCATTAACAGTTCTGACTTATGCATACAGAACATTACTTATATAACCAGGAACATGCCCTTTTCTTTTTTTTTCTTTAAGAGAGGCAATCAATTTACTCCTCATCACCTTTGATAACTATGCATTCTGGAGTCTTCATAAAAATCCAGTCATTCCACGCTCTTGTGGACAAATCATATTATATCAGATCCTTCCTTTTGCAAGATCCTTTCCTTTAGACTGCAAAAATACTAGAGGGAAAGTGCAGAAAATACAGTTCTGTCAGGAGGAGGGCAGGGCAGCATTGTTTATCCTTTTTAGCTTTATCCCTGTCTACTGACTTCCACTCTTTGCAAAGATCAATCAGCACAGAATATTTCCATGAGATGCTATTGCAAAGAACAGCAAAGCAAGTGAGCTGTCTTTTAGCATCAGGATAAATACATTCTGATGGCTATGAAGGCAACAAACTGCTCTCCAGGCTAGTTACCTTCCTTTCCTCTCCTCTCCCATTTTCATGATTTCTGTATATAATTATATGTATTTGTCTAGTAGTAACTTCCTATTTTCATCACTGATTTGGAGGCCACTATGATAGTATTTATTCGATTTCAATTAAATGTTTGGAAGGAACACTCTAGATTTGGTAAGACTGCTCCTAATTTTTTAAAGTAATATATGTCTATATAGTTTAGAAAGGGACTGAACACCCATTCTGAATTCCTAATCATAACAGAGTTAATTCTACAGCACATAAAGATTCTACATGAGAAAAATAAAGAAAAAAGGCCAGAATTTTCACAGTAATTTTGTATAATTTAGTGACTTGAAAGCCTATTTTAAATTTACCTGAGTTTTGAAAGTTCAAAATTATTTTAGCTATTATGAACAGAATCTTCAGGCATGCATATAGGCAATTGTTTATTCTGTTTACCTTTATATTTCACACACCTGGCCTGTATGTATTTAATATTTATTTTCTATTTTTCTCAATGAGTTGTATGATATTCTTTTGATGTCAGAAATATCAGTTTATATTTAAAAGACACAGTGTTAGTCTACCCTACAGAGGAAAGAGACTAAACATTTTTAATTATTCCAACTAGAAGGAAACATAAATGAATAGAGAGCTACCATTCTTTCATAGAGTGCTCTGTTTTTATTAAGCATATTTCAAAGATCATAGATACCTCAAAGACAGTGTATATAATTAGATACTATTGAATATTATTAAAATATCCAGACCAAGGATCAATTTGTGGGCTACTATTTTAATCAGATATGGTCAACTTTGTTGCTACTGATGTTCAGGTAGCTATCACAGAGAACATGCTAATTTCTGGTCTTGCTAGTTATTTTATGATGACTGGAATTGTGAAGACACAATAAATAATTTGCTCAAAGCTAAAAGTTCTTTTTCATTACCATTTCTTGAGTGCATACATTAAAATTTTCAGACCACATTCTAAAAATAGTCTGAGACAAACTCTTATAGCAGCAGACAAGAAATATTTAGTCCACCTCCCTTGAAGTACTACCATACTTACCATACATACCATACAAGTTTTCTAAAACAAGTTTCTTCAGATTCCGTGGGTGGGTTTTTGCGTTCCCCAGAAACAATTAACTTTTTTTTTTGTCATATTTTCAATATTTTGTTTGTTTGCTTGTTTATTTGTTTATTTATTCTAATGTGTCTTGGTGTGCTTCAGCCCTTAAAGGTGGTGCAAAACAGAGATTTAAGTTTGGGATTCATTTCTCTAGTCAGAATGCTTCCTGGAACATGGATTGGAAAGTTGTTCTAAAGGTAACGCTGAACCTCCTTGCTAATTCATGGTTGCAGTGGAACAACAGCTGGTAAATACAGTTCCCAGGACACGGATGTGTTTTCTTCCATATTTGTATACATATCTTTCATTTGACATGTCAGTCTGCACAGATACTGAGTGCGTTTTTGCTTTTTTGTGATTTTTGTGCACCAGGAAATCCTTTGGCCCTAAGAAAATACAGCAGCCAAATTGCAACTTCGTGAAACATTTTTCCATTGAATATAATGGCACTACAGCGAAAATGGCAAGGGTTATTATATACTGACAGTATAGTCAAGAAAAGTACCCATCTGCAGAAAACGTGCAGCAGGTAGAAAAAGAGCAATGAAATAACCATGAAAGCTGTTGGAGCCTCAGGATGAGAAAAACAAGTGATCTGCTGCAATGCTTAACAAAAGAAAAGATATGAACAGCGTTATTTGGACTTTCATGGTTACAAACATAGCAAGGAGTAAGCAATAATGCCTTTGGCAGAGATTCCTCTCACCATTTTAATGTTCACATCCTCTCTAGAAAGTAAATTCCCCACATGTGCAATCACAGTCTCATCATGAGAAATCAGAACTGAACCACTAATGGCTGTATATGAATCCTCCATGCCTCGCCTCCTGTTGCAATAAGATAACTCCTTAAAAGGAGTTCAATCAGAAAAGAAAAAGCTATATACAGTCAGAATACCAAAAGTTTTATCTTTCGAGCAATTCTAAATAGAAACAGTCTTAAAAATCATAGGCCTGATTAAACAAATCTTCTAGCTCCTGCTTTGTTCAGTGTATTAGGTGTTCCTGCGTACAGCCCAGGTCTTCAGTAGATAAATTTAAAATGTTACTGCTCACTAACACATCTGTTATATACAAAAGTTTGCCTTGTCTTTGTGAGTTTTCTAGTATATTCAATCTCTCCCAGTCAAATTGTTGGTTTGAGATGTCAAAGTGTCATACATGGTCAAGCACAGGGCTGTAAAAGGTAGAAAATGGAATAAGTAGAAGTTAAGAATAAAGATGAAAAGTAAACAATGTAAAATATTTTTATATTTTAAGGGTTTTCTTTGAGAGTGAAGATACTGGTGTGCTGAAGTAACTAACGCTGCAATAACAAGTTTTTACTGAGACAGAAAATAAATTATGCTCTGCTCCACATAGAGCATTAACTCATTTTTGTCTGGTGGATTCATAGAACTTTAGTGCATCAGTCATAGTCTTCTTCCACTTTGAATTTCCTAATAACTCTCTTAATACTATGTGAGCTACATAGTAAGTTTTTCTGAGGTTCATGACCATTGCCTTTAATATCTCACCAGTAATATTCTGAACTTACTACTATTTGTTCAAAAGGTGAGGTTAGGTATTACCAAGTACTTGAGACTTACCCATCCATCTTATCTCTTTTCAGCTTTTATTCAATAATTTTTGCAAATGTGAACCTTGAATTCTTAGAAGCGTTCAGTATGTAGGAAAGTAAAAATATCTTTTTTGCCATCAGTA
Source organism: Centrocercus urophasianus (assembly GCF_019232065.1). Classification (NCBI taxonomy): domain Eukaryota; kingdom Metazoa; phylum Chordata; class Aves; order Galliformes; family Phasianidae; genus Centrocercus; species Centrocercus urophasianus. The sequence continues at coordinate 40,488,329 of NW_024884364.1, read as the reverse complement.
TGTGTTGCAGTATCTCTGAAAGGTTCAATTGTAAAAATGGATGAGTGAAGCAGCGTTGAAGCAGCGTTTCACTTCCAAATGCAGCATTTCAAAGGCTGAATTTTTACCTGCTAATACAGTAACGTATTTTACAGCTTAACAGCATATCACTGAGAGAGAGAGCATATCACTTACGTGTAAGAGATTACTCTTTTCCATCATTGTCTCAAAGTTTGCTGGGGACACAGTTGAACAAGTCCAAGCAAGTCCTGGGCAAGGGTTGTGAAGGGACATAGATGGACAAGGCCAGGGGCAATGAGAAAAAAGGGGACATATAACCGTGACGGAAGGTTTTTTGGCAACAGATTCCTCATGAAGAAGAAGAGGTTTCTGCCATAAGAAGCCTCACGACCTGCCTCTCCCTCCTGGACTTGCTCTGCGCTCTACCTGCATGCTGAAGAACGAGGGTGTCTGCCGTCAGATTCCTCACTGCGGAATTCCTGCATGCTGATGGACTCTCCCAGGCCTGCTACCTGAGTCCTGCTGCTTCCTCCCAGACTGGCTCTTCGACTTCTTCCTGCTACCTGCTTGCTGCCCAAGGCCAGCCACGCTGCTGCTGCTCTCCTCCCTGCTGCTTTTGCCTCGGACCTTTGAAACAGCATGCAGCGGGACGCTGCTGGATCCTGGTGGTGACTATCCCCACTTCACACGATTCTTGCTTCTTTCCCGTCTTTTCTATTGACCTCATTCCCTCCCTTATCTCCCTGATTAGGATTTATAATAAACTGGTTGGACCAACATTTGAACAGCTATTTCAAGCTACGGCAGGGGAGATTCAGGCTGGACATGAGGAAGTATTACTTTTCAGAAAGGGTGGTCAGGCACTGGAACGGACTGCCCAGGGAGGTGGTGGAATCACCGACCCTGGGGGTGTTCAAGGAAAGGCTGGATGTTGTGTTGAGGGACATGGTTTAGTGGGAGCTATTGGTAATAGGTGAATGGTTGGACTGGGTGATCTTTTAGGTCTTTTCCAACCTTAGTGATTCTATGATTCTATGATTCTTAATCTCACACCAGCTATACAGATATTAAAAGAACCTCATCTACCTCCTAATAAATTGGAGTGGGACATTATGGCATACTCTATGTATCATATTTTATAGAATTTAGATTATGAGACTAAAATCATGTTCTCAATCTAAGTAACCAGATGGGAATGAAAATTAGCTGTAACACTGGTATTTTTTTCTAATTGTTAATTTTGTGGAGTTTTTTTTACTATTCTATGTCAAAGCTTTCCACTGAACGACTTTTGAAGACCTCTAAATATACTTTCACGCAGTTTGCTATGACTATGTCACTATATATTAGAGAAGTTGAGAGGCATAGATCCATTACTGGAATTTTGTAAAACACCACAAGTTGGCGTCTGACTGTTAGTTTAATGATTTCTTAACTTTTCAGAACTGCGATTTGTCCAACCTGATTTTAAATTATTTTTTGTTGTGCTTCCTTCTGAACTACTTAAAATTTTTGAGATAGTTATTTTACAGGTTGACCATATGCTTAGCAATATGTTCTTTGACTGTAAAAAGATACAATCCCTTTTATACTGTTTGACTAACAGCATTTGAGAGGAAATGTTTGCCAAATGATTTGTGTTTAAATGTTCTAAGTAAATGGATAAGCTTGAGAAATGCAATGGAAACTATCCCAAGAGTGTATTTAGTATTTGTACACGAAATTGAAATGCCTACCTTTAAAACAGACATTGAAAATCATGCAGTACAAAGAAAGTATTTGATTTCTGTTTAGCTTCTTAGCATAAACAAGTTCTTGGGTACATTTAGCAAAATGGTACTGGTAAATTATGTAGATATATTAACCATAATTCACACTGAGGATGTTTTACAATATTAGCTGTTCCACAGTTTGGAAATAGGCACAGCTATGCTGGTCACACCATAAGTCTCACTTTTTACTTCTAATTTTCACTGAATATAATTTACATGTGTTAAAGATACTAAGTGGTTGATACATAAAACCTCCCCAAAACCTTCTTGTATGCAGCAGGAGTCATTTTCAAATTAGGCTGATGTCTCAACCTTAGACTCCTCCAGTTCTTACAGGAATGAAGTTCTGAGCAGATTTGTTTATCTGCACAGTGCTATGCTAAGATGGAGACAAAGCACAGTAAACTGTTGAAAGAGATATAACTCACTTCCAGTCTCCTTATACTTTATCTTCTCACCTGTTCTGGAAGGCATGGAACCCAAATCCTAAATGCTTAAGAGAGCAAAACAGACGCTTTTTTCCCATTCAGAACCAGTGAAAGGAGCTCTTTCTATACTGTCAAAGAGAGGTTTTGTGGAGGACAGTTAATACAGGGATTATCCACCATTGGAAATCATATGTGACAGCTGTACTTGAATCTGCACTCTTTTATGAAGATGAACCACAGCAAACTATTTGAACTTCTTAATGGTTTTATCTCTAAGCCACAGTATGGCAGCCATGAGAAAAATATAACTGCAGAGCTTTGCTTTTTACCCCATGGTATATTTTACTGAGATAAGAATAGGTCTTACTCTTAATGCTTAATTTGCATATTAGTAGGCATATGGGGCCTATATGTATGGTATGTTTAGTGAACCTGAACGGGCTATGTCCTTTTGGAATACTTTTTCTGTGAGAATAAAAGCAGATTTGTAGATGTTCTTCGCCTTTGCAACCACTAAAGCCAGGCAATACGTAATCAAAATGTGACTGTTCCTATGACAATAGAAGTTTATTTCTCAGATTATGCTTATTAAGAATAGAGTAGTTAGTTATGTTTCAGGTTGGCGTGCATATTTTACATACAACTCTCACTGAGAAAGAATTACCATTCTGACTTATATTCTTGAAGGATTCATTGTTGCTGCAAGTGGAGTGATGGAGTAGATATTACTGAACAGAATGTAAATGCGAACAGCATGTATTTATTTCATTTTCTTTTTGTTCGTGTTATTGTTTTTTCTTTTATTCATGAAAATATCAGCAATAGATCTATGTTACATATTCACCCTGCCACCTAGGTGAAGGGTCTGAGGGAAAGAAGTGTGAGGAGCCACTCAGGTCCCTTGGTGTGTTCATTATAGAGCAGAGGAGCTGAGGGGAGGCCTGATGGTGGCTGCGCCTCTCAGGGAGGAGCAGCACTGAGCTCTGCTCTCTGAAAAAACGACAAGGCTCGAGGGAATGGCATGGAGCTGTGTCAGGGGAGGGGCAGGTAGGGGTTAGGGAAAGGATTTGCAACACAGGGAGGTAGGCACAGCCCAAGTGCTGGAGTTCGAGGAGCATCAACAACTGACAACTCAGACAGCTCTCAGACGTAGGGTTTGTTTTTTAAGTTGCTCTGCATAGGGTTGGAGGTTGGACATGAAGATCCCAATGGGTCCCTTCCAACTCCGGATATTCAGTGATTCTATGATCACCTCACTATTTCCAGTGATGCATAATTTTACATTTGTTTCCACTGATGCCAGGGAGTCTAAATGCAGTCCAAGTTTGCTAATAAGCTTGAATACATTCAAAGTCTACAGTAATACAGAGAGAAACAGCAGGCCAGTGAAGCAAGATAAGAAGGATTTCCTAAGAAAAATGTGTGCTAAAGAGAACTTCAAACTAAATGACTGTTTCCTCTGAGTATGCTCAATTTTGACTGCTTTCCAAGTTTAAAATGTTTGCTATTGCTATATAAACCATTCTGTGTACAATAAGATTGGAAGTTATTTCCTCATATTCATGTTCATGAATACAGTAGCATTCTGGAAAGCTTTTGTTAGTCTTTATGTGAATGCATAGCTATTTTATTAGCCTCTTACATGAAAATCTACATTTTACAGTACAACATGTGTGCAACATAGGAATTGTTTTCAGTTTTTTTTAAATATACAGTGTCTCAAGCTAGTGGTGCAATTTTTCTCTTAGATCTGCAGTATAAAAAAAAACTTGGGAAAAGTGTTTGCTGCAATAAAGCAAAACCTCATAGGATTTGTTCTTATACCCTTTCTGTAAGGAAGGAGCCCTTTTTTTTCCTCCAGGTCATGCTGAACATATCTATACCATGCCTTCAAGTTGGATGCAGAATAATGTGTCAGTCCTGTACCATCATCAGGAACAATACAGTAATCAGTGTGGATACTAAATCAATGCTTCATTTCCTGCAAAGAATGGAGTGAAAAGAAAATGAGTATTCACAGAGCTCAGCACAGCAGCTCTTCTGATTTGGAAGGAATTTCAAGTCTCTTGCTCCACAGACTGTGCTGTTCAGATATTTGGATTGAGGATTGAGGCAGAGCATGCATGCTCTTCAAACGCCAGTATCAAATTTGGATCTCCTAAAAGATCTGCATGTAGTAAGTTAGAATTTAACAAAATGAGTTGTCTGCCTCCCTGCCTTTCCTAGTTCAATCATTAATGTATCTACCCTGAATGAGGCAACTTCCCAGGAGATCCTTGATTGGCAAAGCAGCTCAAGTTATTTACACATGACAGCTTGAATTGAGACAGCATGACTTTGTGCAGGGCAGCAAGCAAGAGAACAGTAAGATTTAAACACCAATGCATGTGAATCAACACCTTCATAATCCCTTTCAGAAAAATTGTGACACTTTCTACCCAAAATAGGGTGCAAGCAACAACTGCCATCTGAATTCTAACTTTTCATCATGTTCTAGCTGGGAAAACTAGCAAAAGAGTATTTGAAAGGTAATATAGAAATTAGAAAACAACAACAACAAGTGAAATGGATAGAGCATAAGTACTATGACATTGCATGCCAGTGACCCAGATATGTTTATAAAAGGTATGATATAAAAGGTAATTAAAAATTAGAATATGATTAGAATATTAAAATGAAAATAAAATATAAACTATTGAATTGGAAATCAACATGAGTAAATCTCTATTGGAAACATGATACTTTATAAGATACATATATATCTATGTGCTAGAAATTCAACTGTTAGAAATGAAATACAGAGACGGTGCTTCCTAGGATAAAGGCAGCACAGCTTGGGATTATGTGAGTACTAATCTGATTTGCTGTCATTGCTAAATAAGATGGGGGAAGAAGCCTCTATCTTTAAACACAATACCTATAAAACAGTCTTCTAAAAGGAATGAATGCATCAGTTCAAACCATTTTCTAAATGTTTATGATGAATTTCAAAAGCAAGCAAAAAACTCCACAACAAAACAAAGCAGCAAATGCATGTCTCCTCCTAGTTTCCAGACATATTACCCGAAGTACCAGAATTTATTTAGTAAGGCCTCTGAAGTAGCAACCTGCTTAAGAGAAAACATTGTGCATTCATTACTCCTGGACAGTGAATTTCAGCAGAATCAGTCATGTTTGTGACTGTCTACTAACTGCAGAGAAATTTAAGGCTAGCTAAGCGCATTACCTAGCTGTCTCAGACATGGCTCACCAGCGTAGTAATATATGGGCAAATGAACTTTTGTTGAAAGTTCATATGAATGAAACATACTTTTCTATATGTTTATTTCTACAGTGTTTCTGCCTGTAAGTTTCCATGACAGTTTTTTCCTAATATAATTGAAATTTAATAGTTTATGCTGAAATCACTGAATGTCGGTTTTATTAGTCTTCCTCATATTATGGACTGCTAACAAAAATCCATTAAAACACATTCAGTATGGTCTCTAGTATGTGTCACATCCAGAGGAATTATTATTTCTATCCAAAGAGACAGTGTGGCATCAAGATCCCTTCCTTTAATGTGCTAATATCACATTTAGGCTATTCAATACTCAATATATTTTAATATTTTCCTTTCGTTTAATGCCTTAAAATTTCAAAGCATAAATATCAGATTTTTCCATTATATTTTACTATCTTAATTGTTTTAATATTTTATTTTTAATTTCTAGTGCTACTTTTGCAGAACATTTCAATATATTAAAATTATTAAAAGGAGAGAAATGACCAGCTCTTTTTCTCTTTCCATTCTTTGCATGTCTGTCAGACAGCAATACTTATAAGCCACAGCTGCTAACAATGGGAAATATTCAGTTTTCTTGGAATAAGGTCCTGGCATTTATTGTCATCTGCTCTCTTGAATTCTGAAGTGAAACCATTCTCTAAAATGACCATATGGAATAATTTATTGAATCGTGAGTGAGAATACTTTAGATTTTTATATTGATTCACACTTCTGAAGTGCTTTAAGCAGGACATTGTACTGCTTTTGTGAAAACGTTGTTTTGTAGGAATAATTAATTTCTGTAGAACTTATACAAGTTGATTTCTTTGTTTTGAATGCATTTCATTATCAAAAACAGAGAAATTGTTTCTTAAGTACAATCATATCTAATTATTTTCATGCATTAGTGTTCTTAAAGTGTTCTTTGATTTTTCATCTTCCAAACAGTTTTGTAAATGTTTGTGTTATTTTTTCCTTCACGAATGGAAAAAAAAAAAAAAAAAAAAAAAAATTACCTGTAGGAAAGTAAAGTTTAGCACTTAAATTTAAAAAGAATATTCCTAATTTTCAAAATATACTGTTGTGATTCCCTCTAACCTGCTCAGTATTTTCTAATCCATGTTTCACCTCAAAACACTCAAAGGGGTATAGAGAAGGGGAGAGGGATAATGAGGGACTGAGTTTCAGATGTTTCTAAAAATCACTTTAATAATGAAAAGGAAATAATTTCAAATGTTTATGATTTCTGACAATTAAGTTTTAATTACAAATCACATCTTGAGTTAGATATACATTTAATACATCAGCAGTGCAAACTGCGGGGTCTGTTTCGTAATCTGATTTGGCAGGCTCTGCCAAGCATGGTGAGCATGGTGTTTTCCACCAGGAGTCAATACGACAACTAATTGGAGGTTGTAAATACTTTTTTTCTGGACCTAACAATACTTCCTTGTAAGCCCGTGTGTTTAGTTGCAACAGCCAACTGACTGTGAATTGTATCTCCTTCCTATAGCTTGATTAAAATATGCTGAACTTAAATACAGTATCCAGCCAGCTGGCATCTAATTCATGCAGCCTTCTGCTGTCAGACATGCTTAAAGTAGTGGGAGTTTGTAGACTGCTTCTGATGCAACTAGCATGCAAGTTACAGAAAAACACCACTATCTGGAGAAATACAATTATTTGCTGTGATAGCATGCAAAAAGAAATTGGTGGTAGATGAGTCATTTCAAAGTGGCTGATTGCTACAAAGTTTGGTGCTAACCAAGTATCAGTAATAATCTGCATATAATTAACATGTCTGGAAGTTTACGTCAAGAATACTGTTAATGTACAGATTGATACCTATGGTGAAGTTCAACATTTCTCAATGAAGAATACTAAGTTTTTTACCCAAAGACAAAAACAAACTCTTTAATCACATTCAAGCAAAGATTTCTTAATAGCTTAACAAATTCAAGAGAGAATTCTTATTTAAAAATGTACCTGTGAAGGGGGAATCCTCTTATTTTTGTTAAGGAAAGAATATTATGGAACTGGAATTAAAATGTCCAGTTCTGGCAGGCACTGAAGGGAAGACTGACCATAAGAAAAAAATATATTTCTTAGAGAAGTTTGTTGATCCTCAGCCCTTGACTATCTCCTCATCAGGAAGCTAGTAAGAGAGTTGAAAGAAGCCTTTCTGACGTAAAATCAGTTTATAATTTCCAAGTTTATCAAAGCATGTTTTTATCATCTGTGAGTTTTCTAAACATCTGCAATTGCATTGTCTGTTCTTGATATTCACACAATCACAGCATCATTAAGGTTGGAAAAGATCTATAAGATCATGTAGTCCAACTGTCCACCTACCACCAGTATTCCCCACTAAACAGCATCCCTCAGTACAACACAAATATTTCATGAATATTTCCAGGGATGGTGCCCATCTCCCTGGCAGCCTGTGCCAGTGCCTGATCGCTCTTTCAGACAAGAAATTTTTCCTAATATCCAGTTTTTATTATAAATAATAGCTTGAGTTGTAACCTCACCAATGTTGTGCAATTTTAAAACAACTGGCTAGCAGAAATCTAGTAAATGTATAAACTAAAGAATCATAACACGAGTACCCAACCCTGAACAAAATTTCTTTGTGTTCTAAAGTATAGCAGAGATCAGGAGGGAGCAATGAATTGTCTCTCACTGAATGTTGAGGATTTTCTGATATGTAGCTAAAAATCTCATGACCATGAAAAAAAAAACACAAACAAACATGGAAACACTTTCACAAATTTTTGACAATAAATCCTCTATTTTCATTGTGCCAATGACAATCACTAGGACAAGAATACTTAATTATGTGCACTGTAAGTGCTAGCATGGTGGCAGATTTATTCTCTGCTTATGCGGATACTACACTAGCTGATACAGTAGTTGCTTTTTTAGAACAAGACTAAGCCAAATAATTTTAAGAAGGCAAGTACTCAGCTGAGTTACGAGGTTAGAGATGCATCTGTCGTATGTAGGAAAACGCACCAATGAATTTCAAAGTACCTGGTCTGGAATCAACTTTGTCTTATAAGAAAATATAGTCTTTTAACATCAGAAGGGCTCTTATCACTAGAAAAACAAGTGGGAAGCTAAAGACTGAAAGGATTTTTGTTTAGAACTTATTTTAAATTCTGAGTCTGTTTATCAAATTTTCAGCGTCTTTTTATTTGATAATAAAATAGCCTATTAGAACTTTCCCATGTTGCATTATAAATTCCTTTCTTTTTTTTTACAGCTGCTGTCAGTGAGGCAAAGAAAAGTCTTGCCTGAGAATCTTCCTTCTCTTTCCAGGTAGCAGAGTAGAAATGAATTTTGGAAGAAAATGACGACAGCAACAAAAACCACCACCTATTTACTTTTCTGACTAGTACTTTAACACTTGAATAGGAAAAAGGAACAATTAAAAGAAGAAATTTAGAGAAGTACCAATATCCTTTAAGTTTATATCTTGGAAAGACTACAGAGAGACTACTCTTGCATCATTATAGTCAATGTTTTTATTTTATGGTGAGTAGGAAGATATTTTAAACTTTTTCTTCTTACATATACTGAATGCTGGGAAGAAGATGCATATCTGAATATTAAAATGTTAACTCCATGCCTTTGATTTCACAGAACACAAGTCATATAATCAGACAGAATAAATACTGTTTTTAATATTCTATTTCATATTCTATTTCTACATTTTAACTGTTGCAATATTTTTTTAAGAAAAGAAAATTCTACCACCATTTTTCGTATGCTATATCTGTGAGGTGGTAACCACGACAATTTGGCTAGCTTTTCTTTCAATTTATAAAGCAAATATGAGCATTTGTAGAAATATTCATAAAATATGCCCGTACAATGTTAGTAACATTTATAGTTTTTAAATAAAGCTTTGTCAACATTCCATATTTCCTCATACTTTATACATTCACATTCCTCCCAGTTGTCTTTTTAAACTTTGTTCTTGTTTTCATATTTTGCCAAAATTAAGATAAGTTTTGATTTTCTTTCAGGAACTTTTAATGCTTTGTTTTGTTTGGCTTTTTTTCCCCCCCCACTACCTTTTTTTTTTTTTTTTCTCTACTTCCACATGTCCCTCTGTTTTTCTAAAATGTTAATAGCTTTTATTTAAAATGAGCTTTAAGAGCTTATTAGTTTATGGTATTTAGTTGTGCAAGTTGTCCTGCCAGCTCTATGGAGCATTTCAGAACACAATCTTCCTGACAAGTTAGGATCCAAAATAATTTAGCCTGAAGCTCTTGGCAGCATGTCCATTTCTTCACACCAGTACTGTACAACATAGGGTTAGAAAGTTAACATTTCTAATAGGTAGAATTTTTAATATCTCCCAATATGAAAAAAATTATACAAAAAAAGCATGAGCCTTATAATTCCACAAATTCAGCATTGTCTTTGCACTGCCTGGGATTTTTCATCATTGTGCCATGCTGATGGCCAAATTTTATTCAATTTATTAATAAAGTCAGTCCAAACTGGACTAGTCTGCATTTTACTTGCAGAAGTGAAACAAACAAGCTTTGAATATAAGCTGTATGGCTACCAACTCTTTACACTACTACTGTCATAGCTGACTTAATGTGATTCTTATCAGAAAAACTGCCTGAAAACCTTCCTCTACTCTCTGTCTAATGTAACTGAGTAATTTAGCCGTGCTTAAACAGTGACTGATACTCCTTAGTTCCAAAGACAATGTTGGTGATGTTGCTCTAGTTCTCTTCTTGATCACTGGTTTTGATTAATTTTCCTCTTACATCCTTCCAAACCACCTACAGTATCTTTCTTAAAAAAAAAATCTCTTTTGTCTTTGTTTCTTCATCAAGTGATCTGTTCTCAATGTTTTGTACACAGCTCATTAATAATTTTGCATTTTCAAAAGAATATGGACCATAGATGAAACCTACTCAGAATGATATGAAATATATCTGAAAGATACTCTTCTGGAACGTGTTTAAAACTTCATAACTCAGTTTTCCAGTTTTTCTAGGTGTATTTTCAGTGGTTGTTTGTCTGGAAATTGTCAGAAATATAAGAGCTATACCCTATTTACAGATTCTGGTGGAAAGAAGCATTAAGACTTTAGAGGAAATGAGCTGATAAACAGAAGGGATTCCTCTTTATATCTGGTCAGGAAAACAAAAGTTTAAAGTTTAAAAGTATCAAATATATATGTTCAGGTTATAAACCTATGCAGAGCTCAGCGGACATTGACACATAATGCCAATAATTTAATGAAGTCCAAACAAGCCACAATAATTGCTTAGAATAAATAAAGAAAAATTTACGAGTTCCCTTCTAAAGACAGTATAGCTGTAGCAGTAATGAATGTCTTCAGTAACTACTCACGTAGTTCCTCTGATGTTACACTTGAGATTAATATCCCTTTGAGATTCTCTGTTGGAAATGGAGAAGGAACTTCGCTGCATCCCATTTGAACAGATTTTTAAATGATATCAGTATCACTGGAAATAGGTGTATATTTCTTTCAGCACTGATCATTTTAGGTGAGCAAGATTCATAGAAAATTAGTTGAAAAAAAGAAAGGTAAAAGTGCTGAAGCAGAGAAATTCTAACTACATTAGTTTCATTTGCTTTTCTGCTTCATATCCTGCATCCTTTAAATCTAGGTAAGAATTCAGTTGGAAGGCTGTGATATGAGTCAGCAGACCACACTCAACATCTTTGAACATTTCTTACCAGTATCATCACTAAATTTCTTTTCTCTGAGCAAACATTGTAAGCTTGCTTTAATTTCAGTGGAAATCTTCATTGAGGCAGGATGGTACACGAACTATTTGGAGACGTACTGAAAGGTGCAGGCAGTGGTGATTGATTTGTTTTTTCTATGGGAAAAATTCATCTATTTGTGACAGTGTTGCTAAAACCTTTCATTAGTATGAAGCAGACAAAAGTCATTGAATCAAGATTTCTCTAAAACACTAAGATCCAAGCTTGTGGAGAGCAAAAATTAATTTTTTACTTATTTATACAGTACAAAAGGAAAAAAAGATGCATTTTGCTTTGCACAGCTACTTAAATATTTGTTAGGACATACGGCAAATATAATTTATTTTGCACTTATAGTCCTAACAAGTTTAGATTAATCTAAATAATGGTAACATATGTTTTATTCTTCCTATCACCAGTGCAATCAACTCTTTTTTAACTTACATGTAAGTGTCACTGAAATCTATTTACTTCAACAAGCTTTAGTTCAGGCATTTGCTTGCTTTTCCTCACTACTACTTGGTTATTTAAAAATAGAAATGATGAATATTTCAACCAGTAAAAAGGATTTTATCTTGGATGTTCAACCTCCACTTATTTTTTTCTCTAGTGTGACTTCTCACAGCACAGGCATGGGGAGGAATAAAGTCAATGACCACTAAAATATCACAAAAGCATGTAAATCAAATCTTATCTAATGGAATGCACCCCTGCACACAGTAGCAGGGTTGGAATTAGATGATCTGTAAGGTCCCTTCCAAAACCATTCTGATTGATTTTGTGAAATACATTGCTGTATTTTTCTTACAGTTACTGAGTCCACCCTGCAAGGAGTGAGATTTGAAAATAATTGGAAGTTTGCTCAGGTGGAGATTTACTAGAGGACTGCTATAGGTAAAAGAGATGGAATGAATAAGAAAAGCTGTGTTACCAGAAGTTCACAACAGGTGGAAAACTGTTTCTGCAAGACTGCATAGAATGGAAAAACAATAACAGTGCCATGAAGGAGAGATATATATTTAAATCTTAAATTGGTCACCTAAATGTACTCTAGACTGGAGTCCTTCTCCAGCCTGTGAAGAGAATGAAGTGTTCCAGAGAGTAATTTGTTCAATTCATATTGAATATCTCAATGGAAGGAATAAATGGAATGGGGCGAATTGTTTGGAATGAATAAATGTTTGGAAGGAATAAATGGAATGGGGCGAATTGGGCGAATCTGTTGCTGGTAGCTTAGATGAATATGGAAAGATACAGTTCCTCTTAGGAGAAATATCCAGCATGTTTTAAATTATACATTTTTAAGCTGAGTTCTGAAATGCATTTCATATAATTTGTTAAAACAGTATGCTCAATAACTGCATTGCTATTTGTTCTGATATAAAGTTGAGAAAACTCAAATGTTAGCCCATTGACCGAGTCTGAAAAAACACAGAACTCTGGTTGGAAGTTACCACCATTATTGTACCTTGCAAGCTTTAAAACTGTTTTTAATCTGTGCTGTCTGCCAGAGGAAATAAGCAAACAAAAATAGGATTGTTCTCTCGTTTATGAGTTTGAAATTTGAAATATGATCCCAGGTCTGCTAAAGACAGTGAGAAAAAAAAACACATTTTACAAGGAATGAGCTTTACATATAACCACATGCCTTGCAGTTATAAAAAAATATAAGCCTAAAAAAGGAGATTGTCTTTTTTAATGAATGATTCTATGATTTGTTTGCAGCATTAATAGAGTAAGCATATCACTTATATCACATGAAAGAGTGGTTACAGTAGTAACACAGTAAGTAGTACAACTACTAGTGTAGTGTCAATGTTTTTTTTTATGATTTTTTTTTTTTTTCCTGTTTAGAACTATATGCAGTGTATTGTGTTCTTTTGCTTTGGTGTAAAGCACATACTTGGCACACAAGTATGCCTAATCATAATAGGGGATAGTTGTATGCGCTTTAAATAGTGGTTAAAGATAGCAGTGTATTATGTTCATGTTTTGCTCAAGCATATTTGTCCAATATCTAGGCATAGATAAAACACACACATAAATCAACTGATGGATCCAAAGAATGCCAACATTATCAAAAATGTGATTACAAATATATATATATATTAGAGGACACTCTGGCCATTGCATATATTAAATCAAAATCATAGAATGGTTTGGGTTGTAAGGGACCTTTAAGATCATTTAGTTGCAACCCCGCTGCTATAGGCAGGGACACGTCCCTCTACACCAGGTTGCTCAAATCCCCTTTTAGACTAGTTTTGAATGCTTACAGGGAGGGGGCATCCATAACCTCACCTGTCCTCATAGATCCATTGTCGTCTGGAATTTATTTTGAAGGCAGTGATATCTGCAAGAACTTAAAGTAATTAAATAAATATATATATATTATTTCAAATTACTCAGAATTTTACATATGTGTAGACATGATGTGACTATGTGAATAGACACAGACAGAACAGGTTTGGAGCATAACCCGAAGGATCTAAAAATGTACCAAAGGAAGTCACAAAACTTAAGTTGAAAAAATTAACCATGTTACTCAGCAAAATGAGGAATTAAAACTAAACATAGGAAATTTTAAATGTTGCTTTATGTTCCTTAAAATGATGAAGAAAGATTTGAAACAAATTTATACACACTGTAGAGTAATTACATGGTCGTTGCACTTCCCTGTGTGAAGTCGGTGCACTGCATCTTCTTTTCTGAGATGAACATCTTTACAAGTCCTGCATACTTTTCTTGCTGAGTAGGTCAAAATAAATCCAACTATTCAGGTCTCCAAAAAGCACATTATGATCTTCGATATTAATTGTGATTGAAAGTCTTTTTAAAGCATGAAACCTCTAGTTATTTTAGACAAGTTTATATTACTTTTTGCTGCTTATGCTGCTTTAATAATACAGAGATAAACTATATGTAAGTACTGAGATATTCCTTTGAGAAAAATAAATGGCCATTAACCAATATTATTGCATTATTGGAGAAAAAATACAAAAATGAATATTTTCTTTCACATAAAATAAGCTATGCCGTAATTGTACGTTATTGTGATTTCCCTTACTTGATATTTTCAATGAACTGCAAAGAAATTTTTTGTGGGTAATCCACCAGAGAGCTGACCATACAACTGATCATGTATGGCTTGAAGACATTCTATGTTTTTCACTTTTTACCATTGCATTAAATTCCTGCAAAATGTATGTTAAAGTACATGTATCTCTAGCCAGATTTTTTTTTTTACTTTTTTTTTTTTCCCCTGAGTCTCTAGGTTCACCATAAATTTTCAGTTTTTCTGTTCTATTCCTCCTTTCTTCCCTTTCATAACTGATCCTTGTCCTCAGAGCCGCCCACTGTTTCTTAATCCAGACTTGCAAAAAGAAAAAGGAAAAAAAAAAAAGATATTGTCATCTGCTTCCCCATGGCATTAGTTTAAGGAAAAAACTAATAATTAGGTAGGCCAAAGGCTACTATTTCAAGAAGGATTTAAGTACAAAATACAAGCATTGGAACAAAATGATGTGATTTGTAAAATGATGTGTAAAATGATTTGTAAAGTGATGTGATATGTAAAAAACATATCTATGTTTCAAATTACATGTGACGCATTTCCTGTTTCTGCTGAAGTGTGCGTGCATATGTTTACATTATAACTTCCCGCCTGTTGCCTCTGTTAGTACTTAAGTGTATCAAAACATCTTACGTTATTTATCCTGTCACTACTGAGTTTCAGAGCAGATGGAGAATTGATCCTACACAAATGGCATTTTTACTGGGCAGAACTAGCAGTTTTCATTAGATTGGTGTATTATGCCTACTGAAAGAAACATAAAAAAAAACATTTTCAAGGCTCTTTCCTTTGTGAGTCTTATAGATTGAGTAAACCAATATTCCATTCTCTCCCCTGTAAGAAAAGAGAGTGTGCACAGAGCAGAAAATTGAGAAAAAAATGCTGACAAAGTGAAAGATGTTCTTCCCAGCTGTAATATTTGAAGTCCTCTACAGCTGTCAAGATAAGAATTTGATTTCAACAGGCACTTATGAGATCCTATTAGTAAAAAAATTACTTGTCAGAATGGAATCATTGTCAAGAGATTTAAGTTCTTAGTTACGTAAAAAGTATTATTCTAGTAGTATTAGGACTTCTGTCTTTTTTTTCCAATTAATAGTTACTGGAAGGTGATACTTTTAACTTTTTAGCTCATTAAGAGAAAATAAAAAGGACAGGTCATGAACTAAATCAATTTCTAAAGGTAATATGATGTGGAATGTACAGCTGAAGGAAACCAACAGCAATAAGCACTTCAGCAAACATGAGACATGCAGACATCCTGCAGATAATTATGCAGAACAGTAGATCTGGATAGCTAGCTGCCATCCCTGGTGCACCTTTTTTGGTGTGAAATGCAATTCCATATAATCTTTTCCGTGATTTATGATTTCTCCTTTTAAAGGCACAGAATGGTTTTGGAAATGAAGCATGTGACCAGCAGTAATAGAAATCCCTTTTTAAATCCTTGCAAACACAAAACAGAAGGCCCAGAAGGTAAGGTAGAAGGCAGTTTTCTATGCTTCATTGACTCACACCTGGCTATAAGAGTTACCAAACAGATTGAGCAGGTTAAAAAAAAAAAGCATATAACTGGGACTTCCCAGATCTCTTGTAAGTCTGCAGTGATTGGGAAGAATATTCTCTCATCTATTTTTCTGTTCATATTTTGTGTTCTGTTTTCCTCCTATTAACCTTTGCTTGTCAGTATTTTTTTTACTTCTGTCTCCTTTGCTCCTGTCCTCTCACACTCTTAAACTTATTTTATGTTTTGTATGTTTTTATTAGAACTGAGCCATATCTCTCTCTCTATATATATACATGTATTTTTCAAGAAGCATACAATCACCAAGGTTCATAGAATCATACGATTGGAAACAACCTATAAGATCATCTAGTCCAAATGCCCTCCCATTAACATTGCTACCACAAACTACTAAACCATATCTTGTAGCTCCTCATCCAGATGGCTCTTGAACACTGCCAGGGATGGTGAACACTGCACCACCTCCCTGGGCAGCCATTCCAGTGCCTGACCACTCTCTGAGAGAAAAAGTTCTTCCTTATGTCTACCCTAAACCTCCTCTGGTACAACTTGCGTCCACTTCCTCGGGTCCTGTTTGTTGCCTGGGAGAAGAGGCCAAACCCCTCCTCATCACAACCTCCCTTTAGGAAGTTGTAGAGTGAAATAAGGTCTCCTCTGAGCCTCCTCTTCTCCAGACTGAACAATCCCAGCTCCCTCAGCTGCTCCTCATAAGACTTATGCTCCAGACCCCACACCAATTTCATTGCCCTACTCTGGACACGTTCCAGGGCCTCAATGTCTTTTTTGAAGTGAGGGGCCCAAAATTGAACACAGTACTCAAGTTGCGGCCTCAGTAGTGCTGAGTACAGGGGGATGATTACCTTCCTGCTCCTGCTGGCCACACTATTTCTAATGCAGGCCAGGATGCTGTTGGCCCTCTTGGCCACCTGGGCACACTGTCAGCTCAAGTTCAGCTGAGCATCAACCAACACCCCCGGGTCACTTTTCTCTTCACAATCATCCAGCCACTCATCCCCAAACCTATAGCACTGCATGGGGTTCTTTGTGGTCAAAGTGCAGGACCCAGCTCTTGGCCTTTTTTGATCCTCTTCCCATTCACCTCATCCCAGCGATCCAGCTTATCTAAATCCCTCTGAAGGGCTACCCTACCCTCAGGCAGATCAGCACTACCTCCCAACTTGGTGTCATCTGTAAATTTACTGAGGGTACTCTCAATCCCCTCATCTAGGCCATCAATAAAGATATTAAACAAGATGGGCCCTAGTACCAACCCCTGGGGGACACCACTTATAAAGGGTTGCCAGCTGGACTTAACTCCATTAACCACTATCTGCTGGGCACAGCCCTCTAGCCAGTTCCTTAACCAAAGAAAAGTATACCTGTTCAGGCCACAGGCAGCCAGTTCTCCAGAAAAATATTGTGAGAGACTGTGTCAAAGGCTTTGCTGAAGTCTAGGTAGACTACATAGATAGCCTTTCCCTCGTCTACTAGTCTGGTCATTCAGCTGTAGAAGTAGATGAGGTTGGTCAAGCACAACCTGCCTTTCATGAACCCATGCTGGCTGGACCTGATCCCCTGGATGCCATGCACATGCCATGTGATCTCACCCAAGACAATTTACTCCATAACTTTCCCTGGTACTGAGGTCAGACTGACAGGCCAGTAGTTCCCTGGATCCTCCTTATGCCCTTGTAGGTGGGAGTCACATCGGCAAGCCTCCAACCCTCTGGGATTTCTCCGGATAACCGGGAGTGCTGGTAGATGGTTGAGAGTGGCTCAGCAATCACCCCCGCCAGCTCCCTCACCTCCCAACAATGAAGTCCATCCAGTCCTATGAACTTGTGACAGTCCAGATGGAGGAGCTCTCTGTCTCCACCTGAATCACTGGGGGCGTGTTCTGCATAGCATCTCAGACTTCCAGATCAGGCCGTAAAGTGCCCTGAGGATAACTGATATGCCTATTAAAAGGCAGATGTAAAGAAGGCATTGAAGACCTCAGCCTTCTCCTTATCCTCAGTGGTCACCTTCCCTGCTGCATTAAGTAAAGGATGGAAATTCTCCCTGGTTCTTCTCTTACTATTGATATATTTATAAAAGGATTTCTTATTCTCTTTTACTACAGTGGCCAATCTGAGTTCAAGTTGGGCTTTTGCCCTCCTAACTTCCTCCCTGCATACCTTAGCAACTTCCTTGTAATCTCCTCAAGTAGCCTGTCCTTTCTTCCAGAGGACATAGACTCTCTTTTTCTTCCAGAGTCTCAACAACAGTTTTTGGCTCATCCACACCAGTCTTCTTCCCTTACAGTTTGTCTTACGGCATTCAGGGACAGCATGTTCTTGTGCCTTTAAGATTTCCTTCTCAAGAAGCGTCCAGGCTTCCAGGAATCCAGGAAGCCTGGACATCTTTGCCTTTAAAGAGTGACTCCCAGGGGACCCATGCTACAAGCGTCCTGAACAGGTCAAAGTCCACCCTCTTGAAGTTCAAGATAGCAGTTTTGCTGGTTACCCTTCTAACCTCTCCAAGAATAGAGAATTCTACAATTTCATGGTCGCTCTGCCCAAGAGAGTCCCCAGCTTTCACATCTCCCACCAGTCCTTCTCTGTTAGTGAAGAGCAGATCTACCAGAGGTGGTGGAAAAAGAACTCTAAGATCATTAACCATTCACTTACCACCAATATTGTCCACTAAACCATGTTCCTTAATGCTGCATCTACCCTTAAACATCTCTAGGGATGATGATTCTTCCATATCCCTGGACAACCTGTTCCAATGCCTGACCACTCTTTCTGAGAAAAAATTCTTGCTAATATCCAATCTGAACTGCCCCTGGCTCAACCTGAGGCCATTATCTCTTGTCCTGTCACTTTTATACAAGAAGAGGCTGATCCCCAACTTGCTATGGCCTCCTTTCAGGCAATCATAAAGAGCAATAAGGTCTCCACCTTGCTTCCACCAACCTGAACAATTCCAGTTCCCTCAACCTCTCCTAATTAAGACTTGCATTCCAGATTCCCCGCCAGCATTGCTGCCCTTCTCTGAGCACACTCCAGGGCCTCAACATCTTTCTTGTAGTGAGAAGCCCATAACTGGTGTGGCCTCACCAGTGCTGAGTTCAGGGAGACGATCATCACCCTGGTTCTGCTGACTACATTATTTCTTCTAGAAGTCAGGATGCCATTGGCCTTCTTGGCCACCTGTGCAAGCCACTGCTTCATGCTCAGCTGAGCATCAACCAACACTTCCAAATATTTTCCCTCCATCTATGTTGCCAGCCACTCTGCCCTAAATGTGTAATGATGCATGGGATTTTTCTGACCAAAGTGCAGGACCCAGCACCCTGGTCTTGTTGAACTTCATCCCGCTGGTCTCAGCTCATCAATCCAATCTATCTAGATCCCCCTGTAGGGCCTTCCTAACCTTAGGCAGATCAACAAATAATTACAAATATAACGCTGAATTATTAAAAAATGATTGAATGGCACATTTTAAAGGAAAATATTCTGAGGATACAGCATAACACCTTAATATTTTGACAAGCAACACATTTTGTTTTCAATTCAGCCAATTATAAGTTCTAAAATATGAATTATCTATTTTCCAGTCTTAAAATTGTTCATAACAGTACTAGATCTAGCTGCATGATTGATTACAAAGTAGATGACATTTGTTTGGTTAATATCTAGATTGATTTTACTTGGAAGTTAATTCTTCAGACAATACAAAGACTGTTTTCTGCCTTACTGTCCTTCTTTTGTGGGTAAAAGCTCAAGAAGGAAAATAACAGGGAAAGCATTAGCAGGAGTGCAATATTGTAAATCAAAAGAAAAAAAAATTAAGACTCTACTGCCTCAAATATGCTGTACTACTCACATAAGCTAGGAAATACTGGTACAAATGTGTTAGCCATTTAGCTAGCGAACCTGAAAGACAGAGGTCCACGAGGAATTAAAAGTCAACAGGCTCTGAAAGAACGTATGTACAACCAATGGCACCTAAAAAGCCTGTCTCAGAGAAGAGAAAGTTTATGCGTATCCTGAACTGGTTTATCTGAGGAATTTCTTTGTAGAATGAGGTTCACGCTGTGATGACAGATGCTCCATAGTAGATTGGGAAAACTGGAACAAGGATTGCCAAATGAAAGCTGCATCACTGAACAGTTGTGAAAGAGGTGTACTCACCCCATGCACCCTTACCCCCCTTTGCCCTGGAGTCAACTGCAAGAACGCTAAAGATCTACCTTTCATATACAGAGCCTTTGAAGTCTGAAGCAGTCTCCAGGGCAATCATTCATGCAACTATTTTCCTTGTTACTCGTGCAAGTTGAGGGCAAAACAATCAAAGGTTTTCTCATCAGGGAATGATAAATTGTAACAGAAATCCCTTAGAAAAAGTATGCAATGGAAGACTAGAGCATAGACCTAAGGCAAACAGCAGAGCTGCCTTGAATGTTAGGGCAACTTACAATTAATTATTACATAGGAATTACATAAGTTTGGGAAGAAAACTGACAGATTAAGCACTGATTACTTTTTTTGTAATGGATACAGGGTGGTATTAAAAGAAGCTTAATATCTTACCAATAAGTTTAATTGAGGTAGTTACACCGAAGTTAATTTGTGCTGTGGCATATGAGTATTCTGGCATCTCACAGAGCTGAAAAAAAAAAAATCACTTCTAACATTGCCACAGATATTAATTTAGGCATTCAGTTCTTGGATTTGATCAATGGGATTTATCACCATTGTAAAGCTGAGGCATTTCAACATATTTGGTACAAGTATATAAATCTCTTCTTTTGAATTGTAGTAAATTTTTGTTCCAAACAAATGTATCTACCAATTGTTTTGTACTGTACTGGTATAATTATTCTTTTTTTTCCCACAACTTTTTCTACTTAAGGGACATACAAGTTCCAATGGTAGACAGAGGTCACCAGTGTGGACACAGACAGCATGTTCTGGAAGGATGTAGCCTTTGGCAAATGGACATAAGCCAACAGAGGCCATCTGGCTTCAGGGCCCAGGACTAGTCCCTGAAATTCCTTAATTGAACGATACAGATGTAACAATATACAGCTCATTATATTGTATCCACATGGTAAAACATACTCGGTATTAATTTTTATAAGCATGAGTGGGCTTAGAGTTTTGATTATCTGTTGTATTTGTATCTGAAAATCTGAAATATTTTTTTTAACTGATTATTTTGTTTGAAAAATGGAAAAGTTACAGAAACAGATAGGTAAAAGTGATACATTTTATCTGACACTAAAAAATAGATCTAGTTAATTCTGTCCCTTAAAAATTAAAATTAAAATTTTAATTAAAAATTAAAAACATATTAAAAAAAAGATAAAAGACTAATCAAAAAGTTTTATATCTTTGGAAAAAAATTGAACTCTGTCTCTTTCACCACATTTTGACCAAAGTTTTGGAAGCAAAAGTATCCTCTAGCTATAATAAAAACTAAGGTATTATGGCTTCTGACTTCTGCTAAAGTATTTTTGATTATTCAATGTCTGATTTCAATTTCTGATTTTGTAAGTTCATCAGAAATCTACTCTTCCCTCTAATTTCCCACTACAATTGGGAAAAAAAAAACTTCCAGGACACCTGGCATGTGCTGCATGTCCTGATTATGGCATCAGAATATGCAATTGTGAGAAAGCACAAAGATCTATTAAAAAAAATTTTAAAAAATTTAAAAAGGAATTAAACCGTACTGGTAATGAACAGCCTCCTGACAACATCTGCTTAATTTTTGCCTCAGAGAGATCCACTAAGTTCATTTCAGCACAGACTCCGATAGTGATCAAAGAGAGAGATAGAGGGGACTACATGAGGAAGATTCAAAACAAAACGTTTGATTTGAGATGTAGGATCATAAAAGTACAAGCATCTCTATCCTTAGAAAATCTAGAAATACTTCCAAAGATTGTGTCAGTTTACAGGTTGGTTTAAGGTGATGGTTTCACATGCTTCATCGCTCTTATTTCCACTAAAATAATTTAAAGACATATTCCAAGTTGTTTTATTTTCTGTCAGTAGAAAAATCTATTCATTTTAAACACGTGCTCATTTTGAATTCTCAGCATGAGCTTTATGGTCTTTACCTTACTTGAATAACGATTGAACAATACACTGCATATATTAATTTTTTCTTCTCTTTTTCTTGTATTGGCAGGATGATTAAAACTGTATTAGATAAAGCAACAAAATATGATTTTCTCTGTTGGTTTTCCTGGCTATGTAAAACTGGCATGTTGATTGATGGGAGAATGACACTAGGCAAACCATTATGCAGTCCATTACCTTTGATTTATTAACAAGAGATTATTCTCCATACAGAATTGGAACAGTGTTTCAGGAAAAGAATATGAATAATTTGTACAGTCTCACTTGAATATATCACCTTATGGTGATACCATTTTGGAAATGGTCTTTACTTTTGGTAATGGAAGACTGATTATTTAAGAGGAGACTTTGTAGTTTTGATTAGTTTTTCCTGATGGACTCCTACATTTGCTTTTAACGTAAAACATTGTGACACACATTTAAGTCAACCCAGTTTTACATTCTTCCAACTGCTTTGTTTCTCTGGGCTCAGGGGGAGGTTTGATGCAGATAGTCTGCAGTAACATGCATGAGCAGTCTTACGCTGTATAATTTAAGTTGCCATCTGTTTCAAGGAAAACATTTATGCACGTGTTTTTTGTGTGTGTTTTTTTAAGACAAAATCCTACACAAGACACTGAATTTAAAAGAAAAAAACATCACCAACAAATAACAGAGAACACAGAACAGATGTCCTGATGTTTATTCTGTTAAGTTATTCAGCATATTTGCACATTATCTATCTCTGATCCTCTGTGAACAGGGTGTGGTCCTTACAAAGCTTTCTTATTCATATATAAAGATAGCTTTCATTACACAACTAGGAAAAGGTATATTAAAAGGCAGTCCTTTTGAAGCCTAGGACTTTCTGAACTGCTATGAACAATTCTAGAGGAAACAGGGTTTAGGCTACAATAATGGGAAATCTCAGAGAATCTCAGAGAAGGCTTTTTTTTTTTTTTTTTTTTTAAATCCTGAATGAGCCACTTTCCTTCCAAGAGTTACTTCCTACTCTAAGTTTTCTTCTCCATTCTTCCTCAATTCCAAATACCCAAATTTAAATGTTTGCTTGTTCATTTCCCTCTGCTACTATTTTGCGTCTCAGTCTTGTTTTCCACATATCAGTGCACACACTCATGGATTACAACCAGGAGTAACTGTAGAGGGAACAGCCTATTCCAGCAACCCCTGGGCAGTCTGTATAAGCAGATGATGACCACCTCTTCATCAGCCACTAACTGAAGAGCTGCTTTGCTAGAGGACCAGGGGAATATGTGTGCCCACCTGCCTAGCTCAGCAAGCACAATAAACAGACCGAAATTTTGACAGGGAACTTGCACAGGAGGCACACCCAAGCTGCTGTAAGCAGGAGCTGGTTAGTTGAAAGTGGCAGGTTAAGCAGTCTTGTTTCTGGGGAACTTTGATTTTAATTTATTGCCAATTAACAAAAATTCCTAATCACTCAATTAGCCTTAAGACAACATAAACAACTCAATAAATCTCTTCCCCTCAAGCTCAGCATTGGCATTACCTCTCATACGCCTGCCAATTCTCAGCTATGCCTGTGGTTTTCTGGCACTTCCATCAGTCCCTCTGAGCACCCTGGTTGAGGGGAAGCCAAGGAGATGGGGCTAGTGTGTAATGATGTATTTCTGCTGTTTCTAGGTACTTTCTCTATGCTTTTGGCTTCTCCCTTATATTTTTCTTCCCTAGTGTGGTTATAATTGTCCAGGTACATCTCTCTCAGGTGTGGCTTGGATCACAGACTTCAGGGATAGCTCTCCTTACAGGTACTTCAGCACAGCCACACTGTCCCCTTCCTGCATCTCCCCTATTTTTACTACCCCTGTGGCTGCTGCATGGTTTCACCTTTGCCTGCCCAACCCAGTGCATATCTAAGATCCAGATGCAGATGACATGGGGCTGTTTGTGGCCTCTGCTGGCTCAGGTCCAACTTGCCTCATTTCAATCAAAAGTAAGACTTCAAAAAATTTTATTTTATCTTATTTGTTTTTGTTTTGGAACTATCTTTCTATAGTGGGTCAAATATATTTATTCTTTAATATTCCATACATAAGTGGGAACAAACTTGCAGAACAAATATATAAAGATCAACTTCACTGATTAATAGCATTGAAATCTTGAGTTACTCAAGTATAACATAGATTCTATTTAGTGAAAGCGTCCTGAAAATTTATCCCAGTGTAGGTGAAGTGAGGTAAAGAAAGAAATTCTGAAGGTGGTAATGATGAGCTATCAGGAACACCTGGCAATTATTTTTTAGATATAAAGATTTTTAGAAGTTGGTGAGTGTGCTGCTTGCTGTTATAAAGCAAAGTGAAGAAGTAAGCTGTAAATTCTCAAAAGTGAAGCAAAAATGTAGATTCTCTTTTCAGCAACTTATTAAAAAAATACTGAAGTTTTTAAAGAATTTTTCCCTCGATACAGATGAGGGAAAAATAGATCTTGATGTGAGATTCCCTAGAGTTATCATCACTAACAGAGATAGAGACAGACCCAGCTATTTGGGGTTATCAATATGCAGAGACAGAGAAACTCCTACACTTGTGAGCCATGTGCTGAATCATGACTTTATGCTATGTTTTTTTTAATTGTGCTAAAAGAGGGCTAAAGTAAGTTATAGTCATGATGTCCTTCTTTATTATCTTAAGTGTTTTGCTGTTACAGTATTCTTCTTAGATTGTTAACAGAACATTTCAGAGACAGTATCACAATTTTCAAATGATTTTAATTTTTAGTTAATGATGCTTATTTTTTTTAACAATGGACCTCTGCAAAATGACTAAGTTAACTTTTCCAGTCTATTATACATTGGAATTTGTCAAAGGAAAAGACTTCTCAATTCATGTTTCTTAAATTGGATCAAGATTTAAATGGTTTCATAATGTTTTAACAGCAAGCAATTGTCCAGCAGTGAATTATACAATCAGGATCAATACCAGCAATAAAATAGAACAGTTGCAGTACTACAGGGAAGATTTGAAACACCCACAAGTTCATAAACACTTTTATATTCCCCTAAATTTATTTCAAAAAGACTGAAAAATACACAATTACAATATTTTCTCTAGCAGAAAATAGGGGTTACCAGTAGGCCCTCTCCCTCCTGGGACTGGGATTGCTCTACTTGTACATCCCTTCTGTGAGGAGTGGAGAGAGAGCCACACTAAATCTGCCAAGTTAAACCACAACAGCTTATTTACTACTTATTCACAGAATGATTTCTTTGTTTCGAAGTTTGCTATTTATGTTCACATTCACATTTTACCAGGTTATCCAAGGCAGTCATTTGCCAAAGGTTGACCACACAAGTACATTCAACTTAGAAGTTAGGCCTAAAATGCTAACATCTGAGAAGTGATGAAAGAAAGAGAAAAGAGGACTTCTTAGAAGTATTGAAAATAAGAGCAATTGTATGTGTTAAGAAATGTTTATTTGCAAACATTCAGTACCAAAAACTCAATATTTAGCCTATCTAAGGAACAATTTATAAAAAGTGTGAATGACTTTGGGCACCATGAAATGCATGACTTTTTTCATCTCCTAGCAGAACTTCAGAAAGATGCACGCCTGCTGGCTTGCACACCCAACTTTTTGTTAAGTTTTATTCCTACCCTGAAAGTAACTGAGAGACCTTTTAAACCCCTGTGTTAAGATACCACGGCTCTCCCATATTTGTTATGTAACCAAGTGGAGAAGCGAAACTACCTAGGAAAAGTGGAGAAAATAGACTTAATGGCTAAAAGAACAGCCTTCCTGTTCTTCTGGAATCAAGGTCCACTACTGGGATATATATTTTTTTTAAATCTGTACTTCCTTTCTGTTCAGAATAAATAGCAAACTCTGTCAGAAAGGACAGTAACTGTATTACCAGCCTGTTAAAAGAAGTTGGCTTTCCTTTAATCAAAGCATTTATGCTAATCCTCTGTTACATTAACATATTATATAAAGTATTAGAACAATAATTTTTCTTGGGAAACTAGAGCTGCAAGACTGAGAACAAGTATACAAGATAGTCTACTGAAATAGATTCCAGGACAGAAATTGCATAGAAATGGGAATAAAGTGATATTAATGCTACTGTTGCATTTGAACAATGGGATGTTTCTGCTTCATGGTGCACTATGACTTGTCTAGACCAGGCAGGCCAACAAGGCATTTTGTTCTTCCCCTCTCAGATGCAAAGGATTCTGTTGTTAAATGCCCAACAGCACTCAAGAAATTATTAATGCATATACTCTGGACAGGACCAAGTGTTGCATTGCCTCCTACAACCGAGACAATCTGCAAGATTCATAATATTTAGTTTTTCAGTATATTGAAAGATTATTTCCTCAACCCAGGATCAATGATGGTTTTAGTTGTGATTTTTCTTAAAGCTTCTTTAATTCACTACCATTTCACAGCTTTTTTTTTTTTTTTCAGGTTCTTTTGCTTACTTTCAGACCCATATGGATTAGCTTCCAGTTGATACAGTCATAATCAGAAGCCAAACAGGCTATCAGAATGCTAATCTTTTTGTACTGCATTGCTCTCCATTGTCTTCATTGTTAACCTAGGTCAACCACACTGCCAGAGCTATCCTTGCTGACATTACAGTGTCTAACTTACACCCTTTTTTTTTCTTTTTTTTTGTTCTGCTATTGTGTTCATTACTTCTCAGCTAGCCTACTGCACCTAAAACAACTTATCAGCTATGTTCCTTTACAATTAAGAAAAAAATATATCCCTCCTACATCACTCATAAAAACAGCCTTGTATCCCTTTGACGATTTATTGCTTGTTTATTTCCCCCTTGTTTATGCGTATTTATCTCACTAGAGCTTGAAGCATTTATTTTGTTGTTAAAAAAATTTTGTATTTGAATCTTTTGACATGTAGTCTTCTCTTGATATGATGTTTTGGAACCATCAGGGTTTTTCAGTATTAAATTCTGAGCCCTGTGATTATACAGCCCTCCTGATATAACTTGGTTTCTCACAGGAAATATTTCTTTTATATTTATTGCGTATGTAATACTGTAAACAAACAAAATCACAAATGCTGTAATACTTTTGCCTTCGGAGAAAAAAAAAAAAAAAAGGCATAAAATTTTGATTCAAAGAAAAAATTGTGTAAAGTAAAAATTAGATGAGCCCAAACTGCAGTATCTGGGCCCAGTGTTGTATGTACGTAAGCATGCCTATTTGTACACCATTCAAGCAGGAATGGAAAGAGAGCATTACAGAAACCCTGTATTACCAGCTAAAAATAAACAAATGAAAAAAACAACAACAAAAAAAATCAAACTCCATATGAAGAAATTATACTAGGAAGGAAATAACCCCCAGACAAAAAGATGATGTTAAAGTCTGCTAAGTGATTCTTCTCTCTAGTGGAAGAACTATGACTCACCAACTTAATGATCTTTGGAGTTAGGATTTCAACACTCTTCCTCTTAAACAGAATTACATCTCTTTGTACAATGCTCTTTCAATAGGTTTTAGCATGGAACTAACTGACATTAAGCAAGCATCTGTGCTTCAGTAAAGAATATCACTGCCTACCACTGCGGAAAAATATATTTTTTTTAATTGAACATTGAGGCCAAACTGTAGTTTTTGAATGAACATACTAGAAAACAACATAGCCAACGTTGCATATGAATTACCAAAGGTATTATGATACAATCATGATTTTGACACCGTTCTTAAAAGGTGTATGGGAACTGTTGAGTCCTAGTTCACTCTGATCACCCGAGGCAAGCACTGCATCAGCCACGGGAGCACAGGTGAAGAGAATTCAGCTGTGTGACTGGAAGGGGTGGAGCCTGGCTCCACCTCTTCTAGACCCCATTTGAGTGCTGACTGCCACTGAGGAAGAATGATTTCCTGAGGATGTCCTCTTTGGAGTTTTCCTACAAGCGCAGGATATGGGTGAGCATTTTCATTTATTTTCCATTATCTCTAACTGTTCAATCTGTAGATACCAGCCTGATCATGTCACTCTGTATATTTGTTGATCTTACATAAGGGTGGTTGTTTTTTTTTTGTTTTTTTTTTTTTGTTTGTTTGTTTTTTTTTTTTAATATAAATAAGTCTTATATTCACAGTAAATTCTTTTCCTGAAAAGGCACCACTGGAAGTAAAGCTTTTAATATAGTGTTGATTTTAAAAAAAAAAAAAAAAAAAAAAAAAAAAAGCACATGAATAGCAGCATAACTGCAAGCAAAAAATATTCTCAAGAAATACTATATGGAAAGCTATCATTTTATATAAAATATTTTGTTCTTGATGGTGAACTTTAGTTGAAAGCCACTTAGAACAAATTCTAAAATCCTGATTTTTAAAAAAGAATTTAATCTGAGATGCAGTATGTACTACTTATTATTCAGACCCATATCATGTATATGGGTAACCCTGAAAATAATGTCCCCTATTTATTCCTGTAGAAACTATGACAGATACATAGAGCACAATGGCACTATTTGGCAGCTTTTGCTGCACCCATAGAAATCTGCCCTATAGTGGAGGTGCACCACTTTTTCTGTGTCACAGTTGAAAAACATCATCCACACGTCACTGTACACATATCCACTGGTTGGTCTCCATAAATGGTCAGAAAATGTTGATGATTGTCAGTGGGAGCCATTTTTACCATATGGACAAATTCAGTGACGCATCTTTGCTTTCATGATTCCATCTCAGATGCCTTTTTGCCAGTCTGCCCCTCTGCTGCTATCTGTCATGCAGCAACAACATGTAATAGAATATTGGTGGGAAGGGTCTATCTCTATTGCCATACCAACAAAAATTTGTGGGCCAATAAAATAAAATGAGAGGCATTACTTTTGGATCAGGCCTCATATTACTTTATCACTGGCATACACAAGATTTTCTAAGAAACTGTTGACTGTATATGACCATACTCCTGCTGACTATGGTAGAAACACAATCCTCTGTAAAGAATACTATGTGTAGTAAGCAAACAATTTTCTTCAATCCTATTCTGTGCATTCTTTTGAATAAGTATGGGGCTGTAGAATCATAGCCAAATAAGTTATGTCCTTTTTCCTACTTGTTTAATTTCTAGGCATTTTTATTAAAGTAAAACAAATAGTAGAATTTTTTTCAAGTATAGTAAGGATTATTTATTTTTTGTTTCAATAGAACAATAAAAGCACATGCTAATTGTGCTCTGTTTTAGTTCTAATTGTCACAAGCGTAATTGTGAGTAACGAATAATTATTACTTACTGTAGTTATAAATGACATTTTGATAACTCAACTTTGCAGAACTTTAATCAGAGACACTGAGACATGTTTTAAAGGATGGATGTCTTTATCATAACAACTTCCTTTTGTATTGTTTTCCTTTCATATCTTTCACTATAGAGTTCATGTCAAGGACTTATAAATAGAAAGTGTTACGTGAAACGTAAATACTGTAAAGTTACACTTGAATAATGCACATCTCCAAGAACATCCAAAAACTTGCAATTTCTTTCCTACTTTGTTGAAGACATCCTAAACCATATAGTTCTCATCTGCCTGGCAGAATGAATTACGAGTAGAAGGTTATTGTCATGTACAAATTGAAAGAGAGGTTGGAACTACAGATAAGAACACATAGAGTAATTACTAACTAAGGAAATATAAGTTTGTGTTTTCAGAAGCTGTTTATCAAGAGAAAGAAGGGCTATCATCAGCTCTTCTTGAGAATAGGGTAAAAAAGAATATCCCGTCAGAGAAAACAGAAGGTGAAATTTTTGATCTACTGAAAGATTAAGTATTTTTTTTTTTTTTTTTTTTGGACAAATGAAAACATAAGTTATTCGTTCAGATGCAAATTAGGCTTCAGACAGCAGCTTGAGGCAGCTGACTAAAGATTCAAGGAGAACTTAAATGAAAAAGAGGAAAATGTAAATATGATAACAGGCAAAATATGTACTCATTACTGTAATGCCTTGCTTAATCTTCTGTATCACACCATTTCATACGTTCCTGTCAAGAAGAGAATGCAGCAGCTGAAATCTGCATTTTTTTGTGTGTCCTAAAGGAATAGTAAGTACAGATCAACATTGGCTATTATGGAAAGTGAGCAATATGTTTGTTACCTTGAGTTTTATATTGTTAGCAACACAACTGGTGATTGTGTCAGATTTACAGCTTATTATCTAGCTCATATTGACAGAGGCACAAACTCCTTCAAGGCTCACAAGGCAACTGCCAGGTATGTAAAGAGCGTTGCATTTCATGTACAAGGGAGAAGAGGGAATATTACAAAAATGTTACGTCCAAAAACACAGAGGTCTCATTTTTGCCATTTGTGTAGATTTTTATAACTTTTTTTGTCTTCTAGGCTTTTTCTCTTTAACATTTACATCAGTGAACATTATTTCATTTATATTTTCTAAGCAGCAAACTTTGTACATCTGCTTTCTTCAGATCACAGATGTCCAGTGTGTGTATGATGCAGTTATGCATACGTCTCATAGCTAAATGTGGAGTATAATTTACAGTATCCATGTAAAGAAAGAGGGCTGAGATGGATGGGGTCAGCCAATTCACTTAAGTGTCACAATTAATACTCAACCCATCATCAAGCACAGCTTCACTTATTGCACCCCTTGGCTCAAGTGAACATATACTTGAATTCAGAGAATCATGTGTTAAACCTTTCTTCCGGTTAGGTTATAACTGGAGAATAGTCCTACCAAAGTACTGCTGTTCTGTGGGTACATTATAAATATGTTGCATTCTGCTGCATTTGTAGGAATCTTCCCTCTTTTCTATAGCTGTTACTCTTACAGTTCTGGTTAAGCTTTATCTTTGAGTCTGTTGGTGGAATCTTGATTTGGTTCAGCTGTGTTTAGTTCAAAAGCCAGCATTTCCTTTCATGTAACTAGAAATGGAAGGAACACAGTTACCCTTGGTAGATAGTAGGTTTCCTAAAGAGGTGGACTCAGCATATAGCAAGGGTACACTTTCTGAAACTCTGAATTTCACCAATTTCACCCAGGCTTACCTATGGACTTCATTATCTTTGTTGACCTTTCAAATATACACTCCTCAAGACATAGACCTGTAGCCTATAACTACTCTGGGACTACTTAATTTCTAACTCTGTGCCATATTTCAGATAACAGAATGCTATTCAATCAAAATTCTCAATCGAGAACTTTATTATATCAAGATGTATGAAGTTTTCTCTTGGAGAGTCACAAAGCACTGATGAGAGATGTTTTTTTCGTTTCTCCTTTGCATACACTGTTTCATATTAAATCAAATAGCAAGTCTGAAAGCAGTTTCAAGGTGCATGATCTTTTTTGGGGAGCACATGTTTCCAGGCTAACTGAATATTATCGTTTTTATACACTTCTTATCAATTATTTTTAATCTTAGTAAAGCTTGGTAAAATCATAGAATGGCTTGGTTTGAAAAGAAGAACAATATTCATACAGTTTCAACCCCCCTGCTATGTGCAGGGTCGCCAGCCACCAGACCAGGCTGCCCAGAGCCACATCCAGCCTGGCCTTGAATGCCTCCGGGGATGGGGCATCCACAACCTCTTTGAGCAACCTGTTCCAGTGTATCACCATCCTCTGTATGAAAAACTTCCTCCTAATATCCAACCTAAACCTCCCCTGTCTCAGTTTAAGACCATTTCCCCCTTGTCCTATCATTATCCACTCTCATAAACAGCTGTTCCCCTTCCTGTTTTATGTGCTCCTTTCAAGTGCTAGAAGGCCACAATGAGCTCTCTTCGGAGCCTTCTCTTCTCCAATCTTCTCTCAATCTTTTCTCATAGGAGAGGTGCTCCAGTCCTCTGATCATTTTAGTGGCTCTTCTCTGGACCCACTCCAAGAGCTCCATGTCCTTCCTGTACTGGGGTCCCCAGGCCTGCATGCAGTACTGCATATGGGGCCTCACAAGAGCTGAGTAGAGGGGGACAATTGCCTCCCTCTCCTTGTTGGCCACCCTATTTTTTTAATGCAGCCCAGCACACACTTGGCCTCCTGCAAAACACAAAACAAACAAACAACAACAACAGCAAAAAAAACAACCAACAAAGACTTAAAGCATTAGCTGGAAAGACGCTTGGGATTTCTTCCTCCACACTGCAGCCTATTTAGCAGTTGCATGTTATAAAAAAGTGTTATCCGTATGTACTACTGATACTTTCCTGTTTAATCTTGAGGCTCTATTATTATAAAAGTATTTTTACATTAATTATGTAAGTTCAAAAACGATGGTCAATCAAAGATCACTGTAGATTACAAATTATTACTGATATTCCCTCTTTTGTAGTCACTGTTAATCATGGGGTTACAGCCTTATCCTAGTTGTGATTTCCTCTTGTTCTGTTGTTTTCTTACGTAGCCTGTAATAAGTGTTTTCTGTAAATTAGTGTGATAGGTCCAGAAATTAGCAAACAATTGAAGTGGACAATTGAATAGAATAGAAAAGAATATTAAAGTGAGGAACCTGATATGACTGTAGATTCAGCTTTTCTTCTTTTAAGATTTGTAGTTTCCTTTACAAAAGAAAATTACCATTGATACAAATGCAGAATCAAAAGACTTAAACTCAGGTCAGTTTTGAAAGAAAAATAAAAAAGAATCTAAAAATACAAAAACTGGAATTACAAAATTATATTTTTTAGGCTCTCTGTGTTTCACCTTCAGAAATGCATCCAGTATCTTCATAGGTTAAACTGACTTTGTATTATGTTATGGAAATTGACATTTTTCTTGTATTTCTATGACTAATCATAGAATCATAGAATCACCAAGGTTGGAAAAGACCTAAAAGATCACCCAGTCCAACCGTTCACCTATTCCCAATAGCTCCTACTAAACCATGTCCCTCAACACAACATCCAGTCTTTCCTTGAACACCCCTAGGGTCGGTGACTCCACCACCTCCCTGGGGAATCACAAAAATCTAAATCACAAGACAAATCAGAAATTTAAACAAACAAACAAACAAAAAAAAAAAAAAAAAAAGGGGGGGGGGTCGAAAGGCATTTCCTAGTTTATCATAATGCCATCTGTTTCAATGTGTGTAATTTTGTACTCAAGAATAGAAAAGGGAAAGGGCCTGGCTATAGTTAAGAATTCAGTGGCTTTGGATAAATTCCACATTCCTTACTCTTGGGAAACATCATTTTCTCTTCTGGTTCTCTTCAAAGCTATGTCTAGTTTATGTGCTCGTTAGAAATACATTTTAGAGCTAAATTAAAACTAAAACTAGAGCTTGAAAGATACCTAGGATGTGTCCATAACGTGTCTTAAGTGATTAGCATCAGAAATGGGTTGAAGTTGAGGTCACTCCAGTAATCTGAATCTGTACATCTGTGTTGTCCTTGTAAGGAGCCTGTGCACAACCTTAGTTGTTTTTCACCTTAGTCTGTCCCTAAAAAGATCACGAGATTCCACTGAAGATTTTTTGTGAGTTTTCAGCGGAGATATGTTGGCAGATGTGAAAGCTAAGAATCTGAATATATGATGACAGGTATAAGCCACTCAGAAATGGCAATGACCTAAGCATGAAAAAGTCTACAAATAAATGAAATACAGTGATAGGAAACATTTAAAGAATGTTTTCATGCAAATTGTCAAAAAGAAATGGCTTCAATAACGAAGAAAAAAGAAGACTAAGCCTTATAATTTGGCTTGACGTCTCTGCTGATGTTAAGTGGCATAAATTCAGCAAAATCAATGAAGCTAACCTAATCTGCATCCTTTCAGTCCAGTGACACAATACCAGTTCATACTAGCTGGGAGACGAGGCTGCTCCAGCAAGTGGCTTACCTTTGTTTTCAGTCATTCAGATAGTTGTTACAAAGCCTGTAAAAACATAAGATTAAATAAAATAAGATAAAAATAAAAGAAAATATGCCATATAGATTGACATGCAGAATTCACTTAGGAAAAGTTGTGAAGTCCAAAACAGTTTAATATGAAGAACTGTGCAAAAGTGGTTTGTGTCAGGTGCCCTTTACAAAAATGTCTGCATGCATAATTGAGGAGAGATCTTACCATGATCATAGGAGCATGAGGTAAAGAACATGTAGAAAAGTGGAGTAACAGCAAATGGCAGTGAGAAAGTGGAAGAAAGAGGCCAGTGGAATCTCTAACAGGAAATGCTGATAATTCATTTCATAATTCCAAGATTTCTGGGAAGCAAATGGGCATGTTTTCATGGAAGCTGCTCCTGTTATTGATCCTTACGTTCCTCCTAGGGAATTATTCACAACATAACTAGTTACTCAAACAGTAAGTCTTTTTGATTTCTTTCACAACAAATTCTGGTCTTGTGATCAATAGGAATATGAGAATTTGGGAAAAGCTAGTAATAGTAAAACCCATTAAGTAGGGGTGAGGGAAGGGCAACCCTCACGACAGCTTTGAACTATGATTAATATTTATTCTGTTCAAAGGTCTGTTAGAAGTTTTGTTTGCATTGTTTTGTATTGTTTACACCGGATAGATGTTTAAAGCATGTACATATTTAAATGTGAATATAAGAATTAATTATTTATCTTTGGCTTCCAGTGCTCTGTGGTCTGAGTTGAGGACAGATAAAAGCACATATGGACTTCTGGAATTCCTTGTTCATGCTCAAATGTTCTTAACCAAGCAATTTTATGAAAGCAGTATGATACTTGATTACAAATGCTGATTTACACATAGGTATATGCACTAAAGCAAAAAATTTTGATAGAAGAATACTATTCTAATTATTTGATGACTATGTATGAAATTTGAATCTTTGAATTGTATGGCATGGATAATTCTAAGTTAAAGGCAAAGTACTGTGCTGTTCATGCTGATTGTACCTTAGAGTACACCTGTCTGAAATTTATTTTCTGTTTCTTATACTAGTCTGACTGCTAAGGGTTACAATTCTGTAACTCCCATGTCTATTTGTAAGAGACGCAACACCCAGTGCTCCTTATAACTGCAACAATGGAACTTCAAGGACAATACTTGGTTATTGTTTATTGTGAGAAGTGTAACACTTTGAAGCAATATTTTTTTATTTTATACCAGCAAGTACCCTAGATGCTTTTCCTCTTTCTTTTTGGAATAACAACAAAATATTAGCAAAGAATATGAGCATGGAAATAGCATCACCATAGTATTTCCTTAGACAAAACCAGTCCCTGATCAGAGAGAGCAGAACACTCTCTATCCATCATCTTCCTAGCTATACTCAAGAAAAGCAGCTCATCATAAACGGATCTAGGAACCCCAGTAAATGCCAAGTTGAACATGCACCAACAATGTGCCCTTGCAACTAAGAAGGCTAATGGTATTCTTGACTGTATTGGGCAAAGCACCACTAGCAGAACAAGAAAGGTGATCCTTTCCCTCTACTCAGCATTGATGAGATAATACCTGGAATGCTATGTCCAATTATGCACCCACTGTACATAGGAGATCTCACTATATTGGAAAGAGTCCAACACAGGGCCACGAAATGATTAAGGGACTGGAGAACTTCAATTAGGAGAAGGTGAGAAATCTGGGATTGTTCAGAGGTGACCTCATCAATGTCTATAAATACCTGAAGGGGTAGTGCAAAGAAGATAGAGCCAGGCTCTTTTCAGCAGTGTCCAATGCCTAGACAGAGTAAGTGGGCACAAATTGGAGCATGGGAGGTTCCATCAAAACATCAAGGTTTTTGAAGATCTGAAAGCATTTCTTTACTGTGCAGATAACTGAGCATGGACACAGTTTTGCCCAGAGAGGTTGTGAAGTCTCCCTCCTTGGAGATCTTCAGAAGCCACCTGGACACCCTGCTCTGGATGTCCCTGCTTGACCAGATGGCCTCCATAAGGCTCTTCCCACCTCAGCTGTCTTGGTATTGTGATTCCAACAAGAATGCAGTACTTCAGAAACTGACTTATACTGAAACTGAAGTAGCAGTACTTCAAAACTGACTTGTAGAAAATCCAATTCCTTCTCTGTAAACCACAAATTAAGAAAGTAGTTCAGAGTGATGTTATCCAAGGTAAACCCTTTTGTTTCTAACTGCTTCCTAAAAGTGACACAGAGCTCACTTGTTATTCCTTTCTAATATATTTACCCAAACATTTAATGTTTCCACTTATAAAGAGCTTTATTTACTTCTGGAGGAGAGTGATCAGAATAAAAAAATGCTGTAAGAGGTATACATAGGTCTTAAGTTTTCCGTGTCTCATCTTAGCTCCAATTTGTGGATCAGAACTGTCTGTATGACCAGTTTCAAAATAGTCAAAATGTAATTATGACAAATAGTATTTGTGCTGTAATCTGTAATATTCTAGAGCATTAGACATTGTATAAAATATTGTTTTTTAACTTCTGCATTAGATCTTCACTTCCATCTGAGAGAAAGTTGTTGAATGCAGGAGTATGTGGAGACAGTTTTCTGCTTTTGAAGCTTAGGTATTCTTCGTGCAACAGTATACAGTCTCTCTGTAGGAAAGGCCAGGTGATGTAAAGACCCTTGGCAAGACCAGTGGATCTGTCAAGCCCTTAGGATTCTATCCTTGTTTTCTGGTAATGAATATCAAATATACAGGTTGAGGTTTTTCTCTTACTGATCGCATTAAAAGAACTCAATTAATTGTGACCTGGATATTTTTTTTAGGGTATCAGACATCTGGACCAAATCTTACTGGATTTTACCTGTATCTTCTGCTCTTTAGTAAAATGCACCACGCTTATGTTTGGCAGGAGATACCAGTACAAAGCAGTTTTCTGCAGCTGATGTCATTGCAATAGCAGAAATTGGCTGAGTCTCACATTAAAGTGGATTTCCTCTTGAGCCACATCAAAGGAAAAAATGCTAATTCTCTGAGAGAATATAACATGTTTAGGGTTTTTTTTTTTCATGCTGTTTTCATATGTGATAATTTAAAGAAAGTAGAAAGAAGGAAAATAGGCTTATAATTGTGTCTTTGGCATGGGAGAAATAAAAGACTTTGCACCATAATATCTTTTCTGTAGATGCAACATTATATCTGAATATCACAAAACAATTTGAAATGCTGAAGTAAATGTGTTTGAACAGTAATGCAATAAGGTGTTTCCCTTAGTCAGTGATGGGAACTAATTGTATCAACATACATCACAGCTGTGTAAATTCAGCTTTTATACTATAAGAGAAAAAAAAGGAGAGGAAAGGCTTGCTATGTTTCTATTCTGACATAGCATTACATGTATATAAATTGATTTTTTTTCTACATAGACCTAGACAGAAAATAAAATTACTATTAATAATAATAATAAACAACTCTAATAATAATAATAATAAACCACTCTAAACCATTCTACTCCTGAAGAGTTTTAATATACTTTTAAGAAACCTAATACAACTCTAACAGAAGAACAAACACGAGCCTTGAAAACAATAAGTAAGAGATGTCTTTATTCTGTCACTAACTGCAAATGAATAGGCTAAGTGTGTAGAACAGTGCAAACGCATCCATTGGTGGGGATACCTGTGTTTCTAGGACTGTCTATGAACTGCCTTGCCAACTGATCAGATTATCAGAGTGGCAGGTGACAGCCTAGCATGACTCCAGATCTTTATCTACATCATGCTGTTCAGCAGAAGTTGATGAATTCAAGATATTGTGGTTCAGACAAAACGTTTGGGTTTCAGCATGTTGTGTTTGCCAATGAAATTTCATTTCTGCTGGAAAATTTTCAACTGGTTGCCAATTGTTTCTCAGTACTCTTTTAAGGTGAAAAAGCTGTGCCATCTGAATTTAATTCAGTGTGATTTAAAGTTAGTTTTTGTGTGTCTTTTATTCAGTCTACACCTAGTATATCTATCACTTTCATTGCTAATTACCTAATTTTAGTTTGCGAATGCTAGAAAATACTTATGCTTACTAACAAAAAAAAAAAACAACAGTAAAGATTCTCTGAAATTCATCCCTCTGCAGTCCTTTTTCGTTATTATAATATTAAAAAAAAAAAAAAGAAAGAAAAAGGAACTACATATTTCTGGAATTCTCTTTAGTTATATTTTAGAGTAAGCAGAAATGGAAACCTATTTGTGCAGATGGCTAGAAAATACGTAGGAAGATTTTGAGGTAAATTGATGAGACACTGTTTTTTAACCTGAACAAAATGCTGATACACAGAATAAAATAAGTTTCCAGAAGAAACAAATCTTTCATATTGTTGTGAAATCTCAAAAATGCCTTCATTAAAATAGGAAACACATTGTGCCTTTCTAAATAAAAAGCATGCTATACCTCTCAAAGATTTAAATTCAGTAATTATTAACAACATAGCTTCATTTGTTTTCTTGTTCTATGATGAAGATTTTCATGTATAACTTCCCAAAATTCCTGCTACAAACATATCAAGTGCTACTCAGGTACAATTTCACTGCAGTTGCCAATAAAAATTGACATGGACTAAGCAGTGCATATCCTAACTTCTTAGCTACATCTATCAGTGGAGGGCGTATGTGGAATAATGTGCTGGATCTAATGATACTTGGTATTTTTTGCAACAGTGCAATGTTTGTTGCAGTGCAGTGTGCTGTTGCACTGCAAGGACAGAGACCTCTGCTCCAAAGCAGGACAGAAATTCAAGCCTCATAATATCTTAAACTCCTGCAGTGAGATTTGATAGTGCTAAACTGTCATGGACAGAAGCTATTTTTCACCTTCACAGTAGCTCAGCTGTTCAACAATGCTAGGGGATCGAGCCTAAAGCTATCCCAGTCAGTTGTACACAGGAAAGAAGTAATCACAGGAAGATGTTGCTTCTCCTCATCTTGTGGCTAAAGCACTGACTTTTCATCTTAATGAACTGATGCATATGTAAAAATACATCTGATCAGAACGGTATACTAATATTTTAACTGCTTTTATTCTCATTTTAATACAAACTGTAAAGTGTATTTGAACTCATATATCAGCAACTGTCATTAAAAAAATCTCACACCTTTGTGAGAAGTCTCTGAGAGGCAACATTTAAACCAAAATGTTCTGACTTTCTGACATATAATTAGATGATACATCCATATTTTTGAAGGGACTGATGACTAAATGAAAGCTTAGTCTATTGATACATCTGTATTTTTGAGGGGACTGATGACTAAATGAAAGCTCGGTCTATCTGCAAAAGTTCTTATTGTAAAATATTATCCAAAACTTAAAGATCTAATGAAGAGAATAAAGATTTAGCTTGATCCCCTTCCCCAGACCTTTTCCCTCTAGTTTTTAGGAACATGCTTAGTTCACAACAGTGAGGCTGATAACTGGCTTTTTTTAGCAGAATTGGGATGGGAGTCAGCTTCTTTAGTTTTAACATATTTCCTGTATTATATTTAATGCCAGAGAAAATTTCGTAATTTCTTTTTTCATTAGATTGAAGACAATCATATATCCTAGTCTAGATAAAAAACTTGGGTTCTTATTAAATATTCATCTGTCTTTATTATTTTCTCTATATTATTTTATTACCTTGGTTTCATTCATTCTCATTTGTGTTCAGCCTGTACAAAAAGCAGCACACCACTGCTTCTAATCCATATGTTTAATTTCAGAGTTTCCTGACTTGATTTTCATATATCATTAAAAAATTCCTGATGATACACTTCCCCAGTATAAGCTTATTATAGATGTAACATCTACACACATTTGCTGGTGTACTCTACCAGCTCAAATATAAATATGTGCATGAATGATTTCAGTATCAAAGCTAATGTGTCTTAATAACTTCAAAGTCATGCATACCAATGAAAACATAGGTATTCCTTTCCAGATAACTTAGTGTCTTGAGTGAGGTGATCGTAATAGTAATTTCACAAGTGACTTGTAGTTACATCAAATGTTCTATTAACAAATGGATGTACAGTTTTTATTTAAATCAGTCTTTGGGTGCCCAGCTGAAGCAAACTCAATCAGTCATAATTTCAATGGTTGGAAATATGGATCTTAAAAATTGGTTATTAAAAAAAAGAATATATCCAGACATTAAAAAACACCTCTAAGTCCTGAAAATATTTATTTATTTATTCATTCATTCATTTTGTTGGATGAGACACCTGAAGGAGACTGTGTTCTGGGGCACATTCACCTCCTAACAGACTTAGAAATATGAATGTGGTGATGCTTAGGTCAGTGGAAGCTTAGCCATTCACTTCAGTGAAAGGAAGATAAAACAGATTTATATGTAGATACTATACATATTTGGCCTTTAAGAATGAATCTTCAATGATCTGTAATTCTAATGTATTGAAAGTCTTGAGTACGTATCAGTGTCCTAGTAAACTCCTCTCTGCCTTAAAGACTGATGAAATTCATTATGCTGAGAATTATGTTAGAAGTTGAAAGTATTGATTTCACCTTGAAGTTTTCACAATAATTGTCTGACTGTGCTGAGTCATAAGCAGCTGTGGCCTAGACATGATGGACTTATCTTTTCTTTCATTGGTTTCTCACGTTTGTAGGAATGACAATTCCATTTTTCCCTGTTGAAAACTCTTCCCCACTTGTGGTTATCATATTACTTAAAGGTTTTTGTTGGTTATAAACCTAACAGAAGATATACATCTAGAAAAACAAACACACATACACAACAACAACGAAAACCCTGTGAAATTAAGATTGCTGTAGCTGTATGTAAAAAAAAAAAAGGTGATGGCAGATGCTAAAACACCTCTAATAAAAAATTTCAAACTTCACTACGCAGAAATCCACAGAGACTTGCATTCACAATGAAGAAATAAATCTGTGAACTTTGTCTATAATCTAGAAGAATGGGTGGTGTGATTACGTTTTGTACATGGGTGAATACCATTTTAAAAGCTAAGGACAGCTGTTTGCAAATTTTGATTTTTACAACACAATTCAAGCATTTCAGATAATATCATCAACATTTATTATGTGGTGGTGGCTTTTTTTTTTTGTTGTTGTTGCTGTTGACATTTTAATCCTGCAGCCACTACCCTGCAAAACTAAGTCCTCCTTAGAGAACAAATCCTCAAAAACTGACATGTTTAGTTTTCCAGGCAATTCCATGAAGTGTTAACAGAAAAACAAAAAACAAAAAACAAACCCACAACTGTTTCTTGTCTTAATTCACTGTATTTATTGTCATGGATTTGTGGTTTATTATCGGTATTCCCCATCATAACGTCATGCAGTGCACTGAGAGTTAAAGAGTTAATGCTGCAGCTCCGGTCCTGGAAGAGAAGAATGAACCATGATTCCCGGAAGACTTCTTTTTTCCGCTTCCATCTTCCAGGGAGAGGGAAAAATGAGACTAACTGTGAGTCATGAGACTATCTCTTTGCTACCTGGCAGACCAGAGTAAGAACTTTGGTTTTCAGAAATTCTTTCATTTATTTGATTTATTATCTTCAATCCCAATTGACTTATATCTTCATTACTATAATTGGTTAACTAAGTTTATTTTCCTCCTGGTATCATTGCTGTTGTTTGTTTATTTGTTTAATTCTTTTTTCCCTTTTCCCCCCATTTTTAGGCTGGTGGACTCATGGGCTGGCTGTCCCCATCCCAGACACAGATCTAGTGATAAAACCATGACAACTATTTTTGTCATAACCCTTGTGAAATAATGCAAGAAGACAATGTAGTCATCTATCTATTGCTTTACATCCCAATCTCACCTTACCACTCCTATGTGTGTTTTTCTTCAGAAAATATTTCAGTGCTGATATATTTTTTTATCATGTATTCATAGCACTATATGTAAATGTGTCCTAATCAGAGTTGCAGCCATTTTCCACAATACCAAGAGGAGGATTTGATAGACTAGATCAAGTTCTTAATTAATTAATATATCCATCAACCTAACAGCTTTGTTATTATTTTTTGAGCGTTTTACACTTTCATCAATATCACTTTTCTCTGACTTTATTTTTTTATAAACTGTTTTTGAATGTTATTAAAAAGACAAACAAATACTTGAAGTCTTATTGTATGGCCTTCAAATTTTCCTTCCTATCCTTCTTAGGACACAGCAGCACAAGTATTGATTGTCTGATTCAGTGAAAGCATGTCTCCTAGCCATGTCAAATCCCTAAATCATCCATGCCGAATTTCCAAAAAATCTTGCATTTAATGACAGTTGTAGTTAAGCAAAACTACAAAAAAAGGATATTCTGTTATTAAAAATCCATTTACCTTTCTGCCTTTGTGCTGTGTGACAAGTTCTGATAAGGTTTTAGCAATTAATGGTGTGAAAAACACAACAAATTTTAAAACACTGAGGCTTTAGAAGAGTTGGAATCCACAGTCATTTCTAAAGGATGTGAATTCAGTTGGAATAAAACTGGCACAGATCTATAGGACTGCAGCAGCCCACAGTTTGCTTTACAAACCCAGCTTCAGACTTTGCTCAGTCAGGAAAATTACCTCAAGGAACACTGTGCCTTGAGGTAGAAATCATCACATTTCTTGGGGCGAGGACAGATACTCAGCATTTCAATACTGTCCTGAGTGTCACCAGAGTGGTAAGTACACAAAGGAACTGAGAAAAGTTCCAACATCTTCCCATTCAGTCACGGCAATAAGTGTAGTACTACATCTAATGCA
The DNA here is from genome assembly GCF_019232065.1 of Centrocercus urophasianus. NCBI lineage: Eukaryota > Metazoa > Chordata > Aves > Galliformes > Phasianidae > Centrocercus > Centrocercus urophasianus. Next base: position 40,445,811 of record NW_024884364.1, on the reverse strand, counting down.
AAGTACGGGGATATTTACCTGGTTTAAAATGGTTATGCTTAGCAATTCTAAAACACTAAGAAAATTTCTGGAAAAAAAGAAAAGAATTTCACATCAAATAATCACTTAAGAAAAAAAAATATTTATTCCTTCTTGATACCTTCAACAGCTACATTTCAGGTCACATCTCTGCAAGAAAGATACAGAAATAAACAAACACCTGAGTTGTAGCTTAAAGTAGTGAAGTAGTGCTGAAAGCAAAAGTAATATACATTGCCTTGGATGCTCCACTGTACTAATATGGCTTTACTACTTGTGGACAAAGCATTTCTTCCTTGTCCTTGAGCACCAGTATGACCAGGCTGCTGCCTGTTTGGACAGATGTAAATCACTCCCTACTGTATTATAAATATCCCCATAGGCTATAATCTAAAAAAATTCGAAATGGCAAGCTTAAACAATAAGACACTGCTTAAATGAACCATTCTTTGATTCATATTGACCTTCATCAGTTCAACAACTTTCTTCCTTAGTTGGACCTGACATTCAGAAGGAGATAGAAATATATAACCAGGCATTTTCAAAAATTTGAGGAAGAAGGTTCATATCGCAAAAACGAAAGAATCTGCATGCAAGCTAGCCATTAGAAATGTTTCATTTAAGATTACAATACCAGCGTGCATAGAGGGCAGCTCATCTAACTAAAAAACAATCTACTGTGTTATTTCAACAACAAGAATTGCTGGGAATGAGAAAGAAACATTTGAGATAACAGGTTATTACTAACATAGCTATAATTTTCTTCTCCAAGAAAGTCTGGTATATTATCTTAGAATACTTACACAAATAAAATACCAGTTCACTTAGTGTATTTTCTTGGTATTATGATTGCCAGGTCAGGTCCATTACCAGAGAAAGAAACATTTTGGTTGTAACACAGACTTCTACAAATCACTATATGTATCCCATATGTAAACCCAGTTAGTATTCCTGTTTGACCTCTATTACTTTGAGGAGAATTGTTTGGTTGGATATGCAATTCATATCCAAAGTCATTGCACCTCTAACATCTTTTTCTTCCCTAGAGCAGAACATCTAAGAAGCATCTCATGATCTAAGGCATTTCTGTGTTATGTTTGTTTAGTACTCCTACTTCACAGTCACAATCAAGATGTCTCTTGACCTATTGTGAATTATATCAGCACCAGATTTTCAAAACATACTCAAGACTATGCACTGAAGGCTAACATATATGATACTATAGTAAATACAGCTGCTAACCACAACTTTTCAGGGCAACCTGTTCCAGTGTCTCACCACCCTCACAGTGAAGAATTTCTTCCCAATATTTAGTCTAAATCTACCCTCTTTCAGTTTAAAGCCATTTCCCCTCATCTTGTTGCTGCATGTTCTTATAAAAAGTCCCTCCCCAGCTTTTTGGAGGGCCTCCAGCTTCAGGTACTGGAGGGCCACTATAAGGTCTTCCTGGAGTCTTCTCCAGGCTGAGTAGCCCCAACTCAGCCTGTCCTCATAGGAGAGGTGCTCCAGCCCTCTGGTCATCTTCATGGACTTTCTCTGGACCTGCTTCAACAGCTTGATATCCTTCTTCTTTTGGGGGCTCCAGAACTGGACTCATTACACCAGGTGGGGTCTCATAAGAGCAGAGTAAAGGGGCAGAATCACCTCCCTTGACCTGCTGGTCACACTTTTCTTGATGCAATTCAGGATGTATTTGGCCTTCTGGGTTGCAAGTGTTCATTGCTGGCTCACATTCAATCTTTCATTGACTGACACCCTCAAATCCCCCTCAGGGATGCTTTCAAGCCATAAAGCAAAAGCTTTTCAAAGATGTGATCAGTGTGGTTGGCATAGAACTTTATTCAATATTCGGATGGCATATTTTGGTGGAGTTTTACAAATTAAGTTCATTTTTAAATTCTTTACCTTTATATTAATACAATTATTTTTGTTCGTTTTGAACACAAGAAAAAGGCTTGTGTAAATACGGTACGATTAAAACTTACACTGAAGTGTGCTTCATTAGCTTTTATTTCAGAATAAAATAAAAAAACCCTGTAAGATTTTGAACAATACCACAGTTCTGTGTATTCAAGTTTATTCTCTCACAGATTGCTTGCATTTTAAATATTTGCCTCATAATGTCAGGCATTGAATTCAAAGAAAACCAGGTGTAGTGCCAGGGAAGACATTACTAGCTCTCCATAATTTATGTAATTTTTGGAAGATTAGGAAGGTATGAACACTATTATTAAAAGATAATGATAAAAAATAAACACAGATATTTAGGTCACCTAGTAACTAGAATACTTAATAAGGCTAATTTTAAGTTTCTTTTTCAAGAAATTACAAATCTTGCACTGAACCCTCAGATGCATGTATGTTTGGCAATTCATTTGTTCAATGAAATGAGTCGTATTATCGAAGCTTTCAAAGTTCTTAACAGGTAAGTTGTTCCAAAACTGTGTATTTTGTTTAAAGATCTTATATCATGGTGTTAAAAGGTCTTTCTATTTTCTTTCAAAAATAAACAAGAAGTTTTCTAAAATACATATCTGCACTCACACACTTGCACAAGACTGAAATATTGGTAAGGAACAGAAATGTGTTATTTTACACATTTTTTCTTACTGTTAAAGCCATTAAAATTTATTATTAGAATAACAGAGTACATTTTGATTCCCAATACAATGACATAACATTTAATAAATTGTTAAACAGGTGAAGGAATTTGGATAAATTTTGACTGACAGATCAGTAGTTGATTAATATCCAGGAAAGTAATGAGTTCAGATTATCTTCAAAATATGCTTGCAGAGTAATTTGAAAAAAAAAAAAAAAAAAAGGAAAAAAGGAAGAGAGAGAGAAAAAAAAAAGAATAACAGAATGAGAAAGGAAAAGGAATGAAGCTAATGAAATAATGAAAAAAAAATTGCAATGTAAGGTTGACATATACCAAAAAAAAAATAGTTCTTTCGGAATAAAGAAGAATAGTGCAATCACTTAGAGGAAGGTAAATGTAATAAGTAATAATATAATCATATAATATCTATTGAATAAACTGAAATACAGTTGCATCACATCTGACAGAAGTGTAATACCATATCAAATCATACATATTTTTCTTTACGGAAATAAATAATATTTAAATCGGTAACATAATTTGCAATGTACAAATCACTAAAATGACTTCTAGAGATACATTATTTATAAACTTATCAGTGTGTTTGTCCACTGTTAACAAAACTGGATTGAAATTAAGAACAGATTTTAAATTACTTTGTAGATAGCCATGTTACATGCAACTGCAGTATTAATATCTTCTCCCAGCCTAGGTTTTGGAAACTCTGTGCAGAACGCTCACTTGCAGAAATAATTCCTGTTACTGTGAGAAGTTAATTTGATTATATGTATGTCTATATTGCCATTACTTTTATAGAGTAAATGTGTTCTCTGAAAATTAGAATTGTTGACATGTGTTGTAGTTAAAGGCAAGGCTGCCATCCAGAGGGACTCAGAGATCTGGAGGGAAAGACCAATATGAACCTCATGAAATACAGTGAGGAAAACCACATAGTCTTTAACTTAACTAGATTAACCCCCCTCAATGGAACAGATCAGGGGGCTAGGTAGCTACACTGATGGAAAGAACTTGATAGTCCTCATGGATGATAGGCTATGAATAAGTCATTGGTCACAAGCTTTTTTTAGTGATGAAGACTAACAGCATGTTGGGCAACAGGAATGTATTCAGTGAGGGAACTGATTATCCCTCTTGGTGCTTCTTAGATCATATCTAGAATATTGTGTGCAATTTTAAGTCTTGTAAGAGTGATAATGAATTTGAGTTAGTTCAAGAGAGGACCAAAAAGATGGTCAGAAGCTGAAGCATTTGCACTGTGAAGGGAGGCTGGTTGAGCCTGGCTTTGCATAGTCAAGTTAAGGCATGACTTTCGGCAGCAGGGAGTGGGTGTTCTAACAGCTATTTGCCAGTGCCTGTGAAGGATTTATCAAGAAGACTGAGCTAGGCTTTTTTACTGAGGAGTAAAATGGGAAGCCCAGAAACAACAGTCACTAGTGGAAATGGAACTTCTGACCACAGGAAAAATAATAACAGCAACAGAATAATATCACGATAACTAGCTATTGGTTCAAAAAGGTGGTGAAATCTTTATATCTGGAGGTTTTCAAGACAGTCATACACCTGAGCAGCTTGTTGTGAGTGCAGAGCTATCTCTGGTTTAAATAAAAGATTGGTCTAGAGAAACGCCAAAGGTCCTTATATCTTAATGTAAAAAAAGTATAGGAGTTGCAAATTACAGTTGTATTTTAGTAAAATTATGCAAATATACCATTTTGATGAACAAAAGCCTAGCAATAAAAATGTATACACTCTGTTTTCCAATCTGGAAGAATGCAAATATGGTAATTTACGTACATTATTCACTGAAACACTAAAAGTTATTGAGTTTAAGTGACTAGAGATTAATAAAGTGAAATTATGATGAATGTAGACTGTACAAGGCATAGTTCAGTAAGAAAAATTAATACTGAAGATAGAAGATAGATCTGGGCTCTATTCTATGGTGTACAGTGCCAAGAGAGGCATCAATAGACAAAACCTATTCATTGCAGTTCCCTCTAAATAGCAGTAAGCACGTGTTTACTGTGCAGGTGACAGAGCATTGGCATAGGTTGACCAGAGTGGTTGTCATATCCCCCTTTATGGAGATCTTCAAAAGCCACCTGAGTATGGTCCTGGGCAGTCTGCTCTGGGCATCCCTGCATGAGCAAGGTTTGGACAGAGTAGTCTTCAGAAGTCCCTGTCAACCGCAGCCATTCTGTGATTCTTTGATTGAGTGAAACTAGCAAAAAGCTCTGTGACTGGTATATAATGATTGTGAGCCAGCGGGAATAGATAAGATGGCTTTATTCCCTTTTAAGGTCTAGATTGAATGCTACTCCAAACAGAAGTCATCTGTAAAATTTAGCTCTGGATTTTACTGGAGGGGGCAGAATTGCTCTTTATCAGGTTTTTTAAGAGAATTTTAAGAATTGAATCCAAGTAAATTTGACCTCTGTACCAGAAAAAATATGTCAAGAGATAGAATAAAGCCTATAAGTAATAAATATATGGATAAATATAATGTGTTGTGGATTCTGTTCATGTAGAGTTCTTTTTCAAAAGGCTTTCAACAAGGTCATTTCCTAAAGGCTCTTAAAGAAACTAAGCTGTCATGTTATGAAACAGAAATGGAAAAAAAAAAAAAACCAAAAAGACAGAACTACACAGGAATTTTGTTTTCCAAAAGAAAGACAGCTAAAAGAAGCTAAAAGAGTAAAATCTCTGCAGGCACAACAGAGACTACTTACTGACGCTGTTCTGGATGTTCAAGATGAATACATACCACCTATCAAACAAAGACCTGGCAAAGTCCAAAAGGAGTCAGACAAGGGTAAAGGAGGTCAGCAAAGCTTTCAGAAAATCTTCTTTCTGTTCAAGGGAGAAAAATGGAAAAATTCATAAAGATGTGTTGGAAAAAATAAATGAAAATGAATTTTAAGGGTCATCTTGTAAACATCATAAATGTGTTTTAAAAGCATTTGTCAAACATGTCAGAATCAAAACTTATACCAAAAAGTCAATAGGGCCAATAGATGATAATGAAAGAAATCTTATACAGATGTATTGCAGACAAATAGTGGAATGTTTTTGTATAGTGTTCTTCATGAAAGAGTACTCGATGTAGAGATTTTTTGGTTGGTGACACATCAGAAAACCTGCTTTAGACTGCAGTGTTTTAAATGTCAAACATATGACAATGTATGATAAACATATATAGAAATATGTTATGAAATACAAAAAAAAAAAAAAGTACAAGACAAGGATGCACAATGTATAAAGCACAGTGGAAAAGAGAGCAATTATACTCAAAAAAACAGTTAAAGTAGTCTCAAGTGTACACAAGCTCAGAAAAGTCCTGCAATCCTTATTCTCATGTCAACTCACAGCCTGTGCCCTTTTATCAGTGTTTTGTACTGAGAAAATATCATTTCTTATGACATGTCAGGAAGAAGACATTGGCATTCAAAGTCATTTGTAAAGGATGGAAATAATAGAAAAATTAAGGTTTGTTGGGAATATTATGCTCACATACATCTACAGGGAAGAGTTCTTATGAGAAATACTCTCAGGTGATATTTTTAAAGGCAATCTTTTCTATTGCCATGAGATTTGCTCAGGTTATGTAGTTTGGCTACTCAGGCTGATGTGGCTATATAGACCAGGTCTGTGATTAAACTTTGCCTGGATTCTGCTTGTAATCATGGTCTCTATTTTGCAATGTCTTCTAGAGTTGCCCACCACAGTAGTAGAGATAATATATATATATATATATATATATTACTGTGCAATATGCTGAACTATTGATTATGGTGTATATCTCATCTCTTAACATCTCCCACTTATTAGAAAGAGGCTAGTGACTGGGTTTTGTTTGTTTTTGTTGCTTTTCTTTGTTTGTTTCCTTGTAGTGCTGCTAGGGAAGGTGCAAGGTACTAAGAAAACTAGTAAGTCAGATCTATGTTTTGGAAGAATAAGAAAAAAACCTCATAGGAAAAAAAAACAACCTCATAGGAATCTTACCTATTTGGGAAGAATTAGAAGAACTGTTACAAAATAAACAAACAAACAAAAAAGCTTCAAAATTGACTGAAATTCTTGAAAGAATTTTCTTATATTCTTAATGATCCTTTGTGGATTTATAATCTACCGAATGCTATGAGAGAAGATGTGGGTATCAACAGCTAACTTGCAGAAAGTAAGGGTCTGTCATGATGTAAGGAGCACGTTTTTACATTGTTTTGGATAAATCCAGAAAGTGAAATGAAAAAGTTTGCTGATGGTAGGAAGATATTCTGAAAAAGTAGACCCTGAAGAACAAAACTTAATAATGCAGCATCTATGAGAAAAGTGGTGGGCAAAATTTAAGGTTGATACAGGCATAAGTAAAACATTGCAATTGCCTTTAGACTACTATGTAAGAAAAATAAGAAGTATTTGGAATACAGTCTCTGAGGTTTTCCCTATACCAGGAAAACATAAAAATAAAACAGTAGGTAAGTTTCTGAAAACATCAGCTCCATGATTAGCAGAAAACAAAATGGCAAATAGAATTTGAGAATGATTACGGAAGAAATAAAGAATAATGAATAAGTACTATCAGTAGTTCAAATTAAACATGTTAAGATAGGAACTGATTTCAAGCTTTCTATTTAATGTAGACCAAATGGGAAAGTACAGGAGAGAATGTAAAGAGAGGTAAAAAATGTTGAGGGCAGAAAGACAGACATAGTCATATATCTAGATTTTTAACTCTTGTTAAGATGGCTGTTAGGCTTTTACATGGTTTGGTTGTTGTTATATCTGAAGATTTCCTTATCTACACTAGTAAAAGGTTTTTGAATAAGATTTTGTTAAGGCCTTTGTTAGATAGTTTTAGTGTAAACATTAAGCCCTATCATGTTTTTAGTGGAGTAAAGTTAATCTCAGATGACTATCAAACTATAGGACTATCAAGTATATTTTATGGTGTTTTGGGTTGGTTTGTTTTTTTGTTTGTTTGTTGCTTGTTTGTTTGTTTTCAGTTACTTCTCTTTGGCTTCAATTAGCTAATGTCTTAGAAGTTTTGAAAGTTAAAATGTTCAATCTGTATCTCACTGATTCCCAGAAGAAACTATGAATACCGTTCTTGTACTGTTACTTAGATATTGATTTTAGTATGCATATTTTTTTACAGTAAGGTCTTATATGATTATGTTAATCAATGAACCAAATCCCCATGTTACTTTGCTACACAGTCTTAGGTCTGGCTAAACTTATGACCTCTAGTCTAGCTGACTCCTTTGGGAACTCATTAGCTAGTGTATCTAGAGATGGGTTTTATAGCAAATGTAGCTGATTTGTGCATCCTGTAGTTTTTCATATTCTTTTTTTACAGCATCTGAAATTACTGGCATAAAAGTTATTAGCAAAGACCAATGTAGTTGATATTTTCAATCACTGGTATTTCTTCTTTCAGAGATAAACAGATAGGAATTATGCAATTCTACAGAAATTATTTAACTATAAATTGAAGAGGTCTTATATATTTGAATAGGTAATTCTGCATTATGGCTATCCTGCATTTTTAATTTCATATCAGAGGGAACTTGAGAGCATTGGAACTGAATAACATATTTACCCACTTCTTGATGTTCGTCTTGAACAATAAAATTTAACTTACTGCCCTTTAAGTATGGAATAACACAGTGAGAAACAAAGGCAAAATTCAAAATGCCTTCCTCCCACACAGATCCACTTCTCAGGCTTCACTCTTTCACTCCCAACTTCTTCCTTCTCCCTACAAAGTGATGGGGCACGAGGACCAAAGTTTTCTGTTCATATGACTTTGTCTCTTCATCTTCTTTCTTGTTATGCTCTTCCCCTGCTGCAGGATGGGGTCCTTACCATGGCATGCAATCTATCATTAACTGATCCAGCATGGGCTTCCCATGGGATTTCTGAATAGAAAACAGAGAAAAAAATGCATCCATAAATTATATAAAATCAAATGAAACATGCTCAAATTGAAATGACAAAACTATTGGAAAACCCAAAGGTTATATAAACCATATTAAAAAGCCATTGCAATGGGTCATGTTGTCACAGATTGCCCAGAACACAGTAGTGCTCATTTGGATATTCAATCTTGAGACGGTATTCAGATCGCTGGAAGCATGATGTTCCTAAAAATATTGAAAATGAATATTTGAACAAAGGGGAAGATGCTAGAAGAGGGATGATGAGGATGTCTTCACTATTAGTAGACTTATCTCTGGCATATTCCTGCTTCTATGCCACAGAGATCTCAATAGGTTTAAATTACAAACATTAAAAATGAACGTAAGGCAATTTTGCTAAGCCATAATTGATTTCAGACTCTGTATTGGAAAAGCCCAAACATTCTATAAATTGCCAAAGCTTAACCTTTTTCTGGATAAGAAAGAAGAAAGTCATAGAAGTCAGAAAATGAATTTTTAACCCAGAAACATTTTTTTCTCAAATCAGTCAAAACATACATAAAGTCACAAGTTTGTGTGACAGTTCCCAAGACCTATTCAAAGCAGGTCATTAGAACAGGTTGCTCAGGGCAACCTCAGATTTGAATATCTCTGGAGGATGAATAGGCACAGTCTCTCTGGGCACCTTTTACAGTGTTTGACTATTTACAGGATGGAAAACGTTTTTGTATCAGAGCAGGATTTCCCAACTTTCAACATGTGTCAATTGCCTCTTGTTTTTCCACTGCATATCTCTGAACAGTGTGGCTCCAGCTTCTCTATACCTCCCTCTTAAATAGCTGTGGATATATACAAGGGCTGGTCCAAAATACTTGCCACATATTTTATTAAGTTGGCCCCCAGTGCTAGAGGTAGATCTTGATGATATGCAAGTAGAAGTCGAACCTTCCCACCAGTATTCTGTTTTATTGCCACATGATAGATGACAGGACAGAGACAGTCTGACATATTGACATCTGACATGAAAGTGCATATGAAAAAAAGTTGCAGAAAAAATTTCACCCACTGATGACCATTGACACTGAGTGTTTATAGAGACCAAACGTTGGATGTAAGCACATTGAGATGGTGTGTGGTGCATTTCAGCAGTGGCAATAGCAATGTGAAAGACAGGCATGCATAGGTGTCACAGCACAAAATGAAGAGAATCTGGATCAGCTCATCTGCATGATTTAACTAATTACATTTATCTATGCTGAGAAACAGTGTTTTGTATCTGAGAATTTCTTCTATCAAACAGTTTTACTCTGTTCTTTATATCTGCTGCAGTTTCCATGCAATTAAATAGGAGGCATTACTTTCAGAGTGTTCATATATCTATGTCTATGTGTATATATATAGATATATAAAAAAAAAATGTGAAAGTGATGAATTGGATGCTCTCAGCTTGCGATTCCCTCTCTAAATTCTTTACACTTCTCAGTGTCCATGCAAGGATAAGGAAAGTACAAAGCAGAACCTTTTTCTTAATTAATACCTCTTTTCTGCATTCTGCGCTTCTGTTCTATTTGTTTTCCTCTCCTCTCTTTTTCCCAAATTCCATCGTATTCCTATATCGCCTGCAAGGTCTTGGCTTTTCATCTAAATCACTGTTCCACCAAAAAAACAGAGTCAAAATCAACAGCTTTAGACTGCATTTTGCGGGACTCATGGTGATACTCCTTCAATGAGACCACGAGCAGCTTTTCTGGACAAGACATATGTCTTGAAGGTAGTAAAACAGGCTGTCAGAAGGAAAAAAAGGACATATATTCAACACATAATATAAAATAGAGTCTTTGCTTTTAGACAAATATTTCATACTGAAACTTTTGGAGATTTTATTTATGCATATGACAGTTCCCTTATAACATTATCTACAACTAGAATATCAGCAATAACTTTAGGTAAGGATACTACACGAAGATTCTCTTTTAGCTTGTACAAATTTTATGTACCTAAGAGAGCAAATTAAACAATATACTTAAAGCTTGTGAGTGCTTTATTCTTTCTTTCATCTTCTCTTCAATAATATCATGGTTTATTTTGTGTTTTTCCATTTATTTGTTTGTTTGCTTTGAGTTTCCCACTCACATTTTTCTGTTTCCCAATTCAGTTATTTGAAATATTTGAAAGGAGCAACCAATGACAGTATTTATGATCTATTATAAGAGCCCAAATTCCTCTGAGAAGATCATGATCCTGAACTCCGAAAAGTTCAGTCAAGTCAAGAGAAAAACTTTAAATACTTGATATACACAGGTACAGAGTTTAAACAGTTAATTGTAAACATGTACTGGAAGTAGACAGCACTACTTTTATATGCTTTAGGAATAAATAGAAGTTCTAGGATTTTTTCTAGTGTACTTTCTCTTACAGTCTATAAATGAAAATTTAAAAATCAACACAATATTTCATTATAAAGAACCATCTGTAGAAAAGAAGGAAATGACTTGGCCCACAGTCTAAGTGCATTCAATAAATTCTGAATGATCATTACAGATTTAATTTCACAGATAATTTAGGATGTTCAAAGCAAGCAGTGAAACTTAGAGTCATGACAACAAAGCACTAATTGAAAGGCCACGTACAATTATGTAACACTGTGCAATGGGACCATAAGTAGAGTGAGCTCAAAATTTTCTTTTGCAATGATCTGTCAGTAGAAGATATCTTTTAAATTTTAACATTCCTTTGAGGAGACATCCAATCACACAGTCCTTTCTGCAGGTACTCAATCTGGCATCAAGCAACAAGAAAGGTGAAAAATTATAGTTCTGATATGTTTCTGTAATTTATGCTTCATATCAAACAAAAGAATAAATAAATTGAATATGGTTGTACTCGATCCTAGTTTAGAATTGTCATTCTAATACGTAACAGGTAGAAAACGCAACCAAATTATGTAATTTTGTGGTGAACTTCTTTATCCATAGCATTGACAGCGGGATTGAGTGCACGCTCAAAAAATTTACAGACAACACCAAGCTAACTGGTCCAGTTGATATAAAATAATGAAGAGATACCATCCAGACAGACCTCATATGAATCTAATGAGACTCAACAAGGCCAAGTGCAAGGTGCTACAGCTGGGTCAGGGCACACCCAAATATGTGTACAGACTGGGAGAAGAACCCATTGAGAGCAGTCCTGTGGAGGAGTTGAAAGTCCTGGTAGAAAAAAGGTGGACATGAGCCAGTGGTGTGTACTTGCAGCCTACTCGTATCCTGGGCTGCATCAAAAGAGGGGTAGCCAGCAGGGTGGAGAGGATTATCCTCCTCCTGTATTCTGCTCCTGTACAGTATGCTCCCACCTGGAACATGGTGTCCAAGTCTGGGGCCCCCAGTACAAGAAAGATGTGGTTCAACAGAGGGTCATGAAAATGATCAAAGGGCTGGAGCACCTCTCCTATAAAAGAAAGCTGAGAAAATAGGAGTTATTTAGGTAGAGAAGGGAAGGCCCCAGGGAGACCATATAGCAGCCTTTGAATATTTAAAGGGGGTCTACGAGGGACAGCACTCTTTATCAAGGAGCGTAGTGACAGGATATATGATAAGAGTTTCAAACCAAAAGAGAGTAGATTTAGGTTACACATACATAAGAAATTTGTCACAATAAGAGCAGTGAGGCACGGAGCAGGTTGCCCAAGGATTCTGTGGGTGCCCCATCCCTGGAGGCACTCAAGTCCAGGTTGCGTGGGGCCCTGGGCAGCCTGAGCTGGTGGGTGGTAGCCCTGTTCACGGCAGAGGATTAGAACTGAATGGTCCTTAGGTCCCTTTCAGCCCAAGCCATTATGTGATTTTATGATTCTATTTTATGATTCTATTATTCTATGATTTAGTTGACTTCACAAAAATACAATACTGTGGTTCTATCAGGTAGATGCACATTCTAGTTAACAGAACCTTGCTACTGGAGATATAACCACTCTTTTCAAGCTTATATGGTATTTTCACGTGTTTCAAATGTATCATTTGTTTATAACATTAAGAGATAAAAAGACAAAGAATTCTGTTCAAGATACACCAATATGATATCGATTATGTTTACAGTAAAGTTAAATGCATCCTGGTAAACAAGAGTAATATAAGAATGTGGAACAGAATGCAGATTACACAAGAAAAAAATCTGTGAATGGAGCTGTAATAAATTTTGAGAAAATAAAGAATTGATTTTTTAAAATATAATTTTACTTCCATATATTGCTCAGTTTCGTATCTCAGAGTATAGAGGCTACAGTTTTATTTCTAACTTCCAGAAAAAAAAGCTTTTGAATTCAGAGCCACTCATGTTCTTTTCATCATTTTGTTTCATCATAGAAAATGGAGAATAAAAAAAAAAAAAAAGAAAAAAAGAAAGAAAATGAAGGGGAGGGAAACAATTATTATAGTTAATGTGAAAATGGAACAGTGAGGATTGTGTTTTGATTCAGAAAGGGAAAACTATTCAAGAACCTATTTTTACTTCTGAGGATCTTTTTGCCAGGTAAGATCTGGCTGAGACCGAAGTGTGGACTGTAGTTTGAATGAAAGTCACTGTGAAATATCAGGTGAGGGGAAAGTGCGACAAAAGCATTGTAAGGAGGATATGCTCCTTAAAACAGTCTTCTGTAAAGTCAGGCATGGAATATAAGCTAGAGAACATACCACAGTACATTATTATCAAATAACATATGTATTTAACAAGCCTGTTCAAAAAGCATTACTAAACTAACTTAATGCTGGAGAAAGGTAGCAGTGTTGAAACACTCCTACATCAGAAAAGAATTACCGGAAACTGGCACGTGTCTAAGAATAACCGTGTAAAAGAACAAATTTAAAAAGGTATAATTAGAAAAAGTAGAGAGTGAAATGACTTAAAGGTAGCAAGAGGCATAGAAACAACGAGGAATAATGGCTATAAATGTATCAGAAATAAGAAAAATTTAATGCTTATTACTGAATAGATTTTAGAAATGTCCTTTCAGGCTGTATGTGCATGTGTTTATACATATTAGCACAATGGACAACTTTTTTCTCTAGCAAACTGTAAGAATTTTAAATATGAGCTAGTGAGTTCTGTAAGCTGAAGTTCTGTATTATTTTTCCACTTATACCTGTAATATCAATGAGGATAACAGCTAAGAAACAAGCATTTAACTAGGAACTGAGGAAAACTAGAGAAAGATCAAGAGAGGATTGGCTTTTTCAGACACTGAACCAGCTCCTTTACTTATGTCAGCTTGTAATTGAGATGCAAAAATCTCACGCCACATTGCTGAGGAACAATGAAATGCAAAGGAAAATGGTGCAAATACAAAGACTTAAAGATGTCTTTATCTACTGCATTCAGATTCATCATGACAATGGGTAATGGAGGACAGGACAAAAATATCCTCCCCTCCAAACAACATTTAGACTTCTCTTAGACACAATACTTAGTCATGGAACATCAAGCCAAGTGCCAAAATAACATCAACAGTTAGTAGCTGCCCCAAGATTGGAATTTTAAGTGCATAATAAATCCTATATAATGCAAGTGGTGATACACTTAAAATCCATGTATCTAATATTATTCTGAATCTAGATAGATCTTTTTTGTTTATTCCATATCTATAGTTATTTTTTTTTAATCTTTGAATCTCCTTGCTTCCAGTAAAGCTGTTAAGAATTGCAGATCCAGATATGAGCTGCTATAACGGCATGTTTGAACTTACAGTGACCTGTTAAGTGTTTGACATTATGATTCACCTGCATAATATATGCTCAGATTTTCATATCCTATTTCTTTAATAGATTGAACTACATAAGGGGTGAGGGAAGGGGGGGGAAGACAAAACAAGCATTATCAGCCTTGTTGCACTTATTTTCAAAAAACAGAACTTGTGTTCACAGATCCCAGCAACATTTATATGAGTACTTGGTTTTTTTTCCCCATAGTTAGAGACACAAAACAGCAAAATGGATTTTTAAATTTAACTACCCCATTACTACCCAGAATATCTTTGTCTTCTGTTAATGACTCAGAGAGATTCAGTCATTTTTTGTATGACCCATCTTTAAAGAACAAAAATGTAATAAATTTTGTCTTTGTGACCAGTATAGCTGAATTAAAGATCAGCACCAGTAAGAGAAACAGTCCTTTCCACTGTAGTAAAATTGTTTTAATTCTTGTGCATTTATAGGCATTTCTTTCATTTTGTGATGCAACACTGAGCTGCTGTAATCTTTGACATTAGTATCTGTAGAAAACTTTCAGACAACAGAGAATTAGAACTTAGTCAATAGGATTCAAGAGAAATGCTAACTCTGTACAGTCCATTTTATGATCCTGAAAAGATTGCATTGCCTAAAGGCATGGTTGGAGTTGGAGGATCTCACTGCTCCAGGGAACTTTCCTTCCTTGTTTGGCTCTTGACTCAATGCTAGCATTCATGTTCAGTTCCCTTTTCTCACCATCTCCTCCATTTCTGCTCTCTCAAGGTTTTCAGGTCTGGTATATGTTCAGCTTTGCCCAGGGAATGCTCTTGCTATTCTTGCCATTCCTTCCAAGGAGAAGCACTCAGCACAGGACAAACAGCATCCTTCTACATTTCTCCCCAGCCACAGTCTTTCAAAAGCTGAGAAAATAAGACCATAGTTCATGGCAATATACTTCCAGACATCAGTGGTTTTCCATTTACAAGAGCCAGGCTTTTCACGTTGTCTTCAAACCAAAGTTAAATCTGCTGTGCATTACAGAATGCTTGCAGTATTGCTGTTCAGACTTTAAAATCTAGTCACTGAGTGATTCCCTTCACTTTGATCTCGTCTGGAATATTTCCATTTCACACAACAGAGACAGGTCAGTCTTTCAGTTGACAGAACTATTGTTTTTTCTTTCACAAGCCAGTTTATCTAGAAAGAGATTTTTATAATGCCGTTGTCTAACAAGTTCTACCAAGTGATTAAGGTTTTTTGCTGTGAGCTGAACTAAATGAAAGTTTTCTTTTCACGTAATAGCTGTAATGAGAATCCTGCTCTGACATATCACCGTTAGGAGAATGGTAATTACAAGATTTCTAACAACATCAGCATTTGAGGCAAATCTCTTTCTAAAGAGGAAACAAGGTTGGATGGAACTCTGCTGGAAGTCCTTTTATTTTACATGAAGCTGAATATCAAACTACAAGATCATTTTTGCTCTCATTATTAAGTTTTGAAACAGAAATGCTACTTTCCATTGAGGTTTTTTTCAAGTCAGTGGGGAAAAAGACAAATGACTTTATCAACAGAGAAGGAGATGAAAAGAATTAAGGAAATTTGATGAGGTGTAAACAAAGCAGCAGCTTAAGCTGAAGGGTGAACTGTAAATTGCAACACAGTAGTGAAAAAATGAACAATTTACAAAAGTAGTTTAAAAACTCTTAAGCACCAAAACAAATAACAGTACATTTTTAAAGCTTATTTAAGCAATAAGCTAAAATGATATTTAAGTGAAGACTGCAAGCAAAATTGCTTCAGCCTGAAAACACAGGGCAGTTTCTTCCTCATGTTGCCTTCATATTGCTTCAGGGTTAACACTCCTTACGAGCTCAAGTATTGTGCAAGAGATTATGCAGCACTCTTTTTAGAAAGGTGTAAAATTGAGCTTACATATTTTAAATGGTTCCATCTAGATTTAGCATTATTAAAACATGATTGGAAACAAATTGCTTGATGTGCTTTTAGTATGTAGTAAATTCTGTTATTTTTTGATAGAATGTCAATTGTAATAGCTTAGGTAGATGATTTCCCTTGGTATATGTAGGTGTGCTATTCATTAGAACTGCCAAGGTAAAATAAAATTTGAATTTGGCTAGACTGGTAGAGAAAAGTCTGAGTACTTTTAGAGACAAAAAGCATTTTCTACTTCTGTATCAAACAACTTAATTTTCGAGGAAATATGATAAGTCTAGAGAAGAACACAACCCTGTTACCTTTTCTCTTATTCATTTTGAAATAAGCTACAGATTCATTCCATGCTGACATTAGGATGATAGCTCTGTTCCCACTGGAAGGGAAAGAAACACTGAAGGATCAAAAACATATTTACAATGTATTTGTTTTCGGTTTATATGTAACTTTAATTCAAAAATTGAAAAAATAATTCCCATTTACAGTGAGATATCTGTGATTTCAGTGAGCAGAAGAAATTACAGAACTGTCATTTTTTGAAGTGGTATCTTGACATACTGAATTTCAAAAGGTTCAATATCCCAACAGTTGAAAAGCTTCATAGGAATACAAAATGCAGTTGAAGAGACAATTGCTTTTTTTTTTTGTTCAAGTTGAGTTTTTACAGCTACCTGTTCTAGAGTCACTTCACTCTTTTTTTTTTCAACATAAGCCTACGCATGTGTCTGTTGCAAGAGGACCATAATTTTGATAATGCATTCCAGATGCAGAAACATCAAAAGCAACTTTATAAAAATATTCAGATTTCCCTTTAAAAGCACTTCTCCAATTTAAACCATTAAATATTCTTTTCTTTTTCCTCCTGGTGTAGCATGTTAAAATGTTTTCCAGAACTTGGGGAATGCTCTGAATACTTCAGAATATATCACATGTTCAATAGGAACAGTAGAAATTGCTATCAGTATGCCAGTTTAAAATGGTATTTAGGCATGCTATTTATGTCAGAATCTAATAAATACATATACTATAAAGTAAATTTAAAAAATCAGAAGTTCTACAGATGAGATTAAAAATAGTGAGTGTGACTCCATTTATTTTCACGTCTGATTTTTAATATACTGGGATTCAGAAAAGAGTTTTGCAATATCCACTGAAGGAAAATAAAAGATTGTAAAGCCCAGAGTTAAATTAAGACTTCAGAGCTCACGAGTCCTCTTTATTATTCATGTTTCCTGACTATTTTGGCTTCACAAGATTTTTTAAATATTTTTTGTTCACTGACGATTTTTTTTTTCTCTTTAATATATAGAAAAGATGGATCACTAAGGGTGCTTCAGAGAATAAGATATGCTGCTATTCAAATCTCCATAAAGAACATGTGGAGTGAGACACACTATCACTATCAAGACAAAATAATTTGAAAAGACAGTACACCGTTTGCATTTTAAGGTATTTAGAGTTGCTATAATGTGGCAAAATAGTTGAAGTTATGCAATTAAATAGCAGCTGAATTAAGAAGAGTATTTTTTCTTGTGAGTGCAAGGACCTGGATAAGTCTTTTTGGTCTGGTAATAATTCATGTAATTCTAGCTCAGAGAAGATGTTGCAGTTTTCAAAATAGAAGGATGGAAGAATGGAAAAGCAGAACGATCTTGTAAAAGATATTTAACAGCTCTTTTCAACTGCGTCAAGAAGAGCACTAGAACTGGGGCTCCAGCCCGCAAGAACAGTCTAGGTTTTCAAACTCGGAATAGCCATAGGTAACCCTCGGTAGCAATTGCAATGTGTTAGTAGTACATGAGGCAACTAATGGGATAACTGTTAAGGTGATGAGAGTTCTAACTCCATGTCAAGTCATAGCAGATCACAAGATGTTCATCTTTGTTTTCTCAAAGCACATCTCAATTCCCTAAAACAGGATCCTAACCTTGTGCTTTATCTTGTCCTCACGTTTCTACTGCACTACCACCACCATGCCAGCCCAAACTACTTTCCCAAATGCAAGCCCTGTCCCAGTTCCTCATCCTTGCATTTCAGCTGGCGACTTTTCCAAGGACCCATCCTGTCTTTGATGGTATGCGTTATTAAGGTGAAGAGAAGATAATTCAATTCTCTACATTTCAGGAAACTTCCTCAAGAAGTGAGAGCTATGATTCTTTGTTCAAGATCATACATAGTTTCTTATGAAAAGCCAAAAAATCTTAGGCTACACATTAATCTGGTGGATTGCAGAGGGGCATACTTTCCCTGTATATATGTTCACATAACACTGTGATGAAAATCATTCAAACATTGTTGAGAAAAACTACACAGAAATGAAACTGATTTTTCAATCTAGCACTTGAGGCATTCAGATAGGAGGGCACAATTATAACCATAGTTTCTGCTCGTAATGTAGAATTTTACTCAAAAAAATTGAATAATTTAAGTATAGATAGAGCTTTAGAAACAAGTATCAGAATTGCCTTTCACAGGCAGTAAAAAAGTCATACATTACTTTTGTCTCTATACACTCTGCAACATCAGATCTACTCTCACACAGCAGCACAGTTTGGAGAACTTCAGTACAGTCTATATATTGATGATAGGGTACTTTTGAGAGATATGTAGGTTGGATCCCTGTTAGATTTTTGATTGAACTGAACTCCTACTCTTAGATAAATTCTCTCAGATATTACATAAAAGATAGACAATGGCACTGCGACAGCCTTTTAGGAAAAAAAGAAAAAGCAATTACAGCTTAATTTTATAAGCCTGAATGCATTTGAATGTCTCATAGATCACTTACCATAGTGGGCTTCTCAGGATGCTCGAGCAGAAGAATGCCAAATTCTTAAACTCGTAACGGGCCACTACAGGACATAGAGAAAGACTTTTTCAGTACTTTCGCACAGAGAATGAACTCAAGACACTGTGTGAAGTGTAACGTTATCTTACATACTTTTGAACCAGGCCAACAAATTCCATTTCCTATTTTACATAAGTAAAAATGAGATCTGCAAAAGTGTTCAAAAGTGTAATATCTCACTGGGAGCTTTAACTCCTGATATCCATGATTTCAGTTGAAACTGTGATGTATACGCATATAGGAGGGTACAGAGAAGTTGTTAGGATGTGCAGGGAGAAAATTAGAATGACAAAAGCCCAGGTTGAACTCAGTTTGACTGTTGGGGTAAAAGAGAACAAAAATCTATTTTACAAATATATTAACAATAAGAGGAGTTCTAAGGAGAATATTCATTCTTTACTGGATGCAGCTGGGAACGTGAGCACTGAGGATAAGGAAAAGGCTGAGCTTTTCAATGTCTTCTTTATATCTGTTGTTAAAAGTCAGATTGGTTATTCCTGGGGTACTCTAGTCCCTGATCTGGAAGTCTCAGATGAGATGCAGAATAAATTCCCCATGATTCAGGTGGAAACAGAGACTTACTACTCCACTTGGACTGTCACAAATCTATGAGGCTAAATGGTATACAAGTGAGGGCACTGAGGGTGCTGGCAGAGTTGATAGCCAAGCCATTTTCCATCATCTATCAGCGTTCCAGGTCAGTAGGAGAGGTCCCAGAGGACTGCAGGATGACAGTGTGAACCAATCTACAAAAAGGGTTGTATGAAGGATCTGGAGAAGTACAGGCCCATCATCCTGACCTTGCTGCCAGGTAGGTTGATGGAGCAGATCACCTTGAATGAGATCACATGGCATGTGGGGGGGACCAGGCCTAGACAGAATGGGTTCATTATAGGCAGTTATTGCCTAACTAACTTCATCTCCTGTGATAGAATAACCTGCCTCATGGATGAGTTGACATAGTCTACCTAGACTTCAGCAAAGTCAATGATGCTGCCTCCCAGAGTATTTTCCTGGAGAATTTGGCAGCCCATGGCTTAGACAGGTACACTCTTTGCTGCGTGAAGAAATGGCCATATGACCAGGCCCAGAGAGTGGTGGTGAATGGAGTTAGTTTGGGCATCAGGAAAAACTTATTTACAGATACGGTTGTTAAGCACTGGAATAGGCTCCCCGGGTAGGTGGTTGAGTCACCATCCCTGGATGTCTTAAATACCATTTGGATGTAGTGCTCAGGGACATGATTTAGCAAAGGGTCGTTAGGGTAGCATAGTTAGGTTGTGGTTGAACTCGATGATCTTCAAGGTTCTTTCCAACCTGAGTGATTCTGTGATTCTGTTCTTCTATCATTCTGTGAATGGAGTTAAATTCAGCTGGTGACCAGTCATGAGGGGATTAGTATTGATATCTGTCTTGTTCAATATCTTTATTGATGACTGGGATGAGGGTACTGAGTGCATCCTCAGTAGGTCTACAGACGACACCGAGTTGGAAGGAAGTGGCTAAGGGAAGGAAGGTGCCACAGAGAGAACTGAACAAACTGGATCACTGGGTTGAGGCCATTGGGCTGAACTGCCAGGTCCTGCACTTTGGCCACAACAACCCTAAGCAACGCTGCTAGCTTGGGGCAAAGTGGCTGGAAGACTGTAAATGTAACATGTCTGGGGGTGTTACTTGATGCTCACCAGCAGTGTGCTCAGGCCAAGAACGCTTTCTGTTTCATGCTGTTGGCCCACAGTATCAGTGGTAGATGTTAATGGTACAAAAGTAGAGGCTGAACTTTCCTGCCAATATCCTGTTACATTTCATTACTGTGCAACAGATGGCTGCAGAGAGGCAGGGTGACACAGTGGTGTCTGACATGGAAATGTGTATGGAACAAAGATGTGCAACTAAATTCCTCCTTGCAGAAAAAATGGCACCCATTAACACTGATCGATGCTTGCTGAACATCTGTGGAGACCAAACAATGGATGTGAGCACAATAAGGTGGTGAGTGGTGCATTTCAGCAATGGAAACAGCAGGTCATTTCCACTGGTGCAGATTTTTACGAATGTGGATTCAGGATCTTGTTCTTTGCTCATGAAGATGCATGGCTACTGGTGGAGATTGCTGAAAAATATCATTTTGTAGTTGAGCGTTTGCTCTATCAAATAGAGTTATTATGCTCTTTGGATTTGTTGTAGTTTCCATGGAAGTAAATAGAAGGCATTAATTTTGGAGCAATTTAGTTCTGTTCTGGGCAAGATCACAAAACAAAGCCTCCTAGAAAATATGCTAAAGCACTCTGAAAACAGAGAGGGGATTGGCGACAGCCCAAGTGATTTCACTAACAGGAAATTGTACCTGGTAGCCTTCTATGATAGGGTAACAGCATTAGTTTTGTAACAGAAGAGTAACAAATATCATCTACCTGTCTCACATGTCTCTAAATTGGGGAGACATGAATTTGATGGATGGACCACTCAGTGGATAAGGAATTGGCTGGATGGTTGCAGTTAAAGATTCTGATTCCCCAATGTGCAGGGGAATTCCAATAATTAATGGTGTTTCTTGAGGTTTTGCATCAGAACTGGCACTACTTGCAGCATTATTGGTAACATGGACAGTGATATTGAGTGCACTCTTGGAAAGTTTGGAGAGTATACCAAACTGAGTGGCACAGTTGATGCACAGAAAAGAATGGATGCAATCCAGAGGGACCTTGACAGGCTTGAGAGGTAGGCCTGGACAAATCTCATGAAGTTCAACAAAGTCCAGTGCAAGGTCCTGCATCTGGGCCAAAGCAATCTCAACCATTAATTCAGTTTGGATGATGAGTAAAGTGACAACTCTGTGAAGAAGGCCTTGGGGGTATTAGTAGATGAAATACCAAATATGAGCTGTCATCATAAGAAGTGTAGCTTCTTCTTACCAAGGCAGCTGATACTTTCCCTCTAACCTTCTCTTAGGAGGCCTCACTTCAAGTACTGCATTCAGTTCTGGGTGCCTGAAACACAAGAAGGATGTGGAGCTATTGGAGGAGCTCCAGAGGAAGCCATGAAGATGATCAGAAGGCTTAAGTACCTATCCTATGAAGGCTGACTAAGGAAGCTAGAATTGTTGAGCATGGAGAAGAGAAGGCTCTGAGGAGATCATGTCACGGCCTTCCAGTGCTTGAGGGATCCTACAGGACTTCACCTGGGAGGTGTGGTAATAGGGTGTATAATCAAAAAATATTAAGATGCTATAATTACAAAATAAACAAGAGAGCTTGATAAAGCAGATAATGATAGCAAAAAGAGAATAGATAGAAAACTTACCCCTATCCTATGCTCACTTGCAAAACTCCAACAGAGCAGATTTCCAGAAGACACCCTTCCCCACTGGTAGCCAGCTCTTAAATGGGTCTAGGAGGGGTGGAGCCAGGCTCCATCCCTTCCAGCAGCACAGGTGAATTGCCTTCACCTGTGCTCCTCTGGATGACTCAGTGCTCACCTCAGGTGATCAATCAGAGGTTCAGGCTGTGATTCAGCAGTTCCCATACATAGGACAAGGAGTGAATAGTTTTAAACTTAAAAGGTGAGATGTAGATTACATGTTAGGAAAAAATTTTTAGTCTGATGATGATGATGATGGTACAGCTGCTCAGAGAAGCTGTGGTGTCCCTGGAGGCACTCAAGAACAGGTTGGATGGGGCTCTGGGCTGCCAGAGCTGGTGGGGGGCAACCCTGCCCATGGCAGGGGGTTGGAACTGGGTGGGCTTTAAGGCCTCTTCCCAACAAAGGCGTTCTATGATTCTGTGATGTATAGGGTTAGGATACTTAAGCTTACTCCTTTTGGCTTTTTTTTTTTTTTACTTTTATTATTTTTTTTTCTTTCATAGTTGTTTAAACATAAATAACTGTTTCTTACTAATAAATTACTGTGTTTTGAAAAGTTTTAGGTTTAAATTCCCTCATTAATATGGGATTTTATATTTTCAGGTTACAGTGTAAAGAACTTTTTAATAAGCAATAGTTTGTTTTATATCTTTCTGTCTCCGAAAAGCTGCTGAATCTTTCTGCACATCATAGGCAGTTCAGCATTTGGAGACTTCACATCAAAGTCTGACTGTGCAACAGCAAAAGAAAGTTTAGAGAGAAACATGTTTTACCTTGTCCAAGAGACTGAATCCTACTGAAGCTGATGGACATTGTCAAGAAAATGACTGTAGTATAACACACTTCTCTCCGTCTATATATCTTGCCTTTCTGTAATAGCCAGACTAGTTCAAACAGCTATCAATACTTTTCTACTGCCTGCGGTCAGGCCAAGGTCTTGAAAGCAGCCAGACACTTTCTCCCTTCACTACCTCAGCTGTTCAGCACAGACAAGACTGAAACTGCTATTTGGCAGTGAATTAGAGATATGATTCAGAACAAAATGGGAAGATCAGTATGCATTTGCCGGTTTTTCAGAGCTCTTTTTCTGAGAAATGCTCTTTCAAGTGTCAAGTATGTGAAGTCACATAAAGTATTTTGCTTTTTACTCAGGGGGTCAAGTATTTTAATATGGGTTTGTCTTTGGAGTTAATTTAGTGTAACACGTGCTCTTTTTACCTCCCTTTCTTCCAGCACTCCAGTTCCTGAAATATAAATGATGATGTATGCAGCACAAATAACTGGTTACCATAGGAACAACTATGATAGTAATCCCAAAGCAATTTTTCTCTCTCTCTCTCTCTCTCTCTCTTTTTTTTTTTTTTAATCCCATACTTCGCACTTACATCAATCTTCTAACCTTCTTTTATTTGCAAATAATTCTAGAAAAAATGCTCTCATTTAACATCATTTTTATACTAAATAAACTTATTCAATAAATATGTCCCAATTTTCATTTTGTTGTCTCTAGCCTCCTGGACTTGTTGAATTTTCACTAATAGAAAGAAGAACATTATGAACATTTTCCAAGAGAAGAATTTTCTATCCATAACATTGAAAATGACAGCTTTATAATAAACATTACAACTTTGTATGTGAAAGATAAGCCATGTTCTGGATAGTCATGAGTAGCTGTCACACTACAATATGAACAGCATCTCAATCAGCAGCTTAAAACCAGGGAGCTGCCTATGGAGTTGAATATAGTCTTCAATGCTTTGGAAACAACGGTGGCAACATTGGAATATTGCTAAGTTTGTTCCAGGTAGGTCCCATGAATGCTCACACAGGAATAGAAAGAACACTGTATACAAGTTTCCCAGGACATACTGACATAATACAAGGCTGAAGGGGATGGTTTCCTGGATTGTATCATTACTGGTGACAAGATGTGGTGTCACCACTACAAGCCAAGTCAAAATATTCATCAAAAGTATCCATCAAGCATCAATGTGTGAATTTCCCATTGAAGAAAAAGTTCAAGATGTAGTCACAGCATGCATACTGATACGTACTTTTGGAATAGGAAATGTGTGACCCTTCTGGATTTCCAGCAACCTGCACAAACCATCAACTATGACCACTATGTAGCAATGCTGAAGGCTCAAGTTTCCAAAGTCAGGCCAGAGAAGACAATCTTTCTGTTGCAACATGATAATGCCAGGCCCCATACCTGTCTGAAGACCTTGGAACACCTTGCCAATATTGGCTGGACTGTACTACCACTCCCACTGTACAGATTTAGTGCCTTTTGATTTCTGGTCAATGAGAGATGGACTTTGTGAGAAATGTTTTCCTAGCAATGATGCCATCATAGCAGCTGTGAAACAGTGGATCATATCTGCTGGTTCTCTTTTTGGCTCTGGTGAAAATGTATATAGCCAGTGGTAGTGACTACATTGGAAAATAATATTTTTTAGTTGAGAATTTGCTCTTTGTATCTGATCCCATGGAAATAACAGGAGACATTACTTCTGGGGCAACCTACATAGGTCTGCATAGGTATGTTTTATGACAGTCAGAATCTGTGTTTCAGATGTATGTCAATGTATTGCCAAAACCCTGTCGATAAGTGTAAGGCAAAATAATCAGGGATAAACTTGCCTTGGATAAACTATTCCTTTGTGTTCCTGTGTCAGTGGAGGTATCCCTATTTTGCACCAATATTTAAATTTCTTGAGCAATGATTATGGATGTTGGGAGAATGAACTACAGCATCTGTAAAACGGAATGTGGCTGAAGCCTATTGTCAAATGCTGTCATGTCGTTTTTTGCCTATGAGCTGCTCCACATTTTAGACATATATTTACCATCTTCATCAGTGAGGGTGTTTCAAATGTTTTATATCAAAGTCATTTAAAAAGCTTCTGTCTTTAATCTGTCTTCAGTAGGAGAGCACATAGGTGTAGAAGAAACATGAGGTAATGCTATATGGGAGCTTCCTTAGAAAACAAGAACTTCGTTTAAAAACAAAAAGTTGTTTTCCTATTGTTCTTGTTTGGTTGGTTTTAGCGCTTTAAAAATTTACAGAGGAATTAAGAATGGTTATAAAATAGCTATTGACTGAAAATGATAACCATGTGTGATGGTCAGATATCTGCGTAATCCTCTGTATTTGAATTGGTAATTCTACATTCATTATCTAAAAGGGGCTTATAAAGATTACACAGACAAATAGTGATATGATATAGGGAGAATGGTTTTAAACTAAAGAGAGGAAGTTGTATTAGATGTTAGAAATTATGTATTAGGAGAGTATAAAGGCATTGGAATACATAGCCCAGAGAAGGTGTGGATACTCCATTCCTAGAGGTTGGATGGAGCCCTGCTCTAGAGGCTATCCATGCAAGTGGGGATGGAACTAGATTGTCCTTATGTTTCCTTCCAACCCAAGATATTCTATGATTTTATGATATGTCTCATGTCTCACATGAGTGCTGGGCTGTTGGGATACACCTGTACTACAGCCACAGAAGATCACACTACATTTTCAGTTGCTCTGAGGCTGCTGTTAGCAGTGGATCTATCTGAATTTGCATGAGGTGTACATTATACTGCAGTCAGCAAAGTACCAGAAGCACAAACCTACAAGTTATGATTAGTTGAAATTTTGTGATTAAAAAAACATATTTTGGAGAAAACTCCTTCAATTCTGTTTCAAAACCCCCTTCTTTACTTGCGTAGCTAAAATCAGAGGCATTATTGTGTCTACCTATTTAAAACAAATAGTGCTACAAACTTCTACCTTGTCAGAACCTAAAGTTCTTCTTGAGCAGCTAAGACTTTACTTCAGCTAAGAACAGATAGAGAAGTTGCTGTTCAACAACCTGGCCCTTCTGGAGTGATATGTCGTGTAATTTAAGTTTGGTGTCTACTAAGACTTATATAATGAATGAAATTTTTGAGCTAATGTGAGTTTTATTGAGCCATTAGCTTGGGTTTTTATCCCCATTTAATTTAGGGCAAAAACATTTTTTCCATCATTTGTCGTATATAATTTAACTATAGTAAACATTTGACATTAATTAGATGGTAGTTTTAAAAGAATTGATGTAATTTCTTAGATTTGGACATTTAACTGCAGTGAAGTTAGTGGGTAATCATGTTTAGGGATAAAAGTTATATAAAGCAGTAATTAACTTACACACACATGCTTCTTGATTAATATGAGGCCTGCTCCAAAAGTAATGCCTCCTATTTTATTACATTGGCTCATGACATCAGAGATGGGTATTGGTCTGGCAGTATTCCATTATGTTTTAATGCTGTGTGACAAAGGAGAGAGAACAGAACCTTCTCTCTCTTTGTTCTTCCTTTAGGACCACTTTAGGACATTATGCTTGCAATCTTTAGTAGATGTATCTAATGCTGCAGAGGTTGGGTTGCAAGTAAAGTGCTGTTTTGCTGTTTAGGTGGTTGTGGTTGAGGTCACTCGCCAGTCTCTCAATTTCTGCCTCTGTTGGCATAGCTCATAGGTTGTTCTCCTGATGCTGTGTCATAGAATCACCAAGGTGGACAGGGAAGGCATTTATGCTGCCATTTTAGGCACAACTTAAGGAAAGTTATTTCTAAGTAGCAAACTCTAACAGCAGAAGGTAGAGATGTAGCTTGATGTGTGGAATGTTAACAGGATGAAGAACTGAGGATGTCATGAGTTTCCAAACTAGAAGCTGGTTAAGGCAGATCAGAAGTTATCTCAGTGCAGCAAATTCACAAAATTAGAAGTGTTAGCTTCTGTTTACTGCAGTAGTACTGTTTCTGCTGTCCCCAGGTAACACTGAATCAATTAGATAAATAATAGGAAAAATGTAAATAAGACATTCTAGAGTGTTCACAGCCCTTTTCTCTAAGCTACATTGCCAAAGATGTGCTAATTTATGGAGCTAAGAAGAAATTTTCAACAAAATACTCTTTGGAAAGTGAATACTACTGCTACTAATGTTTTGTTTTTGTTTTTGTTTTCTGAAAATAAAGAGCTTTTTTAATTTTTGAAGGTTTTTCTTTGAGAAAAAAACTATTCTGCCTCGATGGAATAAAAACTAAACTGCATATCTGAAATTGTTTTTCATTTAAAAATGAAATTGTAATAATAAAATACTTGTATATTTTCTAAAGAATTATGTAATTTTTATTTGGGAAGAGAATGTCAAGCTGTAAATGTATGTGTTTATGTCTGCATAACCTTTTATTTTCACAGTGAGTTGCACAGATTGCATAAATATTTTTTTTTACATTTTTCTTCGTAAAATAGTATTTCCTGATATTTCTTGCTCTTTTTGTACAAAAAATCATTAGTGACCAAAAAGTTCTGTGAATTGTGCTTCTGTTTTTGACTAATACATCTTAAAGCTTTGAAAGGAAAACATCAAGGCTAATCAGGTTTAATGCTGTCTCAGCATTCTTATTAAATAACAAATATTTTTCTTAAACTGTTCAGGTACCCTGAACTACCATGTAGTGATGTGTAAGCTTATCAGCACAAATAAGCAGAGAAAATTCACACAGCAATGGAGATGGGTTTTAATAGATGTGATTATGAAATTGAAAGTGTTGTGTCAGTGCATAGAGAATTGAAATTATTTTTAATTAGAAATGAAAAGCAAAGAATTTTCAAAAGGGGGACAAAATTGAGAAGCAAGATATAAAGAAAACCAAAAATGAAATAACAGTAGATAAAATAAAACTAATGTATTCCTTCTGTTCTATACATACATTTAGCACAGTTTTCTTCTTTCCTGTAAATCTGCTGACATGCTAAAGATTTCTGTGTCTTCCCTTTACTCTTATCTTTCACACTGCTGGATGATGAAGGGGGCAATAAGTTTCAGTAAATTCCAAGAGAATAAAAAGTCTTGTTTGAGTATACTTCTGTGTTTAAAAAGAAACTGTTGAAAGCAGTTATTCAGGAGTGCAGTCCCTGGGAACGGGAAGTAACACAGCTTCAATACATCTTTGCACATTATATTTGAGATTGTCAATGGAACAATCATGGTCTTAATCCTCTGCACCTTCAACAGGAGTGAGAAACTCTGTGTCCATTGTCTGAAGAACCTGCAAGATGGTTATTAGCATTTGATTTATGTGTCTCTGTGTTTATTTGTTTATTAAAAATGCCCTGCCTCTTCATCGTAATCCAAATCCTATGTTGTAGCAGTTTCTATGGCAACTGTGCTTTTTTTTTTTATTTTAATTGAATAAAGAAAAAATTATGTAAAACCAAAACCATGCATAAATTACCAATGCATAAATTTCTGCTATCCTGGTTTCTAATCCAATTTTCCATAGTCTGTATATCATCAAGTAAGCAAGATAGTAAATTGACCTTTCTTCTCCCAGGAATATAAGCAAATGAAAAGTAGAGGGTTTCACTCAACCTTTTATTTGCTAACATTACTTAGCCAACTATCAGTATTGAAATTCAAATAACATCTGGCTGAAAGCATTCAGAAATCATGAGTCATTCCCTTAACGTCATGGATCTGATTGTTCTTGAGATGGGACAAGCCATCCAAAAAACAATCCAATCCAAAACAAGCCAACCAAAACAAAACAAAGCACAACTCTTTATTTTTATCTGGTGCAGTGCGGAAAACCATAATTAATTTTGAGGAGGTAGCCTTGGTCATCTATAAAAATATATATTTCAAGGATGAAACTTAGATTCTCAACTAATTTTTAAATTCCAATAGCATGTCCTAGCTACAGATAAATAAAGTCCTGATTTCCTTTTTAGTATTCTTTAATACTTAGTGGTATGCTCAAACATGCGTATGTGCTTTTTAATTATTTCTCTCTATTGTCTTCCATTATTTGGCTCAATCACCACAAAACATCCAAGATTTCTTCATTCGCAACTAGGTGTAGTTGAAATTAAGGAACTGTAGCTAAGATTTCAGCATTTAATTTCTAGATGCTATCTAGAAGAGTCAAAATCTTGGAGCTTTTCAGCAGACAAAAAAAAAAATAAATAAATAAAAAAATCCTTCAAATCTTACTGTAATATTCCAATTTCAAGAATGAGGGTGTTGAAATACAGCATTTTGACATTTGCTAGAATTTTATGTTTTGAAACTTCCGTTTGAAAATATTTGAAATGTTGTTCCTATGAATCAGAAGAAAATTGTTCTGTTAGAAAATTTATGGCCAAAATTGCAAATCCACATGTAACAGCTGCCAAACTTTCTGAAGCAGTCATCAAGATATGAGCTCATACGTGTAGCTATACTGATTATAGCTAATAAACCAAAATCTTGTCATTCTTGACTTCCAACATTCTTGCCTACATAATCATTCAGTTTGCCTCAATCAAAAGTTGATCTTTCCAAATGGGAAGCAACTTACTACATTTCTATAAAATCTTTACCGTTATGCAGAGAAGGGAAACAAAAGAAGATACAATGGATAAGAAAGTTGTCTCCACAGGAATTGCAACTCATTTTGGTTATCTACATGTGCAATTTTACTTCATAAAATAATCCAATTACCTTTGCTTATGAAAGTGATGTAGTGTGTTATACAACAAAATATATAATTATTATTATTCAAGTGTTTGACTAGAAATAGAATTTTTTGTTTACCGTCATGATTAATCTCATTATCTCACTGGGGTATTTACTATGTATGTTTTAAACTAATCTTGATCCATCACAGAGACAGAAGGCTAAAAAAATCCCAACATATGCCATATCTGAATTTTGAATATTTTAATTACAAAATGGATGGAGAAGAGACAGTGACGCTATTTTTTTGTGATTATTTTGCCTTTTCAAGGATGCTCTTTTTCTACTTGAGGTATTGATACATAAAAGATTCAACTTCAGATCTTGAATTTTTTGAGAGTTTAAGTTAATCTTCATTGTATAATGAATCCTTTTAATTGATATGGTCTACATAGACTTCAGTAAAGCCTTTGATGCTGTCCCCCACAACATTCTCGTGGAGAAGCTGGCTGCCCAAGATTTGGATGGGTGTACGCTCTGCTAGGTGAAACACTGGCTGGGTGGCTGGGCCCAAAGAGTTGTGGTCAATGGAGTTAAATCCAGTTGGATGCTGGTCACGAGCGATGTCCCCCAGGGATCAGTACTGGAGCCGCTTCAATTTAACATCTTTATTAATGGTCTTGATGAGGGGATTGAGTGCACTTTCAGTAAGTTTGCAGGTGACACCAAGTTGGGAGGGATTGTTGATCTGCCTGAGGGGAGAAGGACACTACAGAGGGACCTGAATAGACTGGGTCGATGGACCAAGGTTAACTGTATGAGTTTCAATAGCACCAATTATCAGATCCTGCTTTTGGTCACAGCAACCCCAGGCAACCCTACAGGCGTGAGGAGGTGGGGCTGGAAAAAGGCCTGACAGATAGGGACCTTGGCATACTGATGGACAGTCAGCTAAATATGAGTCAGCAGTGTGCCCAGGTGGCTAAGAGGGCCAATGGCATCCTGGCTTGCATCAGGAATGGTGTGGTGAGTGGGACTAGGGAAGTAATCCTGCCCTGTACTCAGCACTGGTTTGGCCTCAGCTCAAGTACTGTGTTCAGTTTGGGGCATCTCAGTACAGAAGGGACATTGAGGTGCTGGAGCAGGTCCAAAGAAGGGCAACAAGACTTGTGAAGGGCTTGGAGAATATGGCCACGAGGAGACACTGAAGGAACTGGGGCTGTTCAGGTTGGGGAAAAGGAAGCTGAGGGGAGAGCTTATTGCTGTCTTCCACTATCTTATAGCAACATCAGGATTGATCTCTTCTCACTGGTGGCAGGTGACAGGATGAGGGGAAACAGTCTTAAGTTGTGCCAGAGTAAGTTTAACTTGGATATCAGGAAAAACTTCTTTACAGAAAGGGTTGTTAAGCACTGGAATAGGCTCCCCAGGGAAGTGGTTGAGTCACCATCCCTGGATGTGTTTAAAAACCATTTGGATGTGGTTCTCAGGGATATGATTTAGTGGAGAGTTGTTAGATTTAGGGTAGTACGGTTAGGTTGTGGTTGGACTTGATGTCTTTTCCAACCTGAGTGATTCTATGATTCTATATCTGTTTTAATTTCATATTAAAAATGATGCAAGTACCTCTTAGATAATTTTTCAGATTTCTCCATGTGAAGTTATTAGTAAAGTCTGAAGAATTCCAAAAGTTTTATTCATACTATCTTAGAAAATAGCAAGTACAGTTAAAGTTTCCAACATTTAAATACCTTTTTATTCCATTTTCTTCCCCAAAGTAATTGTGAGAATACTTTCTGAGCCAAATACTAAGAAGAAAACAAACAAACAAACAAAAGTAACAAAAAAACATTCAACACTGTGTAAGCTCAGTGAATATGCTGTGTTTGAAGTCCAGCTGAAATAAAGTACCTCCTGAAAAATCCTTTTCTTTAAAAGACTTATGACATAGTGAGGTGACTATGAAGTGTTCCTACTCTGTACACAAAGCTATATATTTAAGGAAAATATGAGACATTTCCTATTTTGAGCTTTTCAAATGAGACGTTATGACTTAGAATCATAGAATGGGCTGGGTTGAAAAGGACCACAGTGGTCATCCAGTTTCAACCCCCCTGCTATGTGCAGGGTTGCCAACCACTACACCAGACTGCCCAGAGCCACATCCAGCCTGGCCTTCAATGCCTCTGGGGATGGGGCATCCGCAACCTCTTTGGGCAACCTGTTCCAGTGCATCACCACCTTCTGTGTGAAGAACCTCCTCCTAATAACTAACCTAAACCTCCCCGGTCTTAATTTAAAACCATTCTTCCTTGTCCTATCAATATCCACCCTTGTAAACAGCTGTTCCCCCTCCTGTTTATATGCTCCCTAATGTTGTACAATAATTGTATAGGGAAAGTTCTTCAGTGGAATACAATCCTCCCCTCCCCT
>NW_024884364.1:40402011-40413444 GCF_019232065.1 Centrocercus urophasianus | reverse complement strand
CCTCTCCTCTCCTCTCCTCTCCTCTCCACCTTGGGTAGACTAGGGAAAACATCTTAGTTTTCCTGAAAAAAAATAAAAAAAAATAAAAAAAAAGGAAATCTTTTGTGATTTCAGAATTAATTCTATTAAGGGAAACAGTTAATGGTTTGAAGAGACTGGATCTAAAGTATTCAACAGAATCCTAATAAAAACAAAAGAACTGATTTTTTTATATGTTTACTTTTGATTTTCACCTTGAAAGAAATGTAGAACCGGAATATATGAATACCACCTGGGAGTAAATCACTCAAATAATTCAATGTTATGAAACAGTTTGTATTTTTTCAATGTGTTCACTGATTAGATTAAAGTCAAACTTTCTATTATATGAATGATTCCCTAGATGATGTACTGTAAGTTTCAATTATATTAACAGTGTCTGTTCATCATGATAACAACGCCATAGCTCAAACCTGAGGGATTAATAATAACAGGCATTTCAAATACTGTCTACTCATATCAGCATGTGTAGTAGCAAGTCGTATTTTTTTTTTCTTTTTGAGGTATAACTAATGTCAGTGTGAACTCCAAACCGGTAACTCTTTCCCAAATATAACTGAATAGATTGAGGTATTTGCAGAAGATAAGAATAATTATTTTGTAGAGTTTTATAAATATTTTCAGAATTCTTTCAAAACATTTTGGAGTGCACACATACTGGCAGAACATCAATTCTGTTTTAATTTTCCTACCAGAAGATTATCTTAACTTTCTTACTTATTTTCTTCGATAATTATAGAAAGATACTGAAGCAAAGTAAAATTTAAATGGAGACACATATTTCTTTTTCACCATATTAAAAAAAAAAGTAACCATATAAGTAGAGCATAATCTTCAATTTTTTAGTAGTTGTTGGTCCTTTCCCTAATCAAGTCTCTGAGAGCCTAATTTAAACTAGAAACTTCCTTTTAAAGCTGAATGAGGTCATACTATGTACATTCATTTATTTCTCACAAACTCCTTAATGTCTTAATGAACACATCCAACTTCTTTTTTGGCTCTAAATTTCTAAAAGAATGCTTTTAGATTGTGTTTTCTAGAGAGGTTGCATATCTTGTAGATCACTGCTACTTTGTCCATTTTTGCAACCAAAATGACTTTCACAAGTGAGTTTAGAGTTCGTGGAAGTCTAATCTAACAAGATCATTGGCTGAATATTTAAAAGTAGCACCCAAGGAAAATCTTTTGAAGTTATTTCCATCATTTTTTTTATGGAAATTTATGTTAAGCACCTAAGTACTCTTACTAATCTCACCAGGTGTTTTTCAGTAGGAAACAAAATACTTCTGCAGACCTGAAATGTTCATGGCTTCAGGCATTTTAATGGTTGAAATAGTTGCCTAACTTATCATAATATTGCATTCACATTGCATCACATGCTGATGCAATCAGTTACTCAATTGTGTATTGTCCCTTCTTCCACTTCCCAAAGAATATATAATCTTGTGGGAAAGGTAGTCAAATGTTGTGGATCATGCATTATTATGCAAGTCTCTAGGTACTGGAAGTACATCTACATTTGTTGAGAATAGATGTTTGGGGCATAATTCTTGTCTCAAGCAAGAATTTGAATTCAAGGATGATCACACAGGCCCAAGAGGCAAGGAGCATACTGGGATTTTTTTGAGTCTCACATAAGATCTAGCAGAAAACTCAGTATATTTGTGTGCTGGATATAAAACAACATTTCATAGAATCATAAAATTGTAGAATCATTTATTTTGGAAAGGACTTCCAAGATCGTCAACTCCACTTTATACTACAAGTCCACTGCTAAGCCATGTCTCTAGGCACTACATCCACATGTCTCTTAAATACTTTCAGGGGTAGTGACTCCACCTCCTGCCTGGGAAGCCTGCTCCAATGCCTAACCACCCTTTCTGTGACTAAATTCTTGCAGATATCCAATTTAAACTTCTCCTGGCACAGTTTGAAGCCATTGTCTCACATCCTATCACTTGTCACCTGAGTAAAGTGGCTGACATCCTCCTAGCTATAGCCTCCTTTTGGGTAGTTTACAAAGTGGTAAAGTCTCCTTTCAGCATCTAAACAACTCCAGTTGAGTTTTGACTTACTCCTAACTCTTGTTTTCTAGTTTCTTCAACAGATTTGTTGCTCATCTTTGCATACACCTGAGCAACTCAATATCCTTGTAGCAAGGGGTCTATAGTGTTCATAGTGTGGTCCCACTCATGCCAAATACAGAGGGACAATCACTTCTGTGGTTGTTGTGGTACAATCTGTTAGTCAGCTACACACCACCATAATTTGTTCACTCACTTTCCTCCCTCAGTGCGATACAGGAGAGAATCAGAAAAAAGTTAAAACTTGTGGGCTGAGATGAAGACAATTTAATAGAACAGAAAAAATAGAAGGGGGAAAAAGCAATAAAAATAATGATTAAATAGTATAGTGTTAATTATTAAAAATTAAATAGAGCGATGCACAACCCAGTGACCACCACCTAGTGACCAGTGGCCATCCAGTTCCCAAACAGCAGCAGTTCTCCCTGGTTAACTCCCTCCAGGTTTACTTTTCCACATGATGTTAAATGATATGGAATATTCCCTGGCCATTTGGGGTCAGCTGTCCCGTCTGTGTCTTCTCCCAGCTTCTTGACACTCACAGCTTCCACACTGGCAGGGCAGCATGTGAAGTTGAAAAGTTATTGGCTTATTGTTAAGCACGGGGTAACAACAACTAAGACATCAGTGTGTTATCAATATTATTCTCATCCTAAATCCAAAACACACTACCATATCAGCTATTAGGAAGACAGTTAACTCTATCCCAGCTGAAACGAGGACACTGCTTCTGCAAGCCACTCTCTTTCTGATGTAGGTCAAGATGCCACTGGTCTTATCTGTCACCTGAGCACACTGCTGCCTCATATTCAGCAGGATGTCAAACTGTCCTGAGGTTATTTTCTACAGAGAAATTTGCCAGCCACTCTTCCCCAAGTCTATATCAATGGATGATTATGTTATGACCCAAATACAAAACTCAGCGCTTAGCCTTGTTGAGTGTCATGTGACCGGATGTGTCAACTGGTCTAGACAATCCAGATCCCTTTGCAGAGCCTTCCAGCCCA
The DNA here is from genome assembly GCF_019232065.1 of Centrocercus urophasianus. Lineage (NCBI taxonomy): Eukaryota > Metazoa > Chordata > Aves > Galliformes > Phasianidae > Centrocercus > Centrocercus urophasianus. Next base: position 40,410,314 of record NW_024884364.1, on the reverse strand, counting down.
TAAACACATCAACACTCCCACCTAAATCAGTGTCATCTGCAAAGTCAATTCCCTCATCAAGGTTGTTGATAAAAATGTTAAACAAAACTTGACCAACTACTGAGCTCTGGCTGTCAACTGGGTTTTATTCTATTCAAAATAAATCTTCCAGCCCAGCCATCCTGACAGTTTTTTAAAAAGTTCAAGCCATGAGAAGACAGTTTCTTCAAGAAAAGGCTGTGGAAAAGAGTACCAAGTGCTTTTCTAAAGTTTAATTAAGCAGCATCTACAATCTTTTCTTCATTCAATAAATGGGTAATCTTTTCATAGAAAGAGATCAGGTTTAGTCATTCAGGACCTGCCTTTCATAAATCCAGGCTGACTAGTTCTAAACGCCCGGTTGCCCTGTACATGCTGTGTGATGACACTCAAGAAGACCTGCTCCAGGACATTTCCTAACACTGAGGTCTGAACGACAGACATATTCTTCTCTGGATCCTCCTTTCTGCCCTTCCAGATCACAGGTTCATTTCCCAATCAGCAGTCAGCTGGGAACTTCTCATATTCTTTATGTGTTCTGATAAGGACAAAGCTGTCTCTTTTGCAATGATCCAGAATCCTAAACAGTGGTTCCAGTTAGACCTTTAAGCAGTGAATGAATATTCATTAAAAATATTCATATTAATATGCTTATATTGAAAATATGCTTACGTGTCAGAAGTATGAAAAAGACTTTGCTGTAGCTCATATTTTTAACTTAATTTTTAGTCATAGATTCATAGAATGACTTGGAAGGAACCCCAAGGATCATCAAGTTCCAATCACCCTTCTATAGGCAGGAACAACGATCTCCAGATCTGGTACTAGACCAAGCTGCCCAAGGCCCCATTAAACCTGGTCTTGGACCTCTCCAAGGACAGAGCACCCACAGCTTCTCTGGACAACCTGTTCCAGCACCTCACTACTCTCTCTGGAAAAAACTTTCCCCTGACATCCAATCTAAAACCTTCCCTCCTTGAGCTTAAAATCATTCCCTCTTGTTCAATCACTGTTTACCCTTGTAAACAGTTGATTCCCCTCTTGTTTATAATCCCTTTTTAAATACTGGAAGGCTGCAATTGAGGTCTCCTCGCAGACTTCTCTTCTGCAGGCTGAACAAGCCCAGCTTCCTCAGCTTGTCTTCATAGGGGATGTGCTCCAAACATCTGATCGTCTTTGTGGCCTCCCTTATTTTCTTAAAAAAGTAATAACATAAGAATAATTTGGAAGTGTTCTGTCAGGTTGGATTGAAATCCACGACTGGTAAGATTTTCTTCAAGATTTCCTCCCAGCTTTTGAGATAAGAAGCACACCTCACAAAGCACTGAATTATATGTGTATTTTTGCATACATTGTCTGGACATTAAGCATTCTATCTTAACATATTTCTTTGAGCAACATTAATCAATGTGAAATTAAATATAATTATGGTAATTAAATCTTCTCAAAGCATTAAGTGACTGTGGTAGTACTTAGGTCTGGTGGGAGGAAAAAAAATAAAAAGGGAAGAACATATCAACATCTTCATTACTTTTATATTAATACAGTGCCTTCCTAATGCCACTTCTATAATCTGCATTTTAATAGAAAGGCTGGATTTTCTTGTCAGTTTGTGACATTTGAGCTAAATGAGACATATGGCTGTATTTGTACTGTCACTATTGGTCTCTCTTTTTTACGTCTTTACATGGCATTTATTCAATTTATACAAAACTCAGTTCATACAACTGCTACATTTTGATGCTTCTGGTGTGGTGTGGTGTCCTTCAGTTCATCAAATAGTTTTAGGTGAATCAGGCATTAAGGAAATGTCTTGTACCAATAATGTTGAGCTCTGATCTTGTTATTGCAGTGTCCATGCCCTCAGCAATAATCATTTCAGCCTGGTTGTCAGTTCAATGTCTTAACTTTGTAGTAACAAAAAATAATAATAATAAAAAAAAAACACTCAATTTTTCTTTGGGCAGATCTGGCTATGTTGCTTTCTCCTCCAACACTGAGACACTAATAAATCTGCACTCTGGCATTCACTAAAACAGAGATCAATTTGACAAAAAAACAACATGGAAACAAAAAAGTGGCCCTTTATAGTTACTAGCAAAAAAGGATAATTGTTGGCATCAGTAATGAAATTTTTTTCACCAAAGCAGTAGTTTGAAAGTTTGTTTTTCTTGTGTTTATTTTCTGTATGCCATTTTCAAGTTCTATGGCTCACATTTTTATAAATAGGCAAACCTTGTTTTCAAATAACCCATACTTATACCCTGTCCCCTCCCCCCACAAAAAAAGAAGCAAGCATAAAACATCGACAGTTTCTCCTTCCCCAGCAACAAATTGCAAATGCTTCTTTTACAACAAACAATATCCATATAAATACAAGTTTGGAAGAAAAAAAATGCCTTACAGTTTGAAAGAATCACCACAATGCTAACCTATGACTAAATAACTGTGCTTTCCTTCTTCTGAGAAGCATATGGGGTTTGTGTGTGTGTGTTTTGTGTGGGGTTTTTGCCCCTCTTCAAAAATAGTTTGCTGTCTGCTCAGAATATATTGATTATTACAGAAGAACATAAAAATCAAAGCATGAGATTCTAAAGAGATAAATGAAAAACAACTTGGTGAGTCAGCGGCCTATACTGTATTTTAGGAAGATAGAAAGATGTTTGCCTTTATTCTCACCTGAGTTCACTGTTGTCAGTGAGAAGCTAACTGCTCTAGACACTGCTATACTTTCTTACCAAAGCCATAATCTTAATGACTGCAATGAAAGGGCAGATCTGCTTTGCATACTTCTAAGCTAGATTATATCTATCTGATCATGTGCTATTAGGAAGTTGTAGGTATTACCAGAACACGATGAGAGACCATCACAGAATGTTTTGGTATCATACACGAAGAGAGGAATCGTAGCCAAACAAATGGTGACTATCATACCATTATAAGATGAATGGGTGGGATGAAAAAAAAATAAAGAAGAAAAGGCTTGTATTTGGAGGAATATGAGGAGATTAAAAATACAATTTCTCCATGTGTGATTAATTTTAAGAAATAGTGGTAGCATCTGTGTTTCAAAGCAACCCAGTTTGAATATACATTCTGGTCGTGATCTAGGTTCAGATTCTTGCTCAGATCCCTTCTTCATAGCTTGGTTTCATAAAAGTTCTAATATCTTCATTCTATTTTTACTTTAGAACAATAAGTTTTCTCTCTCATTTTCCAAATTCTTGAATACTGAGCATCCCCACTGTTAAATAAACTAGTACTATAATTTTCTCTTGAGCTTGCAAGTCACAAAATCAAAGATATCGAAACGTACAGTGCATAATATGCTTTATTTATCTGTAAATGTTGCACAGTATTATCAGATTGGGCGTATAAAAAAGGCCATAGGAGTATCTAGGTCAGTCTCGAAGGGTTACTGAAAGAAATTTATCTGTTCCAAGTCATGATATTGTATTATTAGAGTCTTTGACTAGTTTCTTACTTCAATTGTTCTCAATCTACCTGCAACAGAAGCATATATTATGACATTGAGTTTTTCTCACCACTATGCTCCTCAAAGGGTCTTTAATTACCATTTAATATTTGTTCATATTTTTTCATGGACTTCATTCAAGTCTGATAAGAATTAAGCTGTGTTTGCTTTTGTTTTTGAGATTCTAAGGGGAAATAAGGGACAACATTCACAGCTTAGACTTTAAAGAAAATGTTTGGACATTACAAATTTTTACCTTGGCAAGAAATGCTATGTTACTACTAGAAAAATGACCATGTATTTGAATTGATTGAAATGGCTAGCACTTAAAACAGAAATCTGAAAGAGTGTAAATGTGAACTAATTTGTTTTCTTGGACCATTAAATCCAGTCCTAAAGATCTATTTAGTAGCTATAAGAGAGACAAGGAGCTTCATTGATTTTAAGAATGCAATAATTTTTGTGAACAAAGTTATTAAAGCAGAAATCCAGACTACCTTATCTGAAAATAAACCTGTTCCTCCAACAGATAAATATATTAATAGATAAAGTCTAATCACACATTTTTCAACTCAAGGGTTTGTTGGAATTCCTTATCTAAAACATCAGAGAAGCAATGGGAAGATGTTTACATAAAAAATTCCCATATTATGTTGATTTTGTATAGAAGAGGCTTACTTGATATCAGACAACATATGGTGCTGTATTTATGAATAAAACATTTCAATTACAGGAAAAATGAGTCACAAGTCTTCACTATTTGTTTGACTTGAATAATGTTATTCAAGATGACCTGCAAAATCACAACCACTTTGAGGCTAATCTATTCAATTTATATGTTGGTTACAAATATTTTATTGGCCAAGATAGGATCTTCTTCAAATTATATGTCTATGACCAGATTTTGATAGTCACATAATAGATGTTTACATTATTCTAGTATCTGAAAAGATTTCATGCTGTGTGTAAAGTTGAACTTTAGAGTTTACTGGGAAGAAAATAGTAGGATTGTGATGTGTTTGAGGGTTTTTGGTATTTAACAGTAAGAACACTCTCTGTCTACAGCTTTATAACTTCTACAGAAGAGTTAATATAAAAATGATCTTACATACACCCACAGCATGGATTGTGACCCTCTCTCAGGCCTTTTTCAACAAAATGCAATGCCTCAGGAAATGTAAGACAATTAGAAAACTAAAGCATTACCAAGCATCCTCACATTAGATAATCTTAAGCTTATATGAGATGTTCAGCTAGCTTTTAGTGTTTCAAGTATGACTGGGTTTTCTAACACAGCTTCACCAAGGGCAGACTGTACCTGACCAGTCTGGTGGCCTTCTTTGATGAAGTGATGGCATTAGTAGACAAAGGAAGGGTAACTGATGCCATTTACCTGGACTTCTGCAATACCTCTAATATGGTCCCACATCACATTTTTATCTCATATTGGATGGATACAGATTTGAAGGGTAGACTATTAGGTGGATAAAGAATCGGCTGGACAGTCACAGTCATAGAGTTGTGATCAATGGCTTTACTTACTGGTGGAGACCAGTGATGAGTAGGGTCTATTTCAGGACCACTGCTCTTCAATATCTTTATCAATGAACTGGTTAGAATGCTTGAGTGCACTCTCAGCAAGTTTGCTGATGACACCAAGCATTAGATGCAAAGAAGGAAGAGATGCCATCCAGAGGGACCTTGGCAAGCTTGAAAGTTGGGCTCATGGGAACCTGTGATACAAGAAAGCCAAGTGCAAGGTGTTGCACTTGGATACAGGACATGACTACAGACTGGGCAAAGAACTCATTGATATCTGCCCTGCTGAGAAGTGCCTGGGGGTTCTGACGAATGAGAAACTTGATGTGAGCCAATAGCATGTGCTTGCACCTCAGTAGCCCAACTGCATCCTGGGCTACATCAGAAAAAGAGGTGGCCAGAAGGGCAAGGAAGGTGAATGTTCCCCTCTACTTTGCCATCACTGTCAACAGTTTATGGGCTGATTTGGCCCGGTTCCATGACTAGTGAGGCAGAGGAATTCACGGGTGCATAGAAACAGGAAAATAAAGGGAAGGAGGGGTGGGTCCAAAAATAACAGCAACAGTGATCTAAGGAGAAACAAGCTAATTTACTAAATAAGATATCAGAATGCAATATAACACACTATAATACAATATATTTAGAATTGGAGCTAATAAATCAAATATAATGAGAGAGAGTATCTGAAAACCAAAAGCCTTATTCTAATGCGAGAAGTGCAGTTGAGATGAGCAGAAGGGAGGACAGCCAGTCAATCAAAAAGGGACATCAAGTGACCTACCAAGGTCTTATATCTGTTCTCCCTGAGCAGAAATGATAACAGAACAGTGAAGACTCCTTCTGGGGAATGTAGTAGTTCTTCTCTGCCTAGACAGGTACCCGGACCTGGAGCATTAACTCTTTAACTCCCAGTGTACTACATGATGATATGAATACCGATAACCAAAAAATCATAAAACCATAATACTCATTAAGCCCTATTTGAAGTACTGTATTTAGACCCAGGGTCTCCAGCACAAGAAAGATGTGAAGCTGATGGAGTGGGTCCAGAGAAGAGCCATAAAGATGATCAGAGGGCTGAAGCACCTCACCTACGAGGACAGGCTTAATGAGCTGGATTTATTCAGCTTGGAGAGGAGAAGGTTCTGGGGAGACTTCATTGTGGCCTTCCTACACCTTATAAATTTGAAGAGGAGAGACTTTTTTTACACACTGATGCTGACATGAAAAGGAGGAGTGGTTTTAAATTAAAGAAGGGAGATTTAGATTAGATATTAAGAGGAAACATTTTACTTTTTGCTCTGAGCATGGTGATGCATAGGATCAAGTCGCCCTGAGAATCTGTGGATGCTCCATCCCTGGATGCATCCAAAGTCAGGTTGGATGGGGTCATGGGCAGCCTGATCTGGTAGGTGGTAATCCTTCCCGCAGTAATGGGGTTGTAAACACAATCTTTAAATTCCCTTCAGCTCAAATAATTCTAAGAATTGGTTGCTGCTTCTCATAACTGAGTCCTGTAAAGGTGCTTTTTGGCAGCTATTCCCACAGGAATCTTATGTCTGGGTGTTTTTGCACCAAACTCGTGTCTGCCTCCAGACAGCCCATTACCCTCCCCTCTGCCTCTCTTATATACAAATAACTCTTGTTTTATCTGGTAATCACTGCAGCTGGCCTAATATAGCTGCTAACTTATAATTATTTATTTTGGTTTATGATACATAAAAAAGTCATGCCATATAAATTGCACAAAAAAGGCTTATATAGTAGGGAATTCCGGTCAGATTTTCCCTTTTCAGATATATAGTGTATTTCTTCCCCGCATTTCATATTTATAAAGAGCAGCCCTCCTGCTGGCCTTCTACAGCAAGGAAGTCACAGTTTGTGCTCTTACATCCTGAGGCTCTAGGGAATTGCTGTGTCTTTTGTCTCATCTAAGGAATAGATAAGCAGCATTCTCAGTCAACAAAATGATGGTTATAGCTTTTATGTATAGGAAGAATGTCACTATTGAATTAGAATCTTCAGATGAATAAACTCAATCTTCGAAATTATTTAAATTGATCCACAGGTAGAAAAACATTTGAGAAAATTTGGTGAAAATCCATTCTGAAATTTGGTATAAACCATCCACAGCTATTATTAAAAAGAGTCTCATCTAGCCAATTTCACCCAGAGTAATGAGAAACAGGATTTCTGCCTAGCTTCCTAGAAGATGCATATATTTTCCTTTAGATTTTAAAAAAGGAATTCCAGGTTGAACAACCTGTACTCTCACTCTTCTCTTTGTGTGCACAACAAGTTAATCAAATGAGTAAGATGGATTCTTTAAGTTCTCATAAAAGTTTATGAAAATTCCTTTGGAGAATAAGGTAACTTCTTCCTGTAGTGTCCCGGTTCAGCTACAGAGAATAACCCAAAGGAGTTGGAATGCATCAAAAAATGTAAAGCTTTTTCACCATGTTTTAGGTTTGTTAGAAGATTTATCTTTTTAAAGAAAAGGTCCATCCTATCAGCCCATAAACTTCCAGTAGAGCAAGTGTAATACACTGCTTTTGGTTTCATAGGATAAGTGTACCTCATTAGTGGTTTTTTTTATTATTATTTAAACACCTAGTTTTCTCTGGTCTGAAACATTACTTCACTGGCACTAAGATTCAGTTAGCTTGAACAAATTCCTGTATGTGGTTGATTGATTGTGTTTTATTGAAATTCAAGTCCACTTTACACAGATATTCAGAACCATTGATGTTATTTAAAGAAAGTCTACTGGTAAAGATTTTCTAATATAATGAATAAATACATAAGGTCCACTATACAAGTTATTAATCTCTTATGATATCAGTTGACAGTGACCTCTATTTCAGATGAATATATACCAGGAAGAGAATAAAAAGTTGACTTTAAAGTTTGATTTTAAAATAAGTTGATTTAAGTAAACAAAGGCACTTGCCATACATTTAATTGCAAAAGCAAATAGTCTCAAAGTATTCCTTCTGCTAATCGAGGTCAAGCCTAGCAGCAACTTAACACCACACAACCATTTGCTCAAGTCCCAAGCACTGCCCTCTGTAGGATGAGGGGCAGAACTGAAAACAGATTGAAATAAAAACTAAGGTAGAAAAGGAAAAAGAAAAAAGAAAAAGCAGTTGTAACAATACATTTCCACAACATAACTACTTACTGTCCAGTGGCTGACACTCAGCAACAAGTACAACCCGCTGACTGCAGCAGCAGCAGCAGCAGCAGCAGCAGCAGCAGCAGCAGCAGCAGC
>NW_024884364.1:40350930-40402001 GCF_019232065.1 Centrocercus urophasianus | reverse complement strand
GCAGCAGCAGCAGCAGCAGCAGCAGCAGCAGCAGCAGCAGCAGCAGCCTCTCCTCCTCCCAAACAGCTGTTACTCCCAGCCAACTCCCACAGCTTTATAGCCTTCTGCATGATATCAAATAGAATGTAATAATGCCTTGACTAATTCAGGCCACCTGTCCTTGCTCTGCTATGCCATAAATGCAGTTGCTCTTTCCTACTAAGTGGTTTGGTATGGTTTGGGGTGTAATTTCATCTCTTGGAAATATCCAAAATTGAGAGGAGAACTACAGAGATGATTAGAGAACTGGAGCACATCCCCTAAGGGGCCAGGCTGAGAGAGCTGGGGTTTTTCAGGCCAGAGAAGAGAAACCTCCAGGGGGCCTTTATGGTGGTCTTCCAGTATCTGAAATGGGCCTACAGAAAAGCTGGGGAGGGACTTTTTATAAGATGCATGTAGAAACAGGGCAAGGGGAAATAGCTTTAACCTTGAAGAGGTTAGATTTAGACTAGATACTAGGAAGAAATTATTTACCGTGGGGGTGCTGAGACACTGGAAAAGGTTGCTCAGTGAGGTTGTGAATGCCCCTTCCTTGTATGCATTCAAGGTCAGGCTGGATGGAGCTTTGAGCAACCTGGTCTAGAGGGAGGTGTCCCTGCCTATAGCAGGGGGGTTGGAACTAGATTATATTAAAGGTCCTTTCCAACCCAAACCATTCTATGATTCTAAAATATTGATGTGCTATTAACACTGTCTTAGCTGAAGCCAGGATACTGCTTCACTTTTTTAAATCCCAATGTAGTATATATATATGTATATATCATATCAATGTGTACATATATATAGTATATATTACTATATATATATACTATATATATATATAGTAATATTATAGTTCACATAAAAGAAACACTTGAGGGCAGTTGTCAAGTTTCCTAACAACATCCTTTGCAAAAACAATGATCTTTTATCTTTTCTGAATTTACAATGCTAATTTGACCCCAAACTCCTCTCTACCTCACTCAAGCAGAACTTTATGATCAGAAAAGATAGCAAAAAGAATCACAGTACTCAGTGCTGTGAAAAAAAATGTAGGTAGATGATGAGAAATGCGCATGAATTAATTTTAAGTGTGGGAAAATTAATATTCACAGTTGAAAGAGCTCTTCTGTTTTTCTGAGGCAACGACAATTAAAGCCCCTGGCATTTATCTCTTCATTTGAATTTAATGACAATACCACTGCTTTAAACTTTTCTGGAGGACATATGTTAGAAGTAAATGGTATCATGAATCCTGGGATTTACATCAGTTCATCATACAGTGTTTGAGATACCTCCCTTTTGCTGTCAGTCATTCAGTAAGACAATTGTCAGAATATTTGAGGATGGCTGAGAACAAAAAAGCAAGTCATCCAATTTTTCCCACAAGTCAAAAATAAACGTAAGCATACTTGGGGAACAACTAATAAACTATCAGAATACAAATCACTTCTGAATGTGATATAAAATACACCTAACTGTAAATGGATCTTTTTAGAATGCAACATCCTAAAATGAAGCAGAATGTCCCAAATATTGATATGCTATACAAGTCCTCCTTTTGATAATTTGTGAGTCTAGTCTCATCCATTCTATGGTGGTACTGTCTTTATCAAATCCAGAACATTAATGAAGACATTCAGAGTATAACAATTTTGAATACGTCACAAACAATGAAAGATTTCAAAACAGTGTATGAACTTCAGAAGAATAACCTACTAAAGATTTTAGGTCTTTTTCCAGTGTTTGCTTAAAAAATAATAAGATATGTTGGCAAAAACATATTAGTCATGGGTATAAAACAAAATCAGTGAGATGACTTTGTATGGATAGGTCAGGTTTTAGAAGAACTGTATTACAAGAGTGCAAATTTGCACTAGCCATCACATAAACTATGAGAACTTAATACATACGCAACCTTCAGAACACTGAAGATGATCTTCAAAATTATATACAGTGTACGACTTGTCCAGAATAGAAACTAAATTAACTAGAATTTTCACAAATGCTGTAAAATAAACCCGTAAAACTGCATGGAAAAGAAAGAAGGAGCTGCATTTCTAAGCACTGCAACATCATTCTATCTGGCAATGAAAGACTTTTTTTATTTTCCTAAGTTACACAACTTCTGACTTCCAAAGCTTCCAAAGGAAAATAAAACAAATAAACTGTAGTAAGTAGTTGTGATTCATTTTGACACTATGAAGCAATTTAACTTTCCTCACAAGAAATAAACCTCATGTTAGATTTTTCTGTAATGTATAATACTAGAATGTGCCTTAGAAGTAACACCGTGATCAGGAATTTGGTATGTTGATGTATATTAATTAAACTCATCTCCCATGAAAGTAGGCATTTTTCCAAGATGTCACACCAGTTTAAGACCAATTCATGTAGGTTTGCTTATCCTGTTTCTAGAGAAGCTATTTGCTTTACTGAAGTTATTGCTTCTCTAATTGGTATAAAATAAAATCAAATAGAACACAGAATAGCACTAAAAATGGAGTGACAGTTCTAAATTTGGAGCAAATATATTTTTTAATTTTTTTCTCACTATATTTTGATGTTACTAAACTGATTAAGCACACAACCATTACGTTTGAACAATGCTTGCCTCCACCCATTCCCTGTTATTTAAGAAAGTATTGAAATAAGGACTAAGGAAACATAATGGTTGCTGCATAGAAGTACTGGGATTAATGCACTCCCAATGGAATTAAGCTACTTCTGTTTACAGAAACAGAAAAGTGTAATGGTTTAGTGACTTAGGTTACAAAGTGACATATATAGTGTCTTAATTAGCAGTTGCCATTATGGAAGAGTCTCAGAAATATAAATCAAAAGAAAACTTATTTGTGAGAGAGTTTACAAATATAAATTACATGCTATATTTCCTATGGGGTTTTGTTTCTTTAATACTAAATTATTTAGAATTCTACTTCAGAACAAAGTCTTCTAGGTAATATACTGGATATTTACAGAAACTACAGGATGTTAGTTTTCCATTCATGAGATATAACTATCTAACAAATAGTTAGATAAAAAGAGTATCTTTGTAAGTATATTTTCATTAAATAATTAATAAACTTGCTTGTAATAATTTTTTAGAGTAATCTGCTTACATTCTCATCTATTTAATGAGGAAAAATATATTAATATTTCAGCAAATATGGGTGTTTTTAAAAACACAATACTCATTTCCAAGTGAAGTGGAAATTATAAAAGAATCTATGTCCTATTTATGTTCTTGTAATTTAGAACCAGGAGGGCTTTATAGTGTTTCTAATAAAATACCTAAATTTAAAAGGAGGAGAAGTTTTATAGGAAAATAAAAAAGAAAAATATGGTTAAATGCTTTAAAAGTATGTAATAAAAGCTACAAACTTTAGAGATTCAAAGTGATGGATTTTCTACCCTATTATGTAGCACAGTTTTGATATTTACTGTTGAAGTTTCCACTTGGAATTCACTCAAAATATCCGTTTTCTTGATTTCACACACTATTTCTAGCCATGTGACTGTAAATTGAGCAATTAGAGTTGCTAAACACTTCAACAGCTGCTCAGGCAAAAGTAATATTATTTGAGATATGACCACTGTTTTATGTTACTAGCAAGATATTAAAAGAAAATGGCCAATCTCTTACTGGAATTTCTATAAATCAACAGCTAACTAAAATCACTATATTGCAGTCCTAAGTTCAGAAAATACTAATAAATTTATATATGCTTATATATATTTATTATGGCTCTTAAACACATACTTAAAATTATTCTCCAGTTCATATGGTTTCAGTGGGGTAAAGCAGATGTTTCAAGTTATTCATGCAGTAGAAATTCTATGTAAAACAGGCCTCATAAGTCAATCTCATCTCTTCCAAATGTTCGTGCAACTTTTATTACAATTTCAGTCTATAAAAGTTTCATTAAATGAAATCATATTTCAAATAATATTATATTAAATAATGCTGCTATCTAATGACATTCTTTGTTATGTTTTCTTAAGAGCTATTCCTTTTGTCATCCTTAAACTTGTTCTGAAGTCTGAAAAGAAGTGCTGCAGTTAGAGATTAGCATGTATTACACCTAGTTCTGTTAGAGAATTTTATTGAAATGTGACAGACGATACCGTTAATATGATATGAAGAGCAATAACATTTCCTCTATAGTAATTTATTGTACAAACCTGTAAGAGATGCCAAAATGTTTTCATTTCCACAGTAATGAACAATTTTCTTGTAATAACAGAAGCAAGGATTTACTGAGCTTTTCTATTGTGTTCTTTTCTTTTAGACAAAATTAATTGGCAGAAATCAGCAGCTCATTTTCTTACACACAAAGATATGGGATAGACCAGGAAAAAAAAAAAAAAAAGTGTAACACTTCTATACATAGTGATCAGGGGATTCACTATTTGCTATTCTGTTTAGGAATAAAATTTACTGAAAGGAAATAGAAGTTATAAATGATTTCTTAATTCAGATTTCTTCTAGTTTGTATTGTACATATGCATACATACATCTTTATATTAATGTAGGTGTATTATATAATATTCATTTCATAGTTATTCCTTCATAATTATCCATTGCGTTAAAAAAGAAAACAAACCCCTTGTTACCTACTAATTTCATCCTTAACTCATTAACCTTCATGACTTAATCTTACCCGATATTCACAGAATCACAGAATCGTAAGGGTTGGATGATCCAGAGATCATCAGGTCCAAACCGCCTGCCAAAGCAGGTTCCTACACCAGATCTCACAAATAGATGTCCAGGAGGATCTTGAACATCTCCAGAGAAGGAGACTCCACAACCCCGCTGGGCAGCCTGTTCCAGTGCTCCACCACCCTCCCCGTAAAGAAGTTCTTGCTCACATTTGTGCGGAATCTCCTATGCTGCAATTTCTCGCCATTTCCCCTTGTCCTTTCTCCACACACTGCTGAAAAGAGTCTGGATTACTGGTCTGGTTATATTACTTGCTCATCCAATTCATCATTTCTTTCTTGACCATCTATTCATTCAAGACATGGAACTCTGATATATACATAAAAAATGTAAAGAAAAATATTTTGTATAGAAAATATACCAGTAACACTGTCACAGCTTTGATGAAGCTATCACAGGAAAGAAATCATGCCTCACAGGTATGTAGATGAGTCAATTAAAGCAATTTACACATCGTCAATCTAATGGATATTCAATAAATAAATACATTTTGATGAATTGCAAGTGCTGTAGCTCAAAGGAATAGCAATTATTTAAGGACAATGCACCTGCACTAAAACTATTGAATAAAATATATCACACACGCAAGTCTACTAACACATATTTCTGTGAAAATCTGTATGTGAAGTGGACACGGTGATGACAATTTCTCACTGCAGATTGCAAAAAAGACAGATTTTTCACCACTTTAATTACTTTTTTGCTTGATGTTAATAACCAAGATGGAGTCCAGAGAGAAGCTACAGAGCTGAAATTAGCTTAATACACCCATTAGGCCCAGTATGTTCTCATCTATTGAAATTGTTCTTTTGTGTTCATTTACTTAAGTGCGTGAAGCAAGGGCTAACAACAAGGATGGAAGGAATACGAGGCTAGATCTCGAGTCATCATACAAACATTGAGCTTCTATACTACAGATGGTCTGAATTGCCTTCTCAGATGATTCTTTAACTGCAGGTTTTATTATTCCTTCATTATTTGTGGAATGGAACTGCAGAGCTAACAGGAATGCATCTGTGTGAAAACAAAGTGGGAATACTTGGCCTTTCTTCCCTCCCTTCTTTTCTCTCCTTCTCTTATTTTTGACCAAATAAAAAGGAGATTTGGGTGCATCTGTCCAGAAAGGAGAACCACTAATTTTAAGTCTCTGATTTGCCTCAAAGTGGTAGACCGTGAATGAAAAAAAAATTGCTGTGATATAAAAAAGACAGATGATCTAAATATACGTGTGTGCAGTCAATAAGTATACAGAGGTAAGGCTTGGTAAGATGTGAGATCAATAAGAATACAGATTTGGGGCTTAATAAAATTACCACAGTAGAAAGATAATAAAAATAAATGAAAATATTTACCAGTATTATAGGCTCACAGTAAACTACACAAGGAGGAATCTCCAGAGAGAGATCCTTTCTTAGTGGCAGTCAGTCTTTAAATGGGGTCTAAGAGAGGTGGAGCTAGGCTCTACCCCTTCCTGGTAGCACAGCTGGATTGCCTTCACCTGTGCTCCCATGGCTGACTCATTGCTTGCCTCAGGTGATCAATCAGAGGGCCGTGATCAACAGTTCCCATACAACATGCTAAACTTCTTTCCTCATCAGCTCATCTCCATTCTTTTTTGAGGGAAAAATAAATACCTTAGCACGTTACTATGGCTGTTAAAATACCCTAGTCACAAAATTATGAAGAATATTTAGCTGCAAGAGAAAAACACCAGTTTTAGGGCCAGGGGGCATTTGCCAGCCCCTTGGAGCTCCCCCACTTTCCCAGGTCCAGGACTCTATTGTCAGACTCTGGGGTGATCAGACTGCAGTAGGGTCGTGCTCCAGCTCTTCACAGCCCTGCACTGCCTTGTCCAGCCCAGCTGGACCTGACTCCGGAGTTGCTTACAGCATAGGCAGGAGTACAGTTTTTCAGTAGCAGTTTTATAAAAGCTTAGAACAGCTTTATTTTAATGACTGTAGGTGTACAAGGTAGTGTAAAATTAAATAAACAAACAAAACCTTTAAAAGCTTCTGGGAGGAGGCCTGAAACCAAATGAGGCTTCATCTATGAGCAATATTCCTGGCTTTTGCTGTGGGACCTGAAAAGGGTTTTCTCCTCAGCTCTCATGGAGCAAATAGCCCTGCCTGAGACACCACCCCTGCCCACATCATGTCCAGAAGATGTTCCTGGGAAAAGCACATTTATTAAAAGCAAGGAAGCAAGCCTCTGCCTTGAGATACACAACAAACCTATGTAATGGAAGTTTTAGACAGTGAGGACTGAATAGTCATAAACTAATTCCTGATTCACTGTAATTTTCAGTCGAGTACATGAAGGCTAAACAAACTTGATTTTCAACTACATTTGATACAGCAGGTGAAAAAAACTTTGATGGCTAGGGCATTCTGCAAGAACACCTGAAGGATGTTCCCCTATAGACAACAAAAGCCATCAGCAGAACAGCACACACAGCTTGAGATTCACAGCCTGGAAGAAAATTATACTGAGTGTGTTTTCCTTTAATAACCTGCACAGCTTTCTAGGGGTTTCATAGAACATAGCTTCTCTTTTTATCATCTTGGGCAATGACTGAAACATTTTTAAATGAAAAAGAACTCCCATATCTCCATTCATCTTGCAGTACAGTACAAAGTAATGTGTGCATCTTTGTATAAGGGAAAATTTATGCATAAATATACACATGTGAGAAAGGTTTCTAGTTGGTGTAGTTCTGGGTGGATCTACTGGTCCCACACTGGGGGGGGGGAAGAGGAAAAAAAAGAGGAGAAAGGAAAGAGGAGCTCTTAAGGGAGTCTGTAAGTTCGTCATAATTCAAGATTGGAAGAAAATTCCTGAAATGAAGTTTGGATTCTTAACAGATAATTTCTATTCTAGTTTTTTGATCTTTTGTTATTTATAAAGGCATTCTGAAGAAGAGAGATTAAAAACATGCACAGCAAGAATGGACAACAGAAGACATACAAATGGAAAAATAATCTGAAACTCAAGCTATTCCTTTTTTAACCAAGCTCAAAAAATACAGCTCCATCCTCAAAAGTACCATAATTGTGACAGAATTGCTGCTTAATACAATGCCTAGTTCTCAAAACTCTACAGACATAGAGAACCTTTAAACACATAACACCAGGCTTCATACATGGTTTTACAGATGGCTGTTCTTAAACTTGCCTTAGACAAACAAGGACAACAGGAAGATCCACACATACCCGGATACTGAAAGCACTGGATCACGTATCCACCTTAAACTTCATGGAGTACAAGCTGTCACGGGGGCAAACTATTTCAGGTATCTTTCAAGGACCATTAATGTTTACAGCATTAATAGTCTATTAAGAAGTTCTAGTTTCTGAAAAAAATTCCTGTAAATCTTTCTTTTGTAGTATAGCAAATTGTGGTACTTCCAGGGGAGGTAGTTGTGTCTTAGCTGTTCTCAAAAATATTGTATTTGTCTGGAAAAACTTTTATCTTTTTTAAATGGAACCTTTGCCCAATGCTACATTTCTTGTAGCATGTATTATCAATTTCAGATTAGACTAAAACACATTATAGTTTGTCAGCTAGTAGACCATGTACAAGAGGGAGAAAAATGTAAATTGTACACCCAACATGTGAAAGAATGTACTTTGAGATTAAATAACATACAGACACCTTTCCTTATAGTGAATTAGGTCTAATCCTTTTGTGCAACAAGTAACACAGTTTAATTAATGGAGCTATTTTAGTCCATAACACCATTCAAAATAAGTTTGGGATAAATATTTGTCGTATAAATAAGAAAAACGTGGATTTTAGCAACTTATTTTAATGAAGAAATTTGATGAACAGATTTTGGACCTCTGTTATATTTAGAGAAAACAGAAATTTCAAAGAAAGTAAGAGTGTATGGAACCTTACAGTGATATTGATAGTTTTGGCCATACTCTTTTTTTGTATGTGTGCGGGACAGAGTGTACCTTCAGTAAGTTTGAAAACAAAATAAAGCTGCAAGTGTCTGATACATCAGATGGTTCTTTCACCATTCATAAGGACCATGACAGGTCTGAGAAATGGGATGAGAGGAACTTAATAACACTCAAAGCTCTACACCTGAGATGGAATAACCCTGGACAAAATGTTGGCTATAAGCCAGCAATGTGCCCTTTCAACAAAGAAGGCCAACAACACCCTGGGCTGCATTAATCAGATCATCATGACAGGCTCTGAGTGGTGAGACCTGATCCTTCCTTTTTGCTCTTGCCAGTGGGGCCACATCTACTTTAAGTATAATCTTCTCAGTACAAGAGAGATAGGGATGTAGAATCATAGAGTTGTTTGGGTTTGAAGGGACCTTCAAGATCATCTAGTTCCAGCCTCTTCTATAAGCAGGGACACCTCTCACTAGACCAGGTTGCTCAAAGGCCCACCCAGCTTCACATACTAAGACATACTGATCATGCTTTATCTCTCAGACCTTTTCTGTTGATAATGCATATAGCTTGAACTCTCTGCATAGAGAGCTACTTTCATATCTACACATTCATAGCTGTATAACAAATTTTGCACAGTTGTAGGATTCCAGATTACTCAATCTCATTGTCCCTTTGCTTTGATCCACCCAAAGATTATTTTAAGAAGTGAAATGAGCAATTCCTGTAAGAAAACTACATACAGATTAACTTCTGGCCTCCTTAACATGAAATTCAATTCTCTCAGGACATTTTAATAAATGCAAATAAGTGCTAGTTGTTCAACTTTGTCTGACTGTCAATAGAATTCTAGTCACATGATTTTTTTTTCTTACTTCCTACAAGGTACCACTGGTAATAAAAGCTTTTGTTTCATTTTGCTGAAGTCCTGTAACCAAATTTCTTAATTGCATTTCTCCAAAGATGGTAGTCATGTTCTTTTCCACAGCAAAATTAAGATTTCACAGTAAATTTATTGGGCTCACAGCAGCCCATTAAGTAGTTGTATTTACAAATCTCTCAGACCATCCATAACTGCTAAGACTCCATCCACAGTTCCACTGTAAATCTAATAATAAGAGAATCTGAGGTGAATTATTCTTTGGTCCGCTAACAAGAGAGGGGAAAGGACATCCATTATCTGGGAGGACAGTACAATATAGCACACTCCTCAACACAGCAAATTAAACAATTATTTTATTGATTATTGTAAATGACGTTGTAAAAACATGTGTTTAGTATGGCTGGTTATGTATTATCTGTCTTCTTTCCTCAGATCTTCAGGCCTATATTGAAGATTTCTAGTCATAGAGATTCAGCCTGCAGTGACAGAAGTCAATGGCAGAAACTGAATACTGATGGCAATTTCAGGGCCTATGCAAACAGATGAAATTTATTGAGCCTGACATATCTAATAACAGGAGCCGTTGCTTGATGCCTTACAGTTATTGAAGTCCTTAACAAAATAAGCTTTCCACTGGCTATTCTCATTTTATTTCTATGGTTTTAAATGCAAATTTCAATGTTAAAATAGAGTAAACCTGTAAGGATTCTTACTAAAGAAGCTAAGTGAATCAAGAGAACACGGAGGCAAATTAATGTCCTCTGTATTACCATTTGCCTACAAGAAAACCCGAGAGTACAGAACAATTATCTTACAATGCGCAAGTTTGTTTTTATTCTGCTTTGTTCTACTATTAAATATATTATATATAATACTATAGTATTCCAAGCACTTTGGTGTTGTGAGAAAATGAAGTCATAATTATAATTGATTGTGTCAAATGTGGAATGGGAATTTATGAAAAAAAATAAGAATATATATCCTTTAAATTCAATGTGCTAGTTACAGTCAGTAAGGGCATGGTGCAGCAATGAGGGCATGGCATGGCAATTGGAGCAGAAGTTTGTACAGTAGGGTGTCAAGGATGGCAGCAGACAGCCCACTTATCTTTGCTGGTTGCAGCACACTGTCACAGTAGTCTGTGCAGGCAGGGTATTGTACCTTGCTTATAAGATGACGGCTAGGATAAGCACTCCTGATCTGCTCCACTATGGTTCTGGGCGCTCACCTGAGGGCCAAAACCAGCTCTGCTGCAGGGAAATCCCCAGAGATAGCTGATTCATACCCCCAGACAGAAAAGGTAACAAAGGAGACTTCAGGCAGTTGATTGCACTGAGAGCCCTAAACTTTCTCCTAGTGATAAGGTAATGTCTGCACAGGATGAGCACCGGCAGATGATCTTTTCCAACAAGTGGCTGAGCTGCAAGAAGCAGTTAAAAGGCTGCATAGCACTAGAGGTGCTGAGAGAGAGTGATAGATAAGCTGTTCAATAATCATATTCTAGCAGCAGACAACGCTGAGAAGGATGCACCCTGTTCCCTGATGACCCGCAAAAGCAGCATGCCACTTCAACACTCACGCTCCAGCTTCACTACAAAAACAAGAACAGAGCTCTTAAGAGTTATAGATACCCATGACCAAGATTTGAAAAATGAAGCTGTACAGGCAGCCTGTGGTGAGTACTGTGAAAAGAAATGCTGTGTGCTTGTAGACGATGACTCTGTGTTAAAAGGCTGTGAGGTCTGACAGGAAGTCTCGAGAGGTTTGCCATCTCCTGAGAGCCAGGGTTAAGAATGTGCAGAGAGAGGGTGCTACAGCCTGTCTAGAGCGTACATTGCTAATAGCTGCTCTTGTTCTTTCATGTAGGAGTGAATGTCACCTGAAGCCAGAACAACAGAATCAAAGAAGGCCATAAAGCCCTGGGAAAGCAAGTGAAGAACACTTTTTTCCAAATTATCTTCCCCTCATTTTTACCAGCTGGAGGAAAGAGAGAAGCCAGAATCGCAGAACATTCTGAGTTGGAAGGGACCCATAAGGATCATCAAGTCCAGCTCTTGGCTCCAAAATAGATGTATAATGCAGAGGTAGATGTATAGATGTTTAGCTTGAAGAAGACTGAGAAAGGATCTTACAAATGCTTGTAAATTCCTAAAAGGCAGGAGTCAAGTGGATGGGGCCAGGCTCTTTTCAGTGGTGTCTAGTAACAGAATGAGGGGGACACTAGAACATGGGAAGTTCCATATGAAAACGAGAAAAAATTGAGTGTGGCAGAATAGTGGTGCAGGCTGCCCAGAGCGGTTGTAGTGTCTCCTTATCTGGAGATATTTTATATCTGCCTGGAGGTTTCCCTGTGCAACAGGGAATCTGCTTTAGCAGCAGGGTTGGACTAGCTCAGGCAGTGGCCCACTGCCAATCTGTGCTGTAAAGGTGGCAGCTCCTCCCTGCAGAGCAGCCCTGGACATGCATCTATCATGCAGACTTATTTCAGACTTACAGCTGATATGTACGTTTGGGATTTTTTGTTTGTTTGTTTTTTGGCTTATTTTAAAAAAAAACAAACCTGAATTATAAAAGTGCCGTAGTAAAATCACTTCATTGATAAATGATCCAGTATGATAGATTATTATCATAACTTTTATTCTTCCTTTATTTTTTTAATTTCCTGTTCTTAGATATACTTGTCATCTTAGGTTATTCAAAACAGAGAGTATAAATGAAGTAAACAGATTAAATCTTCCACCTCTTTAATTTGAGTATGTCCAATAATGTATTATATTTCCAAATTCTTGCTCTCTCATATTTCATGACCGAGATGAACTTGAACCCCATATCATTCTAGTTCCTTATTTTAAATTACTTTTCCATATCCTGCAAGAAAGTCTCCTGGGGAGGCACTTACAGGATCCTTAGTGGAGAGTTCAGGCCAATTTTATTCTCTCATTTCCTGCCCATCCCTCCCCTCCCTCCCCCCTCAATATTTTTCTATAAATTTTTTCTTACATGTTATTTTCTTTTCTGCACACACTATCTGTAATTACAGTTTTAGGGTTCTCGCAAATTCCATAATTATTCCTAGAATTGCTAAAAGTCATGCAGACTTCCCAGATCCTATTTGATTTTTCTGTTTATGAGACAGAAAATTTTGCTAAATTCAATAGTTCAATAGGGCTGATTTAAATATCTATTTTGTGGACAAAAAAAATTAATGATAAATATTTTTCTATGCTTTACACTCTATGTTTTAGTAAGTCTTCCCATAATGACTCTCTCTCTTTCCCTCCTATGTGATCCATTTGATTAATATGTTGCAAACATTGTTAGCAGAGTGTCTCACGTCTCAGTATTGGTCCACTTGGTTAAAAAGGGAAATTCTCATTTTCAAAGGGTTAGCTATAAAAAGCAGTTGCAATATTTCCTACAAAAGTATGCAGAATATTCACCACTTTCAATTATTTATAATCATAGTAGTACTGTTTATGAATCATTTTTCTGTGAATGATTGCAATAATATTTAAAATGAGTTGAAAGAATGCAACAAAATTAATTTTGGACCTACTCAAACATTGATAACTTTTGGGGTCAATACTCTTTGGCTGGATCCAGGAAAGGAAAAGTATATTTGGAAAAAATACTCTGAGATAAAACAATTAAAATTAAGCTAATAAATATATGATAGGAATAATTACTGGCACTTGTGCAGATTTGGGTAGCTTTTCAAAGTAATAATGTAGACTCTTAGAATATTCTTGATGCCATTTAAAATTGGTTTGTCCCTGTTCTGCCTGTATGGAAAGGATCATTCACTCAAAAAGAAAAGAAAAAGAAGAAAGACAAAGAAAAGCAGAAGGATAACTGAAGTATGAAGAGAAATAAAAATAGAAATAGAGAATGAAAATGAAATGAAAGTGAAAATGAAAAGAAAAAGGAAAACAGAAAATAATAATAATAAAAAAAAAACAATAGAAAAAGAAAGAGAAGTTAGGAAAAGGAAGAAGTCTAAAAAGGAAAAGGGTAAGGAAAAAGAAAAGGAAGGAAAAGGGAGAAACAAAAGAATCAGTCTGACTGGAATGCAAAGTGATCTTACCATTCTATTTGTATTATTTTTAAAAGTGGTACAGCTCTGTATTATCCCTTACTATGGCTTTTACTTAATGATGTTTTCCAGACTATTCTGCTGTCTCCTCAGACCACTAAAATCCATCACAACCTGTTAGCTTATAGGTCAGAAACTCTACAGTCTGTTTCTACATCCTCATGTACCCTGTCTGGATTACAACAGACCACCTAAGCCTGTCAGCAGGCAACTTGAGAAGCAAATAGGCAGAAATACATATTTTGAAAAATTATTAATTTGAAAAAATGTTAGTAGAACTGTAACAGGGAGCATCTAGAGAATTTGACATTTTAGATAGCCATATCATACAGTAGTGCACTTATCGTTTATAGACAGTTTTAATTTTCTCTAAAATGTCACAAAAATTGAATGAGTGCTTTGGAAATAATTGATTTATTTAGCACCAAGCATCACTCTTTCCTTTGTCATTTAGAAACACTGGCATCCTTGATGCATCAGCAGTTAAGCCCAGCTGATATTGCAGGGTTAGGTAATCAAAAATATAAATGAAAACAAAGTGAAAGCTTACTTGGAAAGCAGCAATTGGCAGCAATCACAGCAGTGATTGAGAGATCTAAGATGCTACGTATTTTTTAACTAATGGACAAAAATCAAAACCTGCTGTATTTACTTCTCCATTTTTTTATATTTTAACACAAAAATCTTCAGTTTGTTTATTGTAACTAAATTGTCTCAATTTTAAAATCTTTTAACTTCCTAAACAAAGTGTTTGCTATTGCAACTTGATTTTGGTTTTTATTAATTTTTGTCTATCTTTAGTATTGCTTTCTACTTGCTGTATCTGATAGGACAGGCATAGTAATTGGTCTCTGTCCAGTACCATATTTTAGTGAGAGGAGAATAACAAAAAAGGAATAACTTAATTACACTTCTAAATTATGAAAAGGAAGATTTAGTTTCTGAATATTCTGTTTCTGAAGTATTTCTGTAATAAAAAACCTTTCCTCTAAATTCTGAATAAAGTTACTGTACTTCTCAAATAAATTGTAGCCTAGAATGGTCTCGATAATTTTTTCTTGAGCACATAATACATTGTATATCTTTATTAAAATGTAGCTTTTGATCTTCTTTTATGTAGTCTCTATGAGTAAACAGTAAGCTGGTGTAAGCACATCAGTGAAAATTAAGTATTGTAGATACTTAATTGTAACTTGTGGATATATTTTCCGTACAACAAATTTGAGTTTACCCAAAAAATTATTTTGTAACACAGATAGATTCCTTACATAGAAACTTTATTCTGCAAACTCTTTTTGGCAATGCCTTTCTTTCCTGAGATTTGAATAATACTGTAATACTATACATGCGTCTTTTGGAGAGCTACTAAGATCTATCATTAAGATTTACCATTTTATGCATCCCTCCATTTCAAAGCACACTCATCAGCACTTTTCATCAATTAAAGAAGAAATGAATGAGACTTAGTCATTTTTATGTGAGGTTTCTTCTTCTGTCTCTTCTAAACAGTGCTCATTTATTACGTAAAATGGGAAAATTGCAATGTAAAAGACTGAGGAACTTATTATATAAAGTGCTCAGAAATATAATGTAGAGCATTTGCCTGTTTTTTAAGATATTATGGTTTTATGATTTTTGGTTATTGGTATTCCACATCATAACTTCATGTAGTGCACTAGAAGTCAAAGAGTTAGTGCTCCAGTTCTAGGCACCTGTCCAGAAGAGAAGAACTACATTCCCTAGAAGACTGTATGCTGTTCTATTATCATCCCTGCTCAGGGGGAACACTGAGCACATAAAGCCTCAGTAAGTCACCTGATATCCCTCATTTCGATTGTCAGGCTCTCGCTGCTGCTCATCCTGACTGCACACCATTAATGTAACGCTTTCAGTTTTTTCAGACACTCTCTCATTATATTTGATTTATTATCTCCAATTTTAATTACATCGTTTTATATTGTATTAGAGTGTGTTATCTTGTATTCCAATATCTTATTTAGTAAATTAGTTTGTTTCTCCTCACAGCGTTGCCACTGTTTTTAATTATTTGGGGTCTCCTGTTTCCCCTTTCTGGAGACGCGAATCTGTGGATCCCTCTGCCCTGCCAGTCATAGAACTGAGACAAACCGTTGATATTAAGATGAAGGGATCAAATTCCATCCATTGCAGTAGATAATTTAACCTAATTTCCTGCATTCCACTTGATAAGAAGAAAATTATCTACTGCATTATCTAACTGCAAGGTTTTATTTTATTTGTGCAGTGCTGTTATTGTTTCTGTATTTGTTTATTTTTGCCTCAAGTCTAATTTTGTGATTTGTATGGTAAAATTTGGGATCTGAGGTGAAATGGGAGATGCCTAGTTTGAATGTCTTAAAGATTTCATGTGGTAAATTGTCATGCCAAACACTTCTGTAACTATATCAAAATACAAATCTTAAGGCACCCTGGAAACCTTTATGAGTGAAAAGTGAATCGAGTACAGATTGTGGCATCCTCAAACACCAGATGGCACTTGATCGTGGTATTTGATCATCTAAGTTCTGGGGGAGCTAGGCAAAATAAAGAGGCATAAGTTCTCTGCTGGTTATAGCAGCTGTTTTCTGTCATAGAATGCACATATTTGGATACTGCTACTGTGTTTGACCAAAATAAAACAAAGGAAAAAAGAAAACTTCGAAGTGTTTCTGTTCCTCTTAGATTTTCAGAAATTCAGATCAAAGTATGTTAGTCTGGAGTAGCTTTATTCTTGTATCTGAAAGTTATCCAAAGGAAAAAAACAGCTTCCCCAGTGTATTCAGAGCTGGCCTTTGATATCTTGGAGCCTGTTTTCTTTCACAGGACCTGAGAACAGAGGATATTTTTAAGAGCTACTGTAGAGAAAGAAAATAACTTAGAATGACAATAGAAGTGCAGTTTAAAATATGCATGAATATCATTCATGCAGACACGTTATTTTCATAAATGCCAGCCTATATAAATGACATTGCATTTTATCAGTTTTCTATGGCTAAATGTTTTCTGTACAGGTTCTGGTAACATTCATATTTGAGATGTGGACCCTTCCTCAGAGCAGCACATCCCTTTGGGTAACAGTGTGCCTCTATGCTTAAATTTTAATACCTGTATAAGTTGTTCATAGCAGTGAAGGCAATTTCTAAAAATGTGCTATTTATGACTTGCTTTACAATATTCTCTTACTTGACTTGATATGAGTGGATAGCAAAAGCAAGAACTATGAAGAATAACAGGATATACCTATAACCAGGTATACATACCACAATATGTCTAACTGTAAATTATTTATAATGTAGTGAACAATCACATTTTAACCTTTCTAAAATTGGAATCTGGGCTAGCATAGTGCTGGGGTGATTTTTTTTCCTAACAAAATCGTATATAGCAAGAATCAAGTGTTAGAGAACTATCAGAGTAACTGAAAGACATATCAGCTGTTTCTCTGACTTATTGCAAGTATATTTTAGTGCTTATAAAATTTTAATTGCATGTCAGCTGCATACGATTTCTTCTTTCCAGTGAAGAGTATTTGCCTTGGTTCTAGGCAGGCACATTATGTCCTTTATTCCAGAAAAACTGATCTCTTAAACAGATTTCATCACTTGGTTCCTAGCTGGCATTCCTTTCCCACATCTGACTTGTATGAAGTTAATTTTGCATACTGTGTATGAAGCAAGTGTCATACTTCATTTTTATTTTTATTGCACAGTTTGTACTTATAAAAGAGAAATGACCTGTGGAGGGGGGGGGAGGAAAAAAAAAAAAAAAAGCAATGTCAAGTACTGGCAGAAGTTATTCCTTGACGGAGACCTTGATCTAAAAAAAGTGCTTGGGGTATTCCTAACTTGAAATATTTCAGTCATTTCCAAAGACAAATTTCAGCTTTGCTAGAGTGCAAATATTTTTTCTGAACCATTATTTTTAAAGCCTTAATCGTATAAAACACCTATAAACCTATTGTGAGCATCCAAAGTTATCTGCATATTTGTGTGCAGAGCAAGTACAGATTGGTTTACTTACATAAAGCTGAAACTGTATTATGCCTGTCCTTTCAGCAGCATAGACATATAATTCATAAACAGGCAAATTAAGTAGGAATACATCATCACTGTCTTGGGCAGGGTGGTTTTAAGTATCCTTTGGTGACTCATTCTATCTCATTTTATAATAAACTTCTTTTATATAATCTTTTCCTTGAATGTGCCATTAAAAGAGGATGACAGAAGGTAGGAAGTGAGAATGACTACATGAAGATGCAGCACCAAATTGGTATTCCATTAATACGAGTTACCACTTCCTTATCATCAAAGAAAGGCATTTGATTGAGTATCCATAACCATAAAGTTTTATTTTTACTAGAGTTTTCCATTAAAATAACTCCACATCTTAGTATTTTACTTCTTTAAACTGATAAATTATTTATTTATATTGTTTTGGCAGAGATTCAAACAGATGCACTAGGATTTCTCACCAAAAATGCTGTAAAAAGTGTATTTGTATGTCTTGCATAAGACACAGAGCACCCTGTACCCTGACCTCTCTTTGCCTCAACTAGAAAAAAAAAAAAAAAAAAAAAGAAAATGTATTAGTTATATTAAGGTTTAGGACAGAAATTAAATAAAAATAAATGAAAATAATGCTACAATTGCACAGTCAAAACAAGCAAACAAGCAAACAATTTAAAAAATAAAAAATAAAAGCCTGATAATCCAGTAATTATAAACCCCTAATGAGAAGATTCGGAGGGAGGGAGGAAGGAAGGAAGGAAGGAAGGAAGGAAGGAAGGAAGGAAGGTAAAGTATTTGTTATGAACTTAGATTCATAAGTAGAATATTTTCTTCAAGAAGTGAATTAACCAGCAGAATTCATAATGTGTTTGAAACAACAGTGATTCAGCTCTTACCTCTATTGTGTAAGCAAAATTACCTCCAAATATAATTTTATATTCTCCTTTGGGATATTCAGAATTATGCCAGTTCCAGGGATCATTTTCTACACGACTAACACCTTCTCACATGGGAGAGCTCTTCAAGATGCGGTAATTTTGAAATTGTTGGCTTTCCCTATCTCATCACCTTTATAGAGATTTCAAGATTCTTTATACAGCTGCTACTTAACTAGACTGTTGGTCAGTCAGCAAATACGTTCTTTATGATGGCTCATCCTACATGCTGCATTAAAAAATTTCTTACATTTAATTCTTTTGCCTAATACAGTATGGATTAAAGGAAAATACTAGGTGAACATAGAAGAGAGGAAAAAGCACAGGTAGACCTGATGTACTTATTCACAGGGAGAAAATGTATCCTGATACGAACAAACTCAAGTGTTTAGAAAGACATCAAATTCATGCCAGTGGCTTAGGATGAAGTCTTAGCAAATATATATAGTACATATCACTTGTTTTTTAAATAGAAGATGCATGTGTGTTCATCTATCACTGTATCAGTGTAACACTGCCAGCTATAAAATTAAAATGAATGGAAACATAATTTGTATATTCCCAATTTTCTTTCTCTATTCTTGTGTGTGGTATACTTCTTTTTAATTATCATATACTTTCTAAGATAAAACAATATTCTGTTCTTTCCATTTACCATCTCGTTTCTTTTAGCTTTTACACATCTTAACCTCATGACTACTCCAAATATTCTAATGACAAAACCAGAGAGACTTTTATTACTTGTTTCAGTTTTAATGAAAACAGAGACAATAAGTTAATTATGAGCAGATGACACTTTGGGAAAATATCACGAGAATTGATCATGAGACTCAAGAAGAGGAATGATCTGTAAGCACTCACTTTGCTTTCAGATATTTCACTTGTTTAGTCTTCTTGTGCATTAACATTAGGAACACTGAAATAGAAGTTCAAGTAGCATGAAGTTTTGCTTCCTTTCTTAACTTACAGAAGGTTCACAAATTGTGAGTACAGAATAGTTCTTTCCAATGAAATTAGGCAAACTCTTACCTCCATCAGACTTTATTAGAAAAGTTGCCATTATATTCCCTTTATTAACATTCTGTTCACGGCTTTTAATGACAGGTGGAACCCAGGTCAAATGCAAGATCTCATTACCAGAACATAACAGCTTTAGTTTCATGATAGCCTTTATTCTGTGTTTGATGCAAACTTGCTGAGCACATAACTGTTCCAAATTGTCTTACCTGCATTGCATTTTTCTTTATTTTAATTTGATGATGACATTAAAATTCAAGAAGCTATCACTTGAAAGCTGACAATTTCATTTTCAAAGAAGTGTACTAAACATCAAAGAGCTGACACAACATCTTTCACTCTAAGCTTTGAAACTGAGATTATGAAAAAATTTGAAAAATAAACTTTCATTAAAGTATAATGTCATAGTATAAAAGAAAAGACACTGTGTAAATGTCAGCGTCCTGTCACGGTTTTGACTTCTTCATAAGGATTTGTATGATGCTGTGTTTCAGATTTTTTGATGAAAATGTGGTGATAGCACAGTGATGGTTTTAGTTGTTGCAAAACAGTGCTTACACAGAGTCTACTTCTTGTGCTGCCCTGCTAATGAAGAGTCTTCACAAAAATTGAGGAGGATACAAAGACAGCTGACTTCAATTGACTGTAGAGATGTCCCATACTATATGACATCATGTTTGGCTAGAAAACCTGGTGTGAGGAAAGAGGGGACATTCAGAACTATGTCATTTGTCTTCCCAAGAAACAGATTACTTATAATGGGACCTGGGTTGGAAGCGTCTGGACACCCACCTGCTGATGGGAAGTAGGGAATGAATGTCTACTTTTGCTTTGTGTGTGTACACAGCTTTTGCTTTACCTATTAAACTGTCTTTATCTCGATCTATGCTTTCTCACACTTCTACCTTTCTTATTCTCTTCCCCATCCCACTTGGAGAAAGTGGCTGTTCTGCCTGACAAAGTTAAACCAGAACACATCATTAGAAAATGGCAATGGTTTTCACAGAAATTTTGGAAGTGAGGAGGGGCACAGAAGATAGAAGTAATGCTTTAAGAAGGTTTCCCTCTTATGTCAATGATCATTTGCCAATTTGCAGGGGGGGTTTTTTTGTTTGTTTGTTTTTGCTACAATGTATATTCCATGTTTACATTTTATTGTGAAAAAAAGAGATTTATCTTCCAGTTTTGTCGTCAGTCTTATTCTGACATCTACCTCTGAAGAGATATGAAAAGACAACATTATTTTGTTTATAAAATCCTTGCTTATAATGCAAAATATAATTTTTTTATGTCTAGTGAAGTAAAAAATATATACTGTCATAATGCGTATTTTTAGATATCTGATTTACAGTGCATGGTGTTCATAGAATTTCCAAATACTTGTTGACTGGAGAAATTCCCTGAATATTACTTCACCAATGGATAAATCATTAAGATAATCTAGTTTAATGTGCACAAATTATGTACCTATATGTGACAGTATATTGTAAGAATAAATGCAGAGAAAAGATACTGATGCTTCAGGTATTCATTTTCACATCCATTCTTTGGGTCACTTTAGTAAAACACTTTAGTAAAACATTCCATTTTTCATGATATAGCTTGAACTATTCTAAACATTTCAGACTCAGATGTCATACAAAAGCTGTATCAAAGACCATTTGTTTCTTAAATTCATGTCATATATTAATTTTAAAAGTTCTTTAACTGTTGTTCCTTATCAGCACAGAATTTATTATTAAACTGTTTTCATTTACTTAAATTTTACAAAATCATTGTGTTGATCTCTGATCTGATGAGACTGTGACTCAAGTGGTCTAATTTAGAAAGTTTACTTGCAGGCTATAAGACTTTCTCCCCTTGTAAATATAAAGTTACATTAGATTCTCAATGTTGTTAGTAATACATGATTGTACAAATGTGTATGAAATGGCATAAATATGTATAAAATACATGTATAAACTCTGCATAGATTGCATGAAACAAACACATATAGAAAATTATTTCCTATCTCTTTGCAGGACTTATGGAAAAAAACATAGTCAAGATAGTTCAAAAATTTCTGCAAGGTATCAGTAAGCAAATTTGATTTGCAACTAAAAATAATCACATTAGTTTTAAAAGTAAGGGATAAAGTTGAAGGTGTGCTAGTATATTTTTACTCTAAAATATTCTCATGTTTAATTGGTTTTATGCCATGGTTACTCCAATGTGATACGGCATGATTCATGTCAGACTTGCATTGTTATTTGAGTCACTGAGGGAAAATACTGAAAACTAAAACTCCCATTTATCCAAAGTATTCTTTCAAGCACAGATATTATGCAGATTTCCATTTTATATACATGCGTACATGGTTCAGATTCATGGCACGAAAATCACTGGAAGAAACATTTTTCCTCCCCTTTTCAACCTTACAGCATTCTCAGATGCCTTCATACACTGCAATGTATAAACAGCTGTACTGGAAATATCTCATCTGATCAGTCATCTGTATTTTCAAAAATATATCTTTTCTATATTTTAAAAAAAACTTACCAGTATAATTTCATGAAACTCAGAAATGCAGTTTAAGAAGCTGATTGATAATGAGACCTTCTGGCTGGATTCTTGAAGGACCAGTAGTAATGATAATCAGTACTACAAATCAGTGTGCCACAAATATGACAACTGTCTTATAATTGCAGTCATTTGAGTAAGATGCATCTGAACAAGATCTGCCACTGATTTTAATACAAATGAGAATTACTGTTAATGTCACTTATCTTACACACATTCAGGCATTTTGAGAATGGATAATCACTACCATTACAAACGCTTTTCTACTAAATGCAGATGCTCTTGCATTCTGCTTAGAGGATGTCCTTTGTCATATAAATTTGTTCTGCCTTTCACATTAGAGTTTTCTGCCTAGCATATCTGCTTAAGGTCTGAGAATGTTTCACTTTACTCTTCTGAATCATTCACACAGCAGGTCTCTATTGAAATTTGTGTTTCTGTGCTTGGTCCTGATCAAACCTTTTTTATTATTATTATGGGCAAGAAAGCTTCCAGCAGAACTTTTTTAAGATCTTAATGGTGACTGCTTTTGCAGGAGTGAGTCAAAGAGCAGGGCTTTCAAAACCTTTATTCCCACATTAAATGAGCTGGGTTACTCATAACCCTTCAAATAGTCAACTGGAGTGTATTAACACAGCCAATATAAGCAGATCACAGATCAGCCTGTGACTGAAAGGAACTCTTCTTTTCTTTCATCCCTGCCACATGTTTTTAATCTGTGAATGTTCTCCAAAGCAACATTCAGTGTGTAGGATAAGCTCTATGAAATTGCTGCGCTGAGGGGGAGAGTGGAACAGAGAGAGAGAAAGAGATTTATTTTTTTTTAATTGCAGTCCATCAGATTAGTTGGCTCATCCAATAGTTGACTGAGTACTCGTCAGTATTGCAAAATCTAAACAGGAAAGATCTACTGCTTTTAGTCAGATCCTGCAGCAAGCTCAAGACTAATGTACACTTGAGGAAATTCTACTTACACTATCCTCGGAAGATATTTAGCTATCAGTCCAGAAATCAGTGCACTTCCACAGCAAGGGGGTGATAAAGGGCACTTGATGAGGTAAGAATATGTAGGGTGGGGGACTACCCAAGCCAAGTGTGTCACAATTGAATGTACATGACAATACCTCTCATTTCTGCCATCTCCGATATACACGGGGAAGACATTCTACTGCAGTCACAGTCCTGCAGCAGAGAGACATCCATCTCCAAGCCTACTACTCTTCTCAGCTGCTCTTTTTTGTTTTCTATCCTGCTTCTGTCCAAATGAGGGTTATCAAAGGAAATTTACTATTAAAAGAGTTTGATCAACCCCCAGCTAATTTTGTTGGAAATAGAGGAAGGGAGAAATCATCTGACAGATTGGAAGGGAAGAGACGATTACTTCAGTCGGGGAGGTGGGTAAAATCAGCGGAGAGTGAGAGGGCAAGGAGGAGAGTGAGAGTTAGCACAGCTGCAGGCAGAAGAGGAGGTCTTTCTCCACCCATTGTACTTCAAATCAGAGGTGGACTATTTTCAAATCTAATAAATAGCTTCACAGGATGAATTTGGGTCTTGATGAAGCATGAGTCATATCCCATGAAGGAGGTCAGAAATACTGCTAATGACACTCATTTTATGGAAATTATATGGAAGAAACAAGTTCAGAAACCTTGGTTGAAAAGCTTTGGCATCTCAGTATTTTTTTCTACTTGAGTATGTCAGTTGGGTGAAGAAAGTAAATCTACTGCTTTGTGAACTTCTGCAGTGCCAAAATTCATGAATAATTTCCAATATGAAATAAAATTTGTACAGCATGCTGTCTTAACTATTTTCACTGATTCTGTGTTATTAACAAATTGTTTTATTTAACTTAAGGATAGATGAAACACATACAGATTTTTTTATGTAACATCCTTCATTTTTTCTTCATTAAACAAAGAATGGGATTTGAAATTATTGTTTTAGTTTTAAGCATTATCTACTTTAATTTAAAATGGAGTAATTTCACATTTCATTTAGTATTAAGTTAAAGGGAAAAACTGTAGTTTTGATTCCAAATAATGCTAAGAAAACACTTTTAATGATTTTTGTAACACAGTATGCAGTTTTACATAAATGCTTTTGGATTATGTTTAACTCCATTAACCTCCAGAAAAATATTATTTATATTTCTTTTTGCCCTTACTCATTCCTTTTCCTGTCATTATTAAATGCTGTGTTGTTTTTCTTGCTGCTAACTTAAGGAAAGCATAAGGTAGGAAGGAGCAATCCAGATCAGATAGAGACAGCATAATACTGCATGAAGACTGTACTTTTAACATCTGTGGTATCAGTATTCTCAGCTGGTCTACCACCTAAGTCTTTACAAAATGTCAGCTTTCACCATCAGACAAGAATGAATATAGTCTGTCTGGAACAGCCTAAGGCAAAATCTATCTATGGGGGAGGGAGTGGGAATCATGCCTCTCCACTTTATATTGATCACAAATATTTTGAAATATTTTTTGAAGGCCTTCAAAATGCCGTGTGATGTTTGGTGTTGAATTTTATCCAGACATTAGTTGTTATTTTGCTTTCATGAGATTAAAAAAAAATATATATGTGCAAGGAAAATCAATTTATGGTAGAATATTTCTTACTGTGATAGCACAAAGGAATTGAAGTACAGATGATTTATATTGCAATGTATGAATTTGACATAAATCACTATCTGCCTTTTAGGAAATCTGACGTACTACAAAAAGATTAAAAATCCTTAACACTTCTTCAGTCCTCCTTCTGCTTATTGTGTCATTTTCCCTAATTACAGCATTTTTTTAAGTAGCACTAATCATACTGTTAAGAAGCTACAAAGAAAATAAAGGAAGATATTTAACTCTGCCAGCTGTAATTCTTTATGTGCAAGGAATAAGACAGTGAGGGTCGAAGAGTAAGGAAGGAACAGTGTATGATGGAGTAAATAGCACAGATGAAAAATGCAAGGATTTGGACTTGGATGGGGATATCTTTCTGATAGGTGCACTAATAATGCATCTAATCAAATACTAGAAATAAAAATTGAACATGAGACACAAAAAGCTATTTTGATACAATTTTACAGAGTAAGTAAAAGAAAACAAAATCAAATTAATCTGATCAGCTGAACACAATAAAGAAGAAGACAGAAACCTTTAAAAAAATCAAAAAATGTAATGTGTTGGCAAAGCAAAAAAAAAAAAAAAAAAATCAGATATCTCTGGGTAAAACACAAGTCTTGCTATGACTTCTTCGGATTCAGCATCATTTTCCACCAAGAGCTATGCAAGAAAGGGTCCAGAGGCAGCAACATTCACATAGCGTGGACTATTGGAGTCAGTAGGAATCATTTTGTTAGGCATAGCACACTGTGCATGTGTTTAAATAGGAATCTTCAGTCATATATGGTTGAGGTTGTTTCATTCCTCCCATAAGATGTTCTCTGGGGACTGACTGTCCTAGCAAAGCAGTTTTAATGCAGTAATACTTTTAAATAAATAAGATCTTGAACTTTCTGGGCACTATTGCCTAGGAAATAGTATTGTTCAGTGTGTTCATATTCTTATTTTTCACAGAATTACTCTTACTAGAGCTATTTTTGGAGAAGGAAGCATTTTTAACTAGTATTTTAAATATTTTATATATTCAAAAACATATCATACAATCATATAATGGTTTGGGTTGGAAGGGACCTTTTCTATCATCTAGTTCCAACCCCCCTGCTATAGGCAGGGACACCTCCCTCTAGACCAGGTTGCTCAAAGCAAAGTCCAGCCTGGCCTTGAATGCTTCCGAGGAAAGGGCATTCACAACCTCACTGGACAACCTTTTCCAGTGTCTCAGCACCCCCACGGTAAAGAATTTCTTCCTAATATCTCATCTAAATCTACCCTCTTCCAGTTTAGAGCCATTTCCTCTTGCCCTGTTTCTACTTGCCCTGATAAAATGTCTCTCCCCAGCTTTCCTGTAAACTCCCTTCAGGTACTGAAAGACTGTTATAATGTCCCCCTCGACTCCTCTCTTTTCCATACTGGAGAGCCCCAGTTCTCTCAGCCTGTCCTCATATGAGAAGTGCTTTAGCCCTCTGATCATTTTTGTGGCCCTCCTCTGGATCCTCTCCAACAGCTTCATGCCTTTCTTGTGTTGAAGGCCACAAAACCGGATACAGTACTCCAAGTAGGGTCTCATGTGAGCAGAGTAGAGGGGCAGAATCATTTCCCTTAACCTGCTGGTCACACTTCTCTTGATGAAACACATGATTTTTCATAACTTTTTCAATTCCTTTATACAAATGCCAGGTGATTTGAAAGTACTATTAAAAATTTGCCATTGGAGTCTGATCATTTTACATAGGCATGTTTAAGACTATACATCTTCTTTTTCAGACTGAACTTTGCATCTACAAGTGACTCCAGCACTACAAATCTACACTGATTAATATACTGATATGGACACCGCATTTAGACAAAGTTCTCTGTTATCTGAGTGCTTGTTAAATGTGAAATAATTTTATCCCATTATTTCTCAGCATTCCTTTATGTACTTGGTCAAATCTCAGAAGCCCATCAAACTAAGGATTTATCTTAACTTTACAAGGAAACACCAATGAAAAATGAAATTTTTCTTGACAAAGATAAAATGATAATCTGCACAATCTCAACAACATTATTTCCCTACCATTTGCAAATTGGCACATCTTTTAACATACATATTTTTTTACTTTCACAAAATTACTTCTGTAAAGAATCTTTTCAGCCAAAAATGTCATTTTCATTTTTTTGAAATTGCTCAATATTTCTCTAATTGCTGAAATATTATTCGTATTCACAAAAACTGTATGTTTGTCTAGAATAACAGTCATTACAGATATTTTAAATACAGTTTGAACTAGGGCTGTTTTTTTCTTTTACTGACATAAAAGTGCTTATAAACTGTTCTAAGGAGAAAAAACCCACTACTTCTGAGATGTACTCTTGTTTTCCAATCTGCTCTCAAATCAAAGATGTCAGGTGGGTCAAGTTTCCTCTGAATTAATTGGATTTTTGACTAAGATTTCTGTTCATCATTATCATGTAGAAATCTTATGCTACGTACTTACATAAACCCTTCTACAGCATACATTAGAGGGGAGAGGAAAGGGAAAAACAACATGGAAAAAAGAAGATTAGGCTAACTGCACGTTGGAGATTATTTTAGGACAGGAACAACACAAACTTTGGGGTTCAAAAGAAGTGAAGTCTTCCATGGCTCAGAGCTCTGGATGTGCAAGGCTTTGTCTTCTTTTTCTGCATTTCAGCCCAGTTCTATTTCTCAGACAGGTCTGTGGAGTAAAATAGCAAACACTGTAAACTGAATTCCCTTGATGAGCTCAGTATATTTGGCTTTTTGGGGCTATTTCTTCTGTTGTTTTATGCTTGTTTGTTTTACTGTCTCAACATACAAAGCATAGTTCAGCTTACAAAAGAATCATAAATATTACAAAATTACTTGAAGTTTTTCTTTTGTACATATGGTTTTATTCTATTATTCTTCTGTTCTATTATTCTTTTTTTTTTTTTTTTTTTTTTTTTAGAAGTAAAAATCTGTATATCTGCAATTTAAGCTTTTAATAATTTTAATGACAGTATAGCAGTTAGGTTATTACTTCTCACTAGGCCCGTGAGGTACATTAGGAGTGGCTCTACCAAAGAAAAAAAGAATACTTGCAATGCACAAATGTGAAGAAAATACACTGTTACCACATTCATTAAGAATATTTCTGTTTTTCCAACAGCAAATGCAGAAACATAGCAACAGGAGAAAGTGCTGAGGATAGTGTGGGCATCAGCTGAGAAAGCAACCTGACTGGGGAACAGTTCTGAAAAAGAAATCTCTGGGTTGCTGGTAAGGGCAGCCCATCCTTAAGCACATAGTTATGTCTCTGTTATGAGTACAGACGGGCAATTACATTGACACTGAATGTGAAATATCTCTCAAACCTATGGACCATGTTTATGAATGTAAAGAAAGGATGGAAGTGGCTGGCATGTTACGTTATTTCTCTCAGTCCACCCTTCTACATGCACGCTTTGCTACAGTAGTGCTTTGAACATTATAAAAAGGGAGAAAATTATTAGATTTAATATTTTGTCATTGGAGGTTAGAGCCAAAGTTTCATCCTGGTTGCACTGGTTTCCTCAAAGTGAGTGATATCTGAATTTTAATTGTGAAAAGATATCTTCATTAGAAAAAGATTGCAATTCACTGTCATTCTATGAATTATTCATAAGCCAGGTCATGATTTCGATCTCTATACTATTGGCTGCAAACAGGAAAAAGTAATGCAGGTTCTATATGGGTTTTGAGAGGGCCAAACTGCAACTCTATACCATTACTCATCTTAAAGATTAAGAAACAACAGAACAAAATATCTGAATGCAGCAGTAATGTGAGGAAATAACTCTTTTCAATGTCTACATAATAGTAGTTATATTTTCAGTTCCTGAGCATGTTCTCTGAAAATATCTTTGGATGCTTAAAACCTTATTTAAAATAATGATAATAATACGAGGTTAAAATCATCTTCTTAGAAAAAATTTCTTGCAACATAGTTCGGTACAAATTCTGTTTTTCCTTAACAGAAACCTCTTCATTTTTTTCTACAACAAATGGTTTATTTTATTTATTTATTTATTTATTTTTAAGTATTTGTCACTGGAAACAGCAGCTTCATTGGAGAATTTTCCTAGCTTTTGAAACAGCATTAATATTCTTGATGGTGCACGGAAAATATAGCTTGGTTGCAAGTGTTATTTGTTCAGCGTTATGTGTAGGATAGGGTATATGAAAAAGCTCCTTAAGTGGCTTTAATACATGGCTGTAGATAGGTCTCCTTGTATTTATATCTCTGAAAGCTTTTCTAGGGCTGAATTAAGCCACAATTCTTTCTTACTTTCTTTTTGTTGTCTTTCTTGGGCGTACTTCCTTCCAGTGCTTGAAGGAAGCTTATAAACGGGAGGGGGAATGACTGTTTACATAGGTGGATAGCAACAGGATAATGGGAAATGGTTTTAAACTGAGGCAGTGGAGGTTTTTAGTTAAATATTAGGAGGAAGTTTTGTATTCGGGGTGATGACACACTGGAACAGGTTGCCCAAGGAGATTGCGGATGCCCCAATCCCTGGAGGCATTCAAGGCCAGGCTGGATGTGGCTCTGGGCAGCCTGGTCTGGTGGTTGGCCACTCTGCATATTGCAGGGGGGTTGAAACTAGATGATCCTAGAGGTCCTTTTCAACCCAGGCCATTCTATGATTCTATGATATCATCACTACTAGTAATGACATAATGGAAATGGGCTTCATTGTCCCATGTTAAAGCTTTATGACTTGCACTGATCAGAGACACTCACAGACACATACACGAACAGTGAAACATTTTGTAGTACCTTCATAAAGACAATCTGAGTTTACAGTTTATCTTTCTAGGATGCATTTCATATGGATGCTGAAGTGAGCATCTCTGAAGATGGCATAAGTAATAAAAAAAAATAGAACAGATATTTTCATATGTTTCGATGTTTATTTGCCTCTTTTGAATGACATTTGAGTCAAGACACACCTACTGCATCATAAGAAATCTCCTGCCATTCAAATACATTTTCATTTTCTTGCACTCCTCGTTCTTACCCTGGAAAATTCCAGTTCCTTCTCAGCCAACACACTTATCTGGAATAAGTTTTTAAAGATTCAGCAGCATCATGATGTGGAGATATTCTGCTTCTAAAAATGTAGGTCCTGGATGCTTCCAACTCTACATGTTAATGAAGGCTTCCAATCCTGTAAGTAATAAGGCTTACAGTTGTTTCAAAATAAGTGAAATTATAGCAAAATTGTGCATCTTGTATTCTACTAAGTACCTTGAAAACTCTTTTGAAGAGATACTATTTCCTTTTATAATCTAAAAGCACAAAGTATAGTAATCATAAGAATAAGGATTAAAAACTCTTCTCCCCACTCTTTCTACATATCTCTCCAGGGGTGTTTCTATTCCCCTTTAGGATACCTGATAATGATAAAAGCATTATGTTCTTTACTTACTAAGATTTTGACAAAGATTCCTCTCTTCAACTGGCTTTCTGTGTGATTATTCAGTATATATTATTCCTCAGATTGAGAAAAAAAGATTAAACAAGCAAGCTGATTGAAATTAATTGATTATATAATAAAGTAGAAATAAATGCCAGTTTTAATTAATCAAAATAATTTGCTTTCAAACTGCAGTACTTTTTCATTAAAAGAAAAATAAGGTCTTTAAGATTTATTTTCTGAATATTTCAGATGAAAAAAAAGAAGCCATTAAGTTAATTTTCAATTAACAGCTAAAAATATGGAGTTAAATTTGTTTAAGCAAATGCAAATTTTAATAAACACAATAGATACTAAAAACAGTGAAGCAGAGCTTCCATACTGTTTGTCTGATTTTAAACTAATCACAAAAATCTTTTTGAGCCTATTCCAAATATTTTATTCAAATTTCATGTCATTGAAATTTTATGGATAAATTTGTCAAAGCGTCAGAGAAGTATGAAGTAGCAGGACTCTATTAGATTTAAGGTGCAGCCAAGGAAGTCTGATCTCTTGTGCCCATTTGCTTATCTACAAGCTTCATCTGGAGGTAATTAAAATTATTTACTTTAGAAATACTTAAGGAAAATGCATCAGCCAAACAACAACAAAAAATAACAACAGTAGTTGATTATGTATTATTTTAATGTTCCCTACAGGGATAAATTGTTAGTGTGTGAAACTATAAACAACTGCATACTTTCAAGGCCTGCTGCCAGTCAACTGAAATGCAGTGTCTTGTTTTCACTTTTCCATAGCATTTTAGCTATTGCAGAAGGTGTTTTTAGAGGCTGATACTCGTGTTTTTTATTCTTTGCTGAGAAAAACTTAATAAGCATTCATGTGTAAGACACCGTTAAAGTATAAGCCTTTAAATGCATTTAAAAGCAGGAACAATTTCATAAAAAGAGGGCAAAAAGCTTTCAAACAGATGTAAGTAAGAAAAATGCAACTTAGGCGGGTTTTCAGCGAGTTTCAACAACAGAGTCCCAAACTTTCATGCTTGTTTATTCCCTGTATTTGGAATCAAAATAAGGTTTTCCTTTCATTACCTGAAGGCTTCCTAAAGGCCTAACACTCTACCAGTTATCATCTCAGCTAAATGCTGCCTAGATCACAGTGCGATCCTGCAGCTAGGTACTCTGGCAATACATAAAGGCAAATGTCCTGAACCATTCTTTCACTGACATCTTTCTTCTGTGAGCACCACTTTTCTCAGTCTTGATGAGTGTTCTCAAATCCTGAACTCTGTATCTGAAGCAAAGGATGGACAACTGAACTTTTGCATGGGCACCTACCACCTGGGCAGAGAAAAGCTCAGATTCAGCTGTATTTCATTCAAGTAGATAACTCTTTGCTATGCATAGAGTATATACCAAGTGGTGTCCCCAAGGGGTCAGTACTGGGGCCCATCTTGTTTAATATCTTTATTGATGACCTAGATGAGGGGATTGAGTGTACCCTAAATAAGTTTGCAGATGACACCAAGTTGGGAGGTGGTGTCGATCTGCCTGAGGGTAGGGCGGCCCTTTGGAAGGATTTAGATAAGCTGGATTGCTGGGATGAGGTGAATGGGATGAGGTTCAGCAAGGCCAAGTGTCGGGTCCTGCACTTTGGTCACAACAACCCCATGCAGTGTTATAGGCTTGGGGATGAGTGGTTGGATGAGTGTGAAGAAGAAAGGGACCTGGGGGTGTTGGTTGATGCTCGACTGAACATGAGCCGACAGTGTGCCCAGGTGGCCAAGAGGGCCAACGGCATCCTGGCCTGCATTAGAAATAGTGTGGCCAGCAGGAGCAGGGAGGTGATCATCCCCCTCTACTCAGCACTGGTGAGGCTGCACCTCGAGTACTGTGTTCAGTTTTGGGCCCCTCACTACAAGATGGACATTGAGGCCCTGGAACGTGTCCAGAGAAGGTTAACAAAACTGGTGAGGGATCTGGA
Source organism: Centrocercus urophasianus (assembly GCF_019232065.1). Lineage (NCBI taxonomy): Eukaryota > Metazoa > Chordata > Aves > Galliformes > Phasianidae > Centrocercus > Centrocercus urophasianus. The sequence goes on along the minus strand of NW_024884364.1, from coordinate 40,369,797 downwards.
GCACAAGTTTTATGAGGAGCGGCTGAGGGAGCTGGGATTGTTCAGTCTGGAGAAGAGGAGGATCAGGGGAGACCTCATTGCACTGTACAACTTCCTGAAGGGAGGTTGTGGTAAGGAGGAGTTTGGCCTCTTCTCCCAGGCAACAAACAAGACCCGGGAAAATGGCCACAAGTTGTACCAGAGGAGGTTTAGGTTAGACATAAGGAAGAACTTTTTCTCTCAGAGAGTGGTCAGGCACTGGAATGGCTGTACAGGGAGGAGGTGGAGTCGCCGTCCCTGGCAGTGTTCAAGAGGAGCCTGGGTGAAGAGCTACAAGACATGGTTTAGTTTGTGGTAGCAGTGGTAATGAGAAGATGGTTGGACTAGATGGTCTTACAGGTCGTTTCCAACCTCGTGATTCTATGATTCTATGATATCTGCTTTTGGGTTTAGCTGCTATAATTGTCTTCATTCATAGCGAAGGTAGGAAAGGCACATTTGAATTTTATAGGAAGATACTGAGCATCTAAAGAAAACATTGCACTACCTCATTTATAAGAACCTAATAGCTTTATTAGATTCGTTCCATTTATCTCAGTGTGCCAAAAACGGTGAAGAAACGAGAAGAATATTATTGGCTACAGGGCTAAAGGACAAAGTGGGAGGTAAGAGTGGGTATTGAAGAGAACAGAGAATCAAGTAGAGACTCAGGAAGCTCCGTTGCTCAGCTGTCTTTGCTGGATCACTTCTCTTACCACTATTACTGTCACTCATATTAGCCTTTTCTGTTTCCCTTGAGTAATTTATACCCTTTATTTTCTCTTCTAAAAACATATTCACTGTCACTGCCTTTCTCACTGCTCTCCTCAGCGCCTTTCTCCTACTGTCATCCATTATAGTATTGTCACCATGACTTTCCAAACCCTGTCTCTTTAAAACAAAAATAAATACAATAGAGCAGTGTGCATAAAAATTTAATTCATTCCATTGTGTCTAGTGTCCCTAAAGTTTACTCACTAGACATGTGAATAAAAAGAGAAGATCTAAACCTCTTTAAGTCTGAAAAGAAGTGAACAGTAAGTGGCTGGATATGTTAATTTGACACTGGTTCCTTTTCCAGGCTGTAGATTAACTAGAATAAATATGATTTTTATTATTTTTTCCATGAATGTGTACTTATCCTTACTGACAAAAATTCTTTAGTTTAGTCTTCATTTGCAAATTTAGAAAGGCACGTGATTTTGAAATATCACACAGTTACATTTATTAGAAATCACTGTCAGATTTAACCAATTTGCAAGTACAGGTAGGTCAGTTTCAGACTTTAATTAGATTGGAGTAGTTTAAAAAAATGGTCACTCTCCACACACCAACATTTTTTTAGAAATTCCTTCCTTAAAGAAAATATGCATTCTTCCACTCTTATAGGGGCTTGAACAATATTTACTGGGAGGTCAAGGCTGATAATGGTAGATTTAGAACTTATGGATTACTTTAGAAAATATAATTTGAACCAATCTTAACCATAAATAGATCTACATACAGTTTTTTTGTTTTTTTGTTTTTTTTTTTCAGCAGTACCTTTACATGGCTGTGAAACAACAGATTGTAACTTCTTCACTAATGCTGTAATTTGCTCTTGTGTAGAGTTGCATCACTAAATAGAAAATTAATTTATTTAACTTGTGTTTCTACACAATTTAAATTTCTAGTAGTGGCATAGCATTAATATATATATAATAATAGAAAAACAGTTAAAACTATTTTCGTAAAGTATTTTGACTAGGAAATCATAATCACAAAGAAAAAATGTATGTTTAGAGATATTGTAAGCATAGTATGTATTTTAAAATAAATCATTTCTAAAATATAAGAAAAGCCCAGTCTTTTCTGATAAATCCTTTTGCCACCCATAAAATTATAGTGTAATTTCTCCAACAGAAAGGAAGATAAAATCAGAAGGAAAATATTTTTTTCTTCTTGGACACATTTAGAAGGAAGAAAAAAACAAAAACACTTTTGTGGACTCCTACTCTCATACAGTGTTACCACTATATTTTGTTGGGCTGAGAATTTCACACGGAATGTTTCATGATCCTAAGCAATGCTGTTTATGATTCATAACATTATTTGCATTATCTTCAAAGTCTATTTGCATTTCATACACATGTAGAATGATCTGCTGTATGATCTTAAATTTAATATTATTACAATATATAGTATTTAATATCTTTCTCTTTTTTTTTCCAAGTCACTCAGAACCTTAGAGATTACTAAATTCAGTGTCCAATTATCAGTCATATTTGAAAATTACTAAGAATTGTACTGAATTTATGTGACATATTCAGTGAACATGGCAGTTTGGGTACAAACCAATTGTATGTTCTAATATTTTCTTTAGAGTTATCAATATAGTCTGAGGGTTGCTCAGAAAGTAATGCCTCCTATTTTCTTACGTTGTCCCACAATGTCAGAGGTGGATGTTAGTGGTATGGCAGTAGAAGATGAACATTCCCACCAATATCCCATTTTGTTGCAATGCAACAGATGGCAGTGAAGAGGTAGTCTGACACAATGGCATCTGATGCAGAGATACATATGAAGCAAAGGTGTTTCATCGAATTCCTCCATGCAGAAAAGAATTTCACTTACTGACATTCATCAACACTTTCTGAACATTCAATGAGACCAAACGGTGGATGTGCTAACATCTTCATAGCATAGCACATGTGTGTTCTGCAGGCTCTTGTCCATGTTGGGGAAAACGGATAGCTGATGGTGGTGACTATGTTGGAAAAACAGTGTTTTGTAGATGAAAATTTGCTCTATCAAATAGCATTAGCATACTCTTTGTTGCAGTTTCCATGGAAATAAATAGGAGGCATTACTTTCAGAGGAACTTACTTATTTACCCTTGAAACATTTTTAAATTCTAATATATATGCACATTCACCAATTCGTTTGAACTCCCCTTAATACCTTTGGAAAAACATTATTCTGAAAGGAGTATTTAAGGAAATTATTGACTGCTAGGTATTATTTTGCCTGAAATTGCTGTTTAATATATGCTGAACCACCCTAGCATCTGAGTGGAGGGAACTGGTGAAGTAAATATTTTAAAAATATTTTTCATTATATTCAAACCAAATTTCTTTTTCCTTTTATTAACAGAGATTTATCCGGATATCTTTTGTTATGTAGAAGAGAGTGTTTATGTTTCAAGAGGAAAATGTATTGATCAAAGTATGCAGAAATCCTTTTTCTTTTTTTTTTTTTCTTTTTTCTTTTTTTTTTTTTTTTAATTTTGTTTCACTTTATGATGTGCTTACATATTGATAATACTGTATCTCTTTTACCCTGGTATTGACTTTTCCCTCATGTGGCTATGCAAGGGTTTCCTTCTTTTCCACTATAAATATTGGTGCTTTCTTATCTCATTTCTAAGTAATTTTTTTAAAGACTGTAACAATTCTTTTGTCAGTTGGATTCAAGTAGCAGTACAGAGAATCTTGAACTATATGTGCTGCTCTAAAATGCATGCAGTAAATTAAATTTTTTCCACAGTCGTTCAGTAGCTAAGATGGATCAGAAATGCCAGAAAGTGTATTTATTTTCTATGTATGTTCACAACACTGGTGTGGGTACCATGAAAATCATTTTGCTGGAGCGGGTCAATCCTTCTGAGAAGAGGCAATGGGCATGAACCGGAACATAGAAGGTTCCTTCCCTCTGAGCACCAGGCAGCACTTCTGTGCTGTGCAGATCTGCAGAGGCTGCTTGGATGTGGTCCTGGGTACCCTGCTCTGGGTGTTCCTGCTTAGGCAGGGTTCAGAACAGGTGAGCTAGATGTTTCTTCCAACCTCAGCCGTTCTGTGATTCTGTGGTTTTGTGATCCTGTGGTTCTGTGATATGCACTGCCACTGAAATATGTTTGCAATGCTCAAGTGGAATCCCAGTGTCAAACAAGTTAATTTAGTGAGTTCTGGTGGTTGGTTGATATCTGTATCCAACTTCAGTATTTCTTCAGTGTTCATAGATATCTTATAAGGGATCAATGAACATCCAACTACACATTCGTAATTTTCTCAGCAGTACAATGTAGAAACCTCAGCCGCAGTAGCGTTTCAAATTCTGGTTACAAACTAAACACATAGTAAATACAACCCTTATTCAAAAGGACAGCAAAATTAGTCCTGTGCAACACATGGGATAAATGGTTTCCTGATGTTTTTCTAACTAAATACCAGATGTTTCAGTAGTCCTTAGTGGCATTTCATTTTCTGACCATCAGACTCCATGGATGTTGAATACTGTAGTGAACCAAACCAGAAGAACACTGTAAAATGAGGAGTTAGCAATCTACGTAGCAGTTAACCCACGTACACCAAGACACATGCTGTACTGTGCTTCACTTACAGTTTGGTTTTCAAACCTATGCTGTATCACACAAACGTCTGGGCTGCAGGACAAATTCATCCAGCACGTTGTAGAAGAAATATCTGTCGGCAGCTCCCACTTAGTACTGATGATCTTACTGCCTACATTGCCTTCTGCAATAAGGGGAAAAGTTCTTGTGTGAACATCTTTTCTTCCTAACAGTGGGGAAGATCAATTTTTCCTGCAATAAATCCTACAGTAGCTGAAATGACCAAAATGTGTTAACCACATCAGAGGATGAAGTATGCACAGCATGACGCATGTGGAGTGGAGGGCCATTTGGTGCAACAGCACTCAATATTCGCAGCAGCTAAAGGGATCTGAGATTGTGTATACTTAGTTTACAGTGTTAGCACTAGTAGATAGCATGCTAAACTATACTGTATTAAGTCTGAGTGCATTTCTTATTGGATCATTATGGACCAGAATCTCCCGGTGCAAAACGTGTGCCTGGACAGTAAGGAGGAGAAACTTATTACTCTTATCAAAACATAAGAGTAATAAGTTTCTTTTCTTTGCTACTCTTATGTTATTGTAACTACTTTATGACAAATAACAATGTTTTCCTGTATTCATACCAGTGTATTTGAGAACCAACTATCCTGAAGACAAAGCATTTAAGGTTGCTTTCTGTATAACTGGAAGAGTGAACATAAATTTTAGGCTGAAAGCATCCCTAGGCATGGATCTGCAGGGAGAAGGGTAAAGGGAAATTTAGCCATTTCTGTTACCCTGTAGTGTAGATATAATTTTCATTTCCAATGTAGCCCTGCAGCTTCTCTGCATTAGGAACAATTTGCTGCTGAAGAGTAGGGGCCAGACAACAAATGATAATAATAGCAATAAGTTCCCACACAGGTCTGTAGTAGGGATAAGTAGGAGACACACACTTCTGCCTGGGAAATTTCACTCAGAAAGCTTTTAATAGGGACAAACAAATTTTGCAGGCAGGAGACATCCAGCTTCAAAGTATGAAACACTTACTTAGTGGCTACATAAACACTTTAGATTTTGAGGGAGAATGAACTACTAGACCAACCACTGACATAGTTCACTAAGTGTGTTGTAGCACTCAAAACATGTTTGCTCTCCAGGCAGTCAGCACTCAGGGAAGCACCAGCATCATCAAGGAGTATGCTGATCCTCAGTGCAATCTTTTAGATCCCTGTTTTATTTCTTAGGTGCTACAAATTTTATGTTAGTATTTTCCTTTTGAATACTTGGCTTGATAACTGTCCTCTTTTCAACAGTCTGACATCTCTCTGCTGCTCTCCCTTTCTTTTACTGCCTAACTCCACAGACTTTGTTGCAGCTCTTCTTCAAAACTTATCACCTAAGATGCATAAGCACTGATTCCACATAGGTGCTACGTGGAAAAGGCCTTGGGATTCTGTGAGAGATGAGGGGAGCAGGGAAAGAGACATGGCAACTCATGTCTGGAGAGCATGTCCATATTCAGAACAGCTCAATGTCCCTGGAGAATATCTCCCAGGGTCTGCCACCTGTGGGAGCCCTTCCCTTCCTCATTTTCTCCTACCAGTCAGCAAGAATGTAAATCAATACATTGTCAGACAGATTAGATAACAGAAAGTTATCATAGAATCATAGAATCAGAATCATAAAATATCCTGAGTTGAAAGGGACTCATAAGGATTATCAAATCCAACTCCTGGCTCCACAGAGGACCACCCCAAAATCAGACCATATATATACAAGCATTATCCAGATGCTCCCATGACTCTAGCAGCTCAGGGCCATGCCCACTGCCCTCAGGAGTCAGTTCCATATCCATTGCCCTCTGGTGAAGAAACTTTTCCTTTTATGTCCTAAGACAAACAAAGTGACAGCATTAATCCCAGGTATATTATGTGACTGCAAGGTCAGGCAAACCATTTTTGAAATGAAATAAGAAATTACTAATTTATTTGTTATTCCCAAAATTGTATTGTTAGAGCAAATTACATTTTCCTCCCCTATTATTTAGTACCATTAGACTTTTTAACTTATATTTGGAAAAATGATTGTCATGAAATAATATTTTTCCATAACAGTTATTTATATTTATAAGGACTCCTACTTTCATTCTAATATTGATCTTCTACAAGGGCGAAAAAAATTAGTTTATCTTTAAGACAATTACCTTCCCAAAGGAGATAAGTTCTTCTGAGATAAAAGGGGACGGAAGTTCTATGAAGAGATAAAAACAGTGTATCATGAGAGAGCTGGATCCTTAAACTCTTCACATAGAAACAAGCTTTTTTTTTTCTTTTCTAAGATCATCTACCACCACTTCCTGTTATACTACGTATTATATCTTTGTGAGATAGGAAAAAATAGCATCCTTACTTAATGGCAGTCAAACTAAAAGAAACTAAACCGCTTTCCTAAGATCTCAGAGAAGATCTTCGGTGAAATGAATATTTACTATTGATAGTTCATTCCCATCTTTACTGCAAAACATAATTCTTTCTGATGCGAACAGTCTCAGGGAAAGAAGTTACTGTGGCAGAAAGTTTTTGCTTTTATTTACTTCATTGTCTTTTTGACTTTGGATTTCCCAGCTTATTCTCCTCATAAAAAAAATTGGATGGTTTGCCATTTTCCACTTTTCCAGTAATATATTTCTTCCTCTTGATCAATATGACAACTCTTATTCTTTTGCATTAATTCCCTAAGACATTGTTGTGATTATTATTTTCCTTAAATTATAAATCACTCTATGTACTTTGAACTATAATAAAATTTCTCTTCTGTCTGACTTTTCTACAATATACAGTATATTTAATAAATTTCTTCTCTATTCAAAATGAAAGAGGAGTATATTTTAAAAAACACATTTCTGTTTATATTATACACTAATTTCTTCTTACACTGTTGTCTAGAGATATTCTTTGATCATTGTATTTATCTTTTATAGCCTTATATATAATTGCAATTAAAAAAAAAAAAAAAAAAAAAAAAAGTAGAAATTCTAATTCTATGTGGTAATCATATTCATACCCTGTAAATTCAAGATAATTTCACTGAAAAAGACTTCTGAATTCTCAGCTTAACATTTAATAGTTTAGGCAGAGTTGACTTTTCACTGCTTCTCTTTTGCAAGCTAGTCTTACATCACTCTACAACAATTTGTCTGTCTACTCTGAACACTGTTTCTTTGATCAGTGATATTTCATCCTTCTAGCTTCCTCTTTCGAGACTCATCTTGACATATTTATGGTATTCCCATTTTCCAACACATGGGTAAGTGCAGTCTCTATGATTTCAGGTATGAGAAGAACATATTGTTAGCAGACATCCTTGTTTCTCAGTTGTAACTACTTGCACCAAGATTCTGAGCTGATCGCTTCATCTGTTTTCCACTTTCCTCTATTTTCTAAGCTCCACGTGCTCTTGGAATGTTATTTATTTCTTATGTGCATTGATGTGGGGTTACTAATCACATATGGGTTATCTAATGTCTTTCTGTCTCCTCAACTTGAATTTTTTTTTCATCACTTTCCAATGTTGTCTTTCTGTTGTTGTGTTTAAATGATCTAAATCTGCAGGAAATTATATCTCAATAAAATTTTGGCTGTTTCCATAGGATTAATGGTTCTCTATTTTTTTCATGTTTCACACTAGATTTAAGTCTTTAAAGAATATTGAAATGATATAGGTTTGTAATACGTTTCCTTTTATTTTACTTACTTACTTTTCCACTGAGGGTTTTTACTATTTGCTAAAAACTTCTCTTAATCTAAAGAGCCGGAAATTACCACAATGCATTTTGTTTTACTGAAAATAAATTGAAGGAAACTTTGAGAGTGTCTAGAAACACTGGCTTGATAACAGCTGACCTACGGTGGACTCCTTTGTGTCAAGCCATATTTTTTCATTGCTCTTATTAGTAAATTTCAAGTTTCAATATAGAGAAGAAAACTCTTTTTAAACAGCCCTACTTTCAATTATTTATCTATAAAAATTAGTCAGAGATTTGGTTATGTTTGTTTGCTTTTCACTACACAGGTCAAGTGTTAGATCCATAAAGCTACTGCTTTACAGGAGCATAGTTCAAGTTATTTAATTTTCTATATGTATGCAAAATTAAGTACCCGATACTTGCGGAGTGAAATAATAAGCCAGAGAGCTAAGCCCCTAGGAGTAATCTAAGCAATGCTGTTTTGAATTCCATTTAACTAGAGAGAGCGACTGCATTTTCTTTTCACAGATTCAGATGAGAGAGTGATGGATTTTGTTTGCTCTCATAACTCATGGAGTGATTTCTAATCAGACTCCTGTGGTGTCTTTGTCCAATATTAGGTACTCTAGTAACATAGGTTGTAGAACTGGATTGTATGAGGCAAACCATTTCTGATAAAGAATTATATGGGAGATACAAGTGCTTTTGAGTTTCAAATAATTATCAGATCTCTCTGTGATCTCTCCTACACTACAAATGTAGCCATTCATAGTTAACCAGTAGAAGAAAGATTCAAGTTAAATGAGATACCAAAATGAGCATACAGTACATTATCAGTACAGATTTCTGATTTTTCTCATTCTTTGTCTCTTTCCTTTACTTATGAGTCAACAATCTGTGTCTGAATGGAAATAAGAGCAAGTTCCAAAACACAGATGGGATCTGAAGGTTCTTTAGTAGAGAAGGGAAACATGTAAGGTATACCAAATGTGAAGTCTCCTTTGCAGTGAACCCATAAGAATCCTATCTATAAACTCCTAATATGCCTAATGGGGGCAATAGTTTGAATCCTAAATAATAAAGCAGGAGTTCTTAATTTCTCTTAATCCCCTTTGGGAAGCCCAGTTAATTAAAGCTGTTTATTACAACTTGATCAAAAAGTCTGAATTCTATGTGTCCTACATCTAGCTACTACAATATTCTCTGTCATTGAAACCTCTGGAGGCCCTGAAGACTCTGACTTGGTAATGCAGTCATCAAAGAGAGAGACTAACTCACTCTTTAGTCAAAGCTGTTTGTTTCAAGGTGCAGTGCAAAACATGCTCTAGGCTTTCCAAGACTGTAGTCTATTTCCTCGTTAACTTTAATCCAAAAGCTCTTTGCCATACTTAATTTAGCATTTGAATCAAACTAATTATTTTGTTACAGGACTGCTGTGGAGGATGTGAATTTGTTTTTAAACATAGAACATTAATTTACACAGTGGAGTTCTCTCTTTGAGCCACTGCTGTTGTCATTTTTGTGTTTCAAATAGGTAAAATAAATGTAGTTCATGCAACAATAAACGTGCACAAGTAATCATGAAATATAAGGATAAAACAATAATTTGAAGAGGTGAATTCACAAGTCAAACAGAAAAGGAACAATGAGAATTTTCAGGTACATTTTTGTCTATATTGTGTGGAAAAAATTACGTGGACAGCTTTACTGTCTCTATTTCATTTTAAAGGAAGTGTGATTACTGATGAATATTTTCTTGTACTTGTTAAGTATTAACCAAAAATATGATCAATATCAGCTTAAGCTTAAATAAAAGTAAAAATAATAAAAATAACATAAATCCAAACTGCACAAATTTTCTTTGACTCAGCTGACAGATTGCACTGGAAACTGTATAGATTCAAATCTAAGAATACAAATGAAAATAAACTTATTAATCATGAGCAATTTGGAAACTTTTCATTACTTTTTGCTAAAAGCAATCTTTAAGTAATGTCCTATTTGAATCATAAACTGCGACAGGCAGCATCCAGAAATGATTATCTAAAGAAGGAAAACTAATCTTACCCTGTGATCAGTTCCCATTTTTGGGGGGCTAAACTCACAAAACACGACCAAAAAATGCAAAATTCCTAGCCCCTGAGCAACTCCTTTCTTATACCAAGACTCATTTCAGTTTTGGGCAGCTTAAAGAAATAAGTAAGCTTTCATTCTATACAAATTCCTGTGGCTTCTGCCTGTATCACAGAGTGTATTTTACTAGATAGTTCTAAATGTCAATTGCTGCCATTTTACATTAAAGATAAAGCTTGCAAATGAAGTCTTAATGCCTTTGTTGTTGACAGCCACAGAAAAAGCCAGATGATTTAAGCCACCTTAAATATCTCCCATAACAGCTTTCCTTTGCAAAAGGTAAGTGGATTTAATTTCCCCATTTTCAAAATAGTCTAAACACCCTATGAAAGTCACGTACACATCTTTAAGGCTCTCTTTCATCCTTTTTTTTTTTTTTTTTTTTAAGCTGAAATTCCTACAGATGTAAGAAATATAAATTTAAATATAAAATATAAAAGCCAAAATTCCTTACATACGTGAGAAATAAGAAATTGCTCTTGGAAGTATGGCATAATTTCTTGCAATTTCCTGTGAACATCCTAACTTTCTATATAACCTGAGTTTAAAAAGGACAGATACTGAAATCATTTAATACTCTTATAAGAGAGGTCTATTTATTTCCTAGTACCAGAATGATCCCATGCCAACACAAAAAGCTTAACACCACTTCACACCTTATTGTATTCTTTCTAGCACTGGATAGAAGTGTGTCACCAAGGAGGAAAAATTTCGACCTCCCTTCCTTCTCTGTCTGCACTCTTTTGAATCTTTCATTCTATGAACAGACATGACAATGCATCTATCCACATCTGTCTCTTGGAAAGCACTGTGCAAAGAGCTCTGTGATATTTTGGTACTCCCTATGAGAATTCCATACTCTTCTGCTTCACCAGAATTAACATTACCCCTATGAGGATTTTTATGTAATCCTGGTCATGTCCCCATTTTCCCACTCCAACAAAGCACACCTGAGACTCTCTCAGTACAACTGAGAGATCTGTACATACTCTTTCTTTAGAAAAACACACGACATAAATTTTCTTCATGGTTTGATATTGTCACTCTGTAACTGCTAGTGGCATACAGGGGAGAAGAGACATTCATTTCCCCACTGGAAATGAGCCTAATGTTTCAACAGACAGGGAAATTACCAATTCACGGTCCAAATCAACAGATCTGCCTCTCATGATATCACTATGGTTGAAGTGAGTTCTCTGTCTGAAGATATATATTTTTTTTGTCCCCTCATTTTATCCTTATTTAAATAGATAATCTATGTAGGTATATAATACTGTAATACCATTCAGTAAATTCATATACACACTAGGAGAGCATAAATTCCTTGTGCTAACCCTGAAGGACATCCAATAGATGGGTTTTTTTAGTTTCAGAGAAGCCTTTATTACTGAGTTCCTCTTCAGTTTCATTCCCTAGATATTTCTTGTGGTGAAACAATTAATTTTAATATGTATCAAAATACTTCACCTGAGGAGAAAAGCCTGGACAATAGAAGACCTACTCAGTTATTGTGAGCCCAGTGAAGCATATTAAGAGGCATAATTCCACCTTTATTAAAGTAAACTTCAGGCTAAGTCAAGCAGCAAATATTCTCAGAATTTCCAGCATTAGTGTAAAACAACTGAAGATGGATAAGGAAAGGAAGATCATCCCTAAATTCAAGGACAGAAAAGAAGGAAGGAAAAATCCTTCTCAGTAGATATCATTAGAAAGCACCCATATTCAGATTGACCCAGAAGAGCTGGAAAGAAAAAAATGTAATTTGTGTTTCACTCAGAAATCAGAACATTGAATTTTTAATTCGATATAATGTGTTGCTCATTCTAAAGGAGCATGGTTACTTTCTTAAGAGCTGGAAAAATGGAGCACAAATGGAAAAAAAAAAATGTGATTTGATACTACGAAACTGAAGTTTAGGAAAAAAAATATTGAGATAGTATTACTTATGTTCTGCTTTTGAGTTCAGTGCCTTCTCAGAATTAATAGTATAATCAATTCCAATGCCATCTGCAGTTTCCAGTGTCTTGAACACTAATATGTTGTCAAAAAAGATCGTTTCTCATCCTCTTTTTCCTCTTAGTCTAGTATCCTCTTTTCCTTTTCCACATCTATTTCTTCATTTATTTTTTCTGCATTTTCTATATTTTTCTATTTTTCTTGTGGTAAGTGTAGCTAACTCTTTTTCACTCTCTGGTATAGTAAGAAAAGAGCATACACTAATCTCTTATAAAGTAAAACTACAACATAATAACATTTAATAAAAATGATTTGTTCTGTAAAGATTTACCTGAGACCCTAAGAGTATCATTAATCGTAATAAAGCCAACCATAAATTCTGGTTTGCATCAACAATAGTGTGACCAGCAGAGCCAGGAAGGTGATCCTGCCCCTCTGCTCTGCTCTCAGGAGACCACCAGTACTGGTTCTTGGGCCCCCAACTCAAGAAGAAAATGGAGCTGTTAGAGCAGGTCCAGAGGAGGGTCAGGAATTTGATCACAGGTCTGGAGCATCTCCCCAGTGAGGACAGGATGAGAAAATATATGAAGGAGGCCTACAGGAAAGTTAGGGAGGAACTCTATATGAGGACATGTAGTGACAGAATGAGTGGAAATGACTTAAAACTGGAACAGGGTAGATTTAGACAACATATTAGGAAGAAATTCTTTACTGTGAGAATGGCGAGACACTGAAACAGGCTGCCCAGCAAGGTTGTGGATGACCCTACCCTAGAGGTGTACAAGGCTAGGCTCGATGGGGCTTTGAGCAACCTAGTGGAAGGTGTCCCTGTCTGTAGCAGGGGGGTTGGAACTAGCTGATCTTAAAGGTCCCTTCCAATCCAAACTATTCTACAATTCTATGATTCTATGATAATATCCTCTGACAGCTATTGTAAGCACTGAGCAGTTTACATACATAACATGGCAAGAGAGAGCTTTGAGAAAGTCAGTGACACAGATCTCAGAGTATTTTAAAAGAGAAGCTCCTAGAAAGGCCCACAGAGAAGGCAACAATATGCTTATTTGTCATGTGAAAGGCAGGAAACAATGCCTGGACATTGATTTACTGGTGAGTAATTACTTTAGTGCTCTACATACAATTAAAATTTTCTCAGTCCACAGTGGATTTTAGTATTGTTGTTCACTGTATCTCTAATATGAGGGATTCTTATTAGAATGAAGTTCATGAATTTTGAACTGACTTTGATTAGAAATTTTAGCTGACACATCAAGAGACTGTGCCGTAGAAGGATGGGGGCTAGATGGGTTTGTACAAGTGAAAATTAAGATGAAAAGTAATCCTGGATTCTAGAAAGGAATCTTACTGATGTATTACAAAAATTTTGGGGCTACTTGTGTAGCATTTGAAGAATTAGCAGAGTTAGAACAGGATAGAAACATAGGAGCTCAAAGAAGACAAAATTAAAAACAAAATATGACTCATGGGCTCAAGGTCAGCTCAGCTAATAAATCAAGAAAAGTGAGAGCAGAATGTTGTTCCTGAATTTTTCCCGAGAGACATTTATGAAAGACATTGAAGACAGCCAAGTGTTTTGTAATAGGAATGTTAGCCTATGTGTTTGCTCCCTAATATGAGGTGGAAAGAAAAAAAAGAAAAACTTAAACAGTGCTTAAGAGTTTTCAAGTTTACCTGCAGGCAGCCAAAAAGTATGATTTAAGCCGAAGAAAAGAGGAAACACAATGAGAAAAAACAATACTATCATATATAATTTAATTCCACTGGAGTAAAATTTATAATCATTGTCCCTGCTGTTTCTAACCTTGCTATAAATGTTATTCCATAGACAGTCTCCATCATTTTCCTAAAATCGTCTCCTATAGAAGGATTTTTAAAAAGCAACTGGACTGGTTAATCAATTCTGAATTGCAAATATATATATACACACACACACACTTTGGAGGAAAAACATTTTGTCTTAATAAGCCTGAAATACAACAATTTTTTTTAATCAAAAGATGCTCTTGAAAGTTGAGCATCCTTTTTTCAAGTCTAAGGAGGCAGCTGTGAGCCTTTATTTGAACTTCATATTCCAGGCTTTTCATTATCTAAAAACTCAAATGCCAGGAAAAAAAATCTTTATTGGTGCTTCTGAATGACTTGCTCGCCAATCTCCTGCAAAGACTGAGATCAGTAAATATAGCGTAACATATAACTCTATCTGATCAAAAAGAGTCTAATCCCTGGTTATTTTTTGTTGTTCAGTTATCAGGATGTAAACAATGTGCAAGTCTTACAGTTCCTGTCAGTCTTTGTGGTGTCCACAGAATTCAGTCCAATTTATCACTGTTTTTCTTGTACTGAAATCCCAAAGTCAGATACAGTATCCAGATTTGGCCTCATGGATGCTGGCTAGTGAGGGAAAATCACTTCTTTGATCTGCTTGATGTCCTGCTGCTTATTGTAGTCATCCTTGCTGCCAGGACTCTTATGGCCCAGAGCCCTTTCTGCAGAGTTGCCCTCTGGCCCCTCAATTCTCATCCTGCAGCATTGCCTGGCAGTCTTTACTCTTGCCCCTGTTGAACTGCAAAGGTTCATTGGCCCATTCCCAATGCTTGACTAAGACTGAATGTCAGCCATGCCTTCAGGTATTTCAATCAGTTCTTCTAATTTCATGTTGTCTGCAAAACTCTTGAATTCTTGCCTCTAGGTCAGTATTATTTATTTATTTTCAGCAGGACAAACCTTGGGACTGAGCCTCACTACTCACTCTAAGGCACAGTACGTCCTTTTAACCTCTTCCCTCTGAGCCTGAATATTCAAACAGGATTTTTTTAGCCATCCAGTTTGTTCAATAAGTTTTTCCCTAGCTGCTAATTTCCTTCACTGGAAAACATTTATATTTTTCAGTGTACCTTAAACAAAATGTGTCAAGAGCACCTATGTCATCTGATATGGGAAGTGCCAAGATTTGTATGTCTTCACCCATGTTTGCTTCAGTTCCATTTCCTTAAAGGTGTTTGACAAGGAACCTACCTGTATTCCTGTCTTCGCAATCTTCTGTCTTCTATTTCCATAGAATAACTTTTCACACTTGGAAGACAGCATATTTCTGTGTTCGTTGAAAAGTTTCCAAATATGCAGTATCAGCTGCAAGTTTTCAAATATCTTTGAGAAAATAGTTGGGTCTTACAGGAACATGCATACCTAACTCTTTCCCTATTCTTGAAACATATATAATGCAAAGTTTTCCGTGCTTCAGCTCCAGCCAAACTCTGAATTTCTATAAACAGAAGACAAAGAAAACAAAATTCATTAAACATTCCCAGAAATTTTTTATTCAGTTGGAAGAACCAAAGTGATATGAAAATAACTCTGCACACTGTTTTTACACTTACCACAACACAGCTTAAAAGTACTCAAATTGTACTTCTACATCTGCTCTGCTCAGCACAGTCCTAGTAGCATTGACATTTGACTTTTGTCCAGTTGTATCTTTGAACTTTAGTGACAGCCATTTACCAGACCCATCTTGTCTTAAAGCTGAACCAGACCTTAGAAACAAGCCTGGTAGTGTACTGTCTTTTTAGCACACAAATGGCACTCTGATGTTTCCCTAAAGGTAACACTCCTTTGTCTTTAATGTTCAGATTCATGATTTTCTTCTTATTCTCTATTGTAAGAAGAGTTAAAAATTTTAATAGAATCATAGAATCATTAACACTGTAAAAGACCTCTGAGGTCATCTAGCTCAACTGTCTACCTATTACCAATATTGCCCACTAAGCTGTGTTCACAGCTACAATTTTCTTGAACACCTCCAGGGACAGTGACTCAATCACTTTCCTGGGAAGCCCATACTAGCACCTGATCACTCTTTTGGAGAAGTTTTTTTCCTAATACCTAACCTGAAATTCTCCTTGAGCAACTTGAAGTCATTCCCACTCATCTTATCACTAGTTAACCAGGAGAAGACCCCTACCTTATCACAACATCCTTTCAGGAAGTGGTAGAGAGCAATAAGATCTCCCCTAATCTTTCTCTTCCCCGGACTAAACAATCCCAGTTTCTTCAGCTGCTCTTCTTAAGACCTGTGTTTCAGTCTCCTCACTAGCTTCATCACCCTTCTCTACACATCTTTCTTGTAGTGAGGGTTCCAAAACTGAACACAGTACTTGAGGTGTGGCTTCACTGGAGGTGAGTACAGGGGGACAATCTCCTCTCTACTCTTGCTGACTACATAATTCCTGATAAAAGCCAGGATGCCATTGGCCTTTTTGGCCACCTGGTCACACTGCTGATTCAAGTTCAATCAACTGTCAACCAAGACCTCCAGGACCGTTTTCTCTAAACAGTTTTCCAGTCCCTCTGCCCCAAACCTGAACTGTTGCCTGGGGTTGCTGTGGACAAAGTACAGGATTTAGCCCTTGGTCTTAGAATCATAGGATCACTCAAGTTGGAAAAGACCTTAAAAATCATTGAGTCCAACCACAACCTAACCATACTATCCTAAATCTAACAATCCTCCACTAAATCATGTCCTTGAGCACCACATCCAAACAGTTTTTAAACACATTCAGGGTTGGAGACTCAACCACCTCTCTGGAGAGCCTATTCCAGTGCTTCACAACCCTTTCTGTAAAGAAGTTTTTCCTGATATCCAACCTAAACTTACTCTGACACAACTTGAGGCCATTTCCCCTCATCCTGTCACCAGTGAGAAGAGACCAACCCTGCTCTCGCTGTAAGCACCTTTTGGATATTGGAAGAGAGCAAGAAGGTCTCCTCTCAACCTTCTTTTCCCCAGCCTGAACAGCCCCAGTTCCTTCAGTCTCTCCTTGTGGGCATATTCTCCAAGCCCTTCACAAGCTTTGTTGCCCTTCTTCGGGCCTGCTCCAGCACCTTGATGTCCTTTCTGTACTGAGGAGCCCAAAACTGAACACAGCACTAGAGCTGAGGCCTCACCAATGCCAAGTACACTGGCAGGATTACTTCCTTATTCCTGCTCACCACACCATTCTTGATACAAGCCAGGATGTCTTTGGCCCTCTTGACCACCAGGGCACATTGCTGGCTCATATTCAGCTAACTGTCCATCAGTTCCCTATCTGTCAGGCAGTTTTCCAGCCCCTCCTCCCCATGCCTGTAGGGTTGCCTAGGATTGTTGTGACCAAAAGCAGGACCTGACACTTGGGCCAAGGTTAACTGTATGATTTTCAATATGGCCATCAACCCAGTCTATTCAGGTCCCTCTGTAGTGCCCTTCTCCCCTCTGGCAGATCAACAGTCCCTCCCAACTTGGTGTCACCTGCAAACTTACTGAGAGTGCACTCAATCCCCTCACCAAGACCATTAATAAAGATGTTAAATAGAAACGGCCCCAGTACTGAGCTCTGGGGGACACTGCTCGTGACTGGCAGCCAACTGGATTTAACTCCATTGACCACAACTCTCGGGCCTGGCCATCCAGTCAGTTTCACCTAGCAGAGGATACGCCTATCCAAACCATGGGCAGCCAGCTTCTCCATGAGGATGTTGTGGAGGACAGTGTATAAGGCCTTACTGAAGTCCAGGTAGTCCATACTGACAGCCTTACCTTCATCCACTAAACAGGTCACTTGTTATAGAATGAAATCAGGTTTGTCAGACAGGATCTACCATTTGTAAACCCATGCTGGATGCATTCAAACATGTTTTGCTGAACTTCTTCCCTCTGGCCTCAGCCCAGCAATCCAAACTGTCCACATCTTTCTGTTGTGCCTTTTAACCCTTGGGCTGATCAACACTTCCTCCCAACTTGGTGCCATCTGCAAACTTAATGAAGCTGTACTCAACCTCCTGATCCAGATCACCAGTAAAGGTGTTAAGCAGGATGGGTCACAATACTCTGGAGAACACCACTCATGACCAGTCACCAGCTGGATTTAATGCCATTCACCACCACTTGCTGGGCTCAGATCGCTGACCAGTTCTTTACCCAGCAATGAGTGTACAGCTGCCAGCTTCCCCAGGAATATACTGTGGGAGACAGTGTCAAAGGCTTTGCTAAAGTCTAGGTCAATGTGACATTGCACTTCTTCCTCCCATCCCCAGCCTGGTTGTTACGCCCAAGGACTAGTGCATGCCTGTCCAACCTTCTCACTTCCCTGGAGCAAGCAGGAATTACCATTGCTTATAAAATATATGACAAGTGTAATGTATATATGTAACAAAACTTGTCTTATGTATTGTTATTATAATGTAAAAAAAAAACAAAAAAACAACAAAGACATAACACTTGTGGGATGCTTGAACTTGCTTGTGTGGAAAAAAAAAAAAAGAAAAAAAGCATCAAGCTGATTCAGTGACTGTGGTTGTGATTCCTAGTGAGTTCTCCTGATGTTCATTGGATAGTTTTGACCTAATATTACTTTTCCTGCAATTCACCTTTGACAATAATTTTTCACAGATGTGTAGTGCCAAAAAGTGGTGACATGAATAAGGTGTGACTGTGAAGCAAGGGATATTTTTCTCTGGAAAGGAAGGGCTTGTGAATCTGGTAAGTAGACATGATTAATTTTTTCTTTGAGTTGAATGCCTGAGTGCAACTCTATTCAGTCCATGTGAGTACTTGCAAGTAATATATTTATGTCAGTTGAAAAATGGACTCACAAAAAAAAAAAAAAAAAAAAAAAAAAAAA
>NW_024884364.1:40335708-40350830 GCF_019232065.1 Centrocercus urophasianus | reverse complement strand
AAAAAAAAAAAAAAAAAAAAAAAAAAAAAAAAAAAGATTTTTTGAAATCTTGACACCTATTCTCAAATTTAGTTATTAAAGAGGAAAGCACAGCTGCATATTTTCCACTGTTCACAAGACTGTGAACATGTATCAATTGTGTAATCAATGAATAAACAGATGTTATAATTAAGAAATATACAGGAAACATAGGGTAAATAGGCTATCACACTAATGAAGAAAGGATGAAAAGCTTGCCCTTGTGCTAGGCTTACAGAGAAGACTCAAAGAGGAGCAACCTCCAAAAGAGATCCTTCATTATTGGTAGTCAGCTCTTAAATGGAGTCTAGGTTAGGTGGAGCCAGGCTTGGGAAATTGCCTTCACCTGTGCCCCCAGGGCTGACTCATTGCTCACCTCAGGTGGTCAATCAGAGGTTCAGACCGTGACTCAGCAGTTCCCATACAGTCAGTGTATCAAAATGCATGAAATTACTTGCTATAACTTGACTTTGCCATAATTTAAATTTCATTTCAAATGCTGCTATTGTCTGAAACATAGCATAAATAAGTTAATTTTCACCTTGAAGACACATATTTAAGTCTTTCAGATGAGCATTCAAATCCACCAAATATTATAAGTCTGTGAGCCATTTTTAATCTTCGTGTTCCAGCACAAATTTTCCTTTCGATTCAATGAAAGACTTAATCTTATTTTGCAGTCTTTTTAGCATTTTACCCGACTTAGCCACCTTTCTTCAGAAAAGTAAATTATGACCTGATAGTCAGCATCCATACTTTTAATGAACTCCTAGAATTGGTGATGATTCAGTTCCTTGGATTTTAAGAATTTTGTAGATTTGATGATGATTGGGCCTCTTGGTGGGAGAGCTGCTGTAATGATGATGTTGCAGCAGGGGCACTGGTTGCACTGTGAGTGGTGCTAGGCTGCATAGGGCGTGCAAGCTGCATGTTGGATGTGCCTGGCCTAGTGCAAGCAATGAAGTGCAAAAGACCTTTTCCTTGGGACTAATAACAACGGAGGTTTCATCATCAGTGCTCAGACACTTGATAACAGACACCTGTTTCAATAGACCGAATTCTAAGTTATACAACTGTGAGTCAATCATCACCTTCCATAAAAGGGAAGCAGCCTAAGATTCCCTTAGAGAGTTCTTAGAAGCAGTTGGCTGCACACTGGATTCTTCCCTTGAGCAGGAACACCTCTTGAGGTTACTTAATGCCTGCACAGATACTCATCGGAGCTGTGATGATGCCTTGAAAACTGATTCTAGATAATTGATTTATTGGTTTTGAGTTATACTAGCCTCTCTAAGATTTGAGCTTAGATTCATTATGCACTCCCCACAATCTGTGTACAAAATAATTGTCATGGTTCTATGGTTTTTTTATTTTTGTTTTTTTTGTTTTTGGGTTTCAGTATTCCACATCAAAACATCATGTAGTGTACGGGGTATTAAAGTGTCACTGCCCCAGTCCCAGCTACCTATCCCTGTACATTACAGCAGTCACGGGATCTGGCCCTTCCGGGTGGGGGGGGCGCTCTCTTGCTGCCTTGCAGTGGGTGCTGGAGGTGCTTTCCTAGCCGTTCCAAGCTTTTCAGGTTTGACTCGGTCCTGGGAACTTTCTCTCTCTCATCTTGTCTGATTTATTCATCTCAATTTCAATTGAATTGTATATATTGTGTTATTCTGTATTCCAATATTACAGTAAAATAAGTTTTCCTCCATAGATTGTTGCCACTGCTCTTTTCCTCCCTTCCTTCCTTCCCATTTTTGTGGGACTGGGGTGGGGGGGGAGGGCAGAGGCCTGTCGCCCCTGTCACGGACATAGATTGATCTGGTCAACTCCGTGACAGATTTTTGGCGCCCAACGTGGGGCTCGCTGCTTTTTAGCTTTTAGAACGAATCCCGTTTTCTCTCTGCTCTTAGAGAGCCAGGGAGTGATCAGCAAAACTCACTCACCTTTTAACAGCCCCATATGGCCAGTGTGTAAAGCCAGTGGAGAATGGAGGCTGACGGTGGACTACCGTGGCCTGAATGAAGTCACACCCCCAATTCATGCTGCCGTGGCTGCTATATCAAAAATGATGGAGCAAGTGTCTCAACTGATTAACCATGACAATAATCAAGGATATCTAACCATTTTGAATCTTGTTAAGTCACTGTTACCGTTGTTTTAATTACCATATTATATCTGTCTTTTTCTGCCTTCCTCTTATGAATGAAGTGTGCAGTGCTTCACTCCCCTGTGATTTTAGGTTATGTCAACAATTTTCTTACGATCCACATTATTGAGTTAAAAAGTTAGCCCTTTGTCAATTTGATTATTACGATATTTCCATGTACTTGTAAGTATAACACAAATGATAGAGTAAGAAAGTGAGAGAGAGGGAGGAAGGAGAGAGAGAGAATTTGGTATTTTTACAGTGCGCTATGAAAAAACACCCTCACGCTTTTTACAAAATGAGAATCAGAAACATCAAACCCCACTTCAGTGGAGGGTTGCATCTTCACTGTACTGTAAATAGAGTCTATTCCAGCCAAAAAATTGTTCTCCTGTAAATCCCACTACTTGAAAAAATTTTAAACATTTCATATTCAGAAGCACAGTTTCTGTAAAAGGAAATCAATGGTTTTTTTAGGAACTGTACTTTGAAGCCTGAGGTTGTTTTGCAGGGCATTTGAGGAAAAGAAACTGCTGCACTAGCAACAGCTCACGGGAATCACAACAGGCAGTAATGCTAGGCTGGTTAGAGCCCTGCCTTGTTGCTAGGCAAAAATTGACCATCTCTGTGAAAATTTAAGGAACATTACCTTTAGTTTACATCTTTATGAACTGCAATTTCCTTCAGGTAATTATATTTTAAGAGCAGAAGATGTCTTAAAAGTAGTCCACTGTAAAATTGCTACACTAAATCATTTAAATAACACTTAATGTTATATCCAATAGGGAGAAGATGTTAGATGTAAAAACCACAGATGAAGTAGATACTTCAAATCTTTAGTTAGGCATCATAAGTTCATTTAAAGTGAGCATGGCATACAAGTTTGTAGTTTCAATATGTTATTTCTATAAAACATATATCAGATAAATAACAACTGGAAAGATAATCAATTTTAAAATTACAACCTGAAAGTCTTAAAATATTATTCATTGCATAGAGACAATATACTACTGATATTTTTTGTATTTAACAATTTTTCACAAGATCTTTTTGATCAAAAACTAATCAAAAAAACATTTTTTTTTCCTTTACAATACATTGAGAGATCAGTATGATGTCAGTAGCACTGTTTTTGTTTGAAAAATGCAGAAGGTACACAAGAGAAGACACTGCAAATTTATATTTGACCGCTTCTTGTGCAATTATTTTCAATGAATACAGTTTCTGTCAGAAATATGTACATGTGGCTGTAGGTGGCAGAACAGTATAATTCACTGCATTAACTCATGTTACATACTTTGACATGTATTGCATTCAATTTAGAGAGAATCTGTGCAACACTTAAAAATACAAGAGAAATAGTTTTCCTGGGTTAGTTCCAATAAGCTCAGACAAAGCAAGCAGAGAACTGTTTTTTTGTTGTTGTCTGTTTGTTTCGTTGTTTTTCTAACTAGGGCAGCAGAAGCAGCACATTTTATAGCTCGATCATTCCCTCACTACACATGGTCAATTTCTACGTATTTATCTATGAAAATCAAGCTCACTGAAAGGAGACACAACTTAAAGAACATGGAAAGAACAATTCATAAATATACATTTTATACAGTTATGTATAGATATATGTATATATAAAACAATATATTATATATACCACTACCTAATACTTAAACTTTATGTTAAAATTTATATATAAAGTTATAATGTTAATGAATATGTTTTGCTAAAAAGAAATATAATTCACCTGGAATTTCTACTAAGTAACTAAATAAAGGCAGAACTAATTCTGGTGAGGTGTTTTTCCAAGAGGATGCTAACAAATAATTCTGATGTTTTGTATCCATCAGATATTTTTTGGCACTCTGTGCAATACCAGTTGTGGTAAGCTTTCATTAGAAACAACCTCTTTCCTCACAGAGGATATAGCCCTTAGCACTTAGGTCTCTGTCATAAATAACTAGCATTGACCTTGTAGTTTTGGCTTAAATAACTTTGGATTCACAGCAAGGTATAACTTGATATAAATGAATGTGTAAATCTTACCTAAGAGCTGTCCTGTAGAGAGAGAAGAGAAGCTCAGCCTGTTGACTGGTCTCAGAAAACAGTGATGTCCTCCTGACTTGTCTGTGGTGGTATCTTCCAAAAAATTCCCTCTCTCTCTAACCATTTTCATACTATTTCTTATTTTCCAGGTGAAGCTGGAGTGACTCACATCATATATACCTTTGTTATGATTGACGTAGAATTCTCTCACTTCATCTTTAAAAGACAACCTTGATCATAGAATCATAGAATGGCCTGGGTTGAAAAGAACCTCCAAGATCGTCTAGTTTCAACCCCCCTGCAATGTGCAGAGTGGCCAACCACCAGACCAGGCTGCCCAGAGCCACATCCAGCCTGGCCCTAAATGCCTCCAGGGATGGGGCATGCACAACCTCTTTGGGCAACCTGTTTCAGTGTGTCACCACCCTCTGTGTGAAAAACTTCCTCCTAATGTCTAACCTAAACCTCCCCTGTCTCAGCTTGAAAACATTCCTCCTTGTTCTATCACTATCCTCCCTCATAAACAGCTGTTTCCCCTACTCTGTTCATATGCTCCCTTCAAGTACTGGAAGGCCACAGTGAGGTCTCCCCGGAGCCTTCTCCATGCTAAACAAGCCCAGTTTCCTCAATCTTTCCTCATAGGAGAGGTGCTCCAGTCTTCTGGTCCCCTTAGTGGCCTTCCTCTGGACCCAGACCTGGACACAGTACTCCAGATGGAGCCTCACAAGAGCTGAGTAGAGGGGGACAATCACTTCCCTCTCCCTGCTGGCCATCCCTTTTTAATGCAGCCCAGAACACAGTTGGCATTCCAGGCCTTAATATCAGTGTCCTTCTAAAATCTAATTGCAAAGCAAGTATGCAGCTGTCTTGAAAAACAAATAACAGTGAGAATAAGTGCATGTAGAGTAGGGAACAGAAAATGCTACATTCCTGCCTTATGGAACATGATGTATATTTACTGTCTGAAAAACAAGCATCTTGTAACTTGAGTCACTCATTACTTCTAAGAACCATAGTCTGTATTTTTGTGTTGTTAAGAAGAGATTTATTTGTTTATGTATTTATTTATTTATCCATCCAGATGAAAGGTAGCTTTAACAATGTGGAATATGACTGAACTACACTGAGATCAATAGAGCCAAGAGGGGGTAAGCTTCCAACATTCATCTTAGTGGCTCAATATATTTGTAGTTTAGAAAAATCAACAACTTTGTATTTCCTCACAAATGTAAGTAATGACCCACTGGCACTTCAGCGATTTTCTGAAATTGTATCTGATCTCACTTCAGGCCCTGTAGAAACTAAAAATAAAATTTAAATGATAATGAAAAAATTCCAGAGATTTTCATGTTTCCTTATGGATTTGTGGCTCCATTCTTCGTAGTCTTTTTTCTCTGTGTTGATGAATCCTGACATACATTTATTTATTAAATATGCCTGATTGTCATAATTGATACAATGTCTGTCTGAATTTAGCCAACTCTGCCTGAAGTACTTACATTCATGCTCTACTTCTCCTACTTCCTTAAATGGGAGAAAAATATTCAATTTGAAGTATCAGTAGCTATTACCATTCTGCCCTTGCCACTGTAAGTCATTGTTGTACTCAACGTCTCGTGAAAAATTGTGATTTTGTTCACAGAGTGCTTCTCTATATATAATGATAGTGATGACATGGTTGGACCTGAACTCCTAGGGAATGTCAGATCTTAGAAAAAAAAACAAAACAATGTAACTTCATCCTTCTAGAATACCCAGTGACTTAGCATTAGTGTCAAACAAGCCATTCCAAAAAGTATGATGGTAGGAGTAAATCATTCTCTCATTACTTTGCTTGAGGATTTCCTGTCTCACTTCATGTTCTTAGAATCATAGAATTACAAAATGGCTTGGGTTGGAAAGGTTCTTAAAGATTGCCTAGTTCCAATCTCTGCTGTTGGAGGGTGGGCAGGGCTTCCCCTCATCATCTCAGACTGCCCAGGGTCCCAACCAACCTGGCCTTGGGCACCTCCAGGTATGGGGCACCCACAGCTTCTCCAGGCAGCCTGTGCCAGCACCTCACCACTCTCAGAGTAAAGGATTTCCTCCTAATATCCAAACTAGATCCTATTTCCTCCAAATGGATCAAGTCCAGATCACTCATTTCACTTTCTTCATCAGAGAGGTGCTCCAGTCCTCTGATCATCTTTGTGGCTCTCCTC
This sequence comes from Centrocercus urophasianus, assembly GCF_019232065.1. Lineage (NCBI taxonomy): Eukaryota > Metazoa > Chordata > Aves > Galliformes > Phasianidae > Centrocercus > Centrocercus urophasianus. The sequence continues at coordinate 40,344,425 of NW_024884364.1, read as the reverse complement.
TGGACCTTCTCCAACAGCTCCACATCTTTCTTGTGCTGGAGAATTCATCTTAGATCATTTCTTTGCCTTGCATGTGCCTTAATATATCTTCCAGGAGCATTTACTTCATGATCCTCCAAGGCACAGAGATGAGGATCCTAAGTCTTTAGTTTTCTGCGTCTTCTTTTCTACCCTTCTTAAAAATGAGAATGATGTTTCCTTTTTTCCTGTCACTAGGAACCTAACCTGATGGTCATGGCTTTTCAAATATGATAGAGAGTGTTTTGGCAGCTACATCAGTCATTTCCTTCAAAATCCTGATAAACATATCATCAGGCCCCGTAGCCTTGTACCTATTAGGTGATCTCTTCTCTTAACATGCTCTTCTCTTAAAGTGAGAGGGATTTTGTTTCCCCAGCCCCCACCTAGAGGTTCAGAGACAATGTTTACTACTCATAGTCTTAATATTAAGTTATCTCACAGGTAATATTGAAGAAATGATAATTCTTTCATTTCTAATTTTGTTGACTTTTAAAAGCATTTTAAGCAATAGAAGGCTGTGATTTTGTATGAAAATGTCTGAAAAGCTTTTTGAGAGCTGAACATGATAGCCTTTCTTGTCTTTTTAAAGAGAAAATAAAATGAGTGTGGCTTTCATTTTCCATTCTAATTGCAGCTGTATCTTTTTAAGGGAAAAAACTAGGTATACGTATCTTATATCAGCCTCAGAGACAGGATTCTATTTCAGTTTCCTACTTTCAGTAGCCTGCCCTTACTGGATTATTAATTTTGGTTTGGTTTTTTTTTATTGTCAGACACACAAGTGGGAGTTATTTAATTTAAATATGTAACCAACATCCAACAGGACAGAGGAAGGAGAAAAGGGTCTGTATATTGGGAGGTAATTCTACAGCTTAGTCTTTAGGACTTGTAATAAAGCAGAGAGAATTTTCTGTACTTGCTATGAAGATACATGATTACTCTATGCAAGATGATATTGCTCAAAAAGGAAGGGTGGAGGATAAAATTTTGCTTTTAAATTTATCATGGAACTGCGAAGTGAAAGGGACCCACACCTCAGAAGATCAGTAATTTTTCTGAGTCATCTAGAATTAAGCCCTCCACTTAACAAAATATAGGATGTTGTCTGACATTTCTTTTCTATTTATGACTATATGGTTTTTGTCCTAATTGGATAAATTCTGAACTTTTCTACTGAGCTACACAGAAAAACATCTAATTTACAAACCACTTGAGAGTAATTATGAGACAGTATTGGATTAAAATCATATCCTTTATGTAAGCTTGGTTGTCCTTTTTTCTTAGATACTCTTCACCAAAGTCAACTATGCACCATTTAAATTAGATGAGTGAAATCACTGAACACAATGTCAAGTGTTTCTGTAGGAGCAGGAAATATTTATGAAGGTGAGATGTTATTATGGTATGTCACCTTTTATCCTAAGTACATCATTAACTGTGTATGAAAAAAATTCTTCAGGGAAATAAACTGTTCTCTTCTCTTGTAGGTAGAGCATAAAATAATATGTTCAAATTCTACAGAGGTAAACGTAGATTTGGCATTAGAGAAGTAATATTAGAGATATAAATGAGTTGTACGCAAGAACAGATTTCTGAGGAGGTGGTGGGGTTAATCACTGCAGATTTTTCAGTTTGATATAGTTCTGCAGGAATCTGGTTCCATTCAGTTGATCCTTATGAGCAAGGAGAATAGACCAGAAGACTTTGTGAGATTCTTTCTAGTCCTACTTTTCTATAACGCTATGAAAAGTAGTGAGCAATGATGTGGATAATAATGGTTGGACAGATGACTGATTCAGAACTTCTCATTCAGTACAGATAAGAAAGACATTTTTCTGCAAGGTGACAAGGAAAAAAAAAAACTTAAAAAGAAAGCGAAAGTTTTTTGTTGTTTGTTTGTTTGTTTGTTTGTTTGTTTTTAATCAGTACTTCAGTGTCAGTATTGGTATCATCTACCTATGGGGTAGATGAGGTGTGGTGGCTAAACTTGTATGTGTAATATTTTCTTACTTGTGAAGTTCATAGATCTACTGTTTGTAACTAAACCTAAAGGATGGAAAGTTGACATTCCAAAAAACCTGTAGATGTACAGGAATTTGAAAAGTTTAGATGATTAAGACCACTCAAAATAAATAGTAATCTATGAAAATGAAACTGTGCATTTAGATATGGTTTAGTGCTTGTGGCACTAATAGGAATGGGAGGGTGGTTGGACTAGATGATCTTGCAGGTCGTTTCCAACCTTGTGATTCTGTGATTCTGTGATTTATAAATGATTCCTTACCTACTAACCTGCTGTATTTAGCTCCCAAACAAGATAATTTTTTTGTTATTCTTTCTACGACTAATCATCAGATATTTCAATATCTAATATTTAGGTGTTGGTACAGGATGTAGGTTTCATGCAAAAAGTTTTTCAAGGTGTTCTCATGCTGGCATAATCCTTCTGAAATTGTTGCAACTCTTTGTCATCTGAGTAGGGATATTTTAAAATAATGTTATTTTAGTGTTAGCCTCTTGTTATTCAGCAGTGTTAAAACAGATTTGCTGAGATAGGAAAACCCTAGAGCAATAAGGCTGAGGAAGATCATCCCTGTGACTGGAAAACACTCAACAACAGTGTTGAAGAGGCCTTGCACAGTTTAATTAAGCAGTGATGAAATTGTACTTTTGAAAATTCTACGTGTTTCACGCTGTTGTTGTGCAGACAATTCAGAAACACAAGTCTTTTAAAAGAAAGAAAATTCTTTAACAGAATAGTTGCAGGAGTTGCAGAAGGATTCTTGCAGTGAGATCTTCATTTAAGTCTGGGTGAGACTCCCCGTCTGTTCCATTGTAGTAATTCAGCTGGCTAATAGTCCTACACAACTACTTCAGCACATGCATGATTCATGATTATTGATTACCCTAACAACATGCAAAGCCTGTATTAAGTGCACCTTAATTGTCTCAAAAGGATGGGACCATTTCCTTAGCTTTATTTATTAGATAGATCATACTTACGTACAGAATCACAGAATCACAGAATCACCCGGGTTGGAAGGGACCTCAAGGATCATGTAGTTCCAACCCCCCTGCCTAGCAGGGCCACCAAACACACACATTCAGATCAGGTTGCCCAGGACCCCGTCCAACCTGGCCTTGAACACGTCCAAGGACGGGGCATCCACAACCTCCCTGGGCAGCCCGTTCCAGGGCCTACCCACTCTCCTTGTTAGATCAGTTTTAAAGTAGAAAATATAGAGGAGAATTCTTGGAAGGAATGGCCAGATTTTCTACTCAGGATGCTAGTCAGTGAATTTAAACATACAGATTGACCAATAACAGTAGGATTCCCTAGAGATCACATAAGTTCTCAGCTGCTGGCCTTCTGTTAACAATCAGTTAAATATGTTACTTCTTTGTGGTTTGGAGTTCAGCCAGTTACTCGGTCTCAGATTTGTCCACTGTTTCAAACAAATCCATTGTCATGTCTATGCAAACACTTGTTGGAACATTCCTGGATCACCCAAGGAATGAATGACTTCATGAGCTGGATGTTCATACAGAAAGAAGCCTGTTACTCAGCTATAGTAGTTATACATGTAGATAAAATATTATTTATATTTTTATATCTCACAAGTCATATAGTTCCTGCTACACTGAACATGTTGTTGAATATAGAGCAATAACCTACCGTCAAGGAGTAGATTTAAGGCAAGAAGGCACACCGTTACACTTCCGAACATAATATTTCGTCTCTTAAGACAAGAGACAAAACATGTCTCAGACGCATTGCACTGTATAATCAAAGCTAGCTCTGATTTCATTTACTTTTTAAACTCATTACTGAAAATGTCGCGGAGACTTTATTTTATCATTTAATGATACTTAGTAACACCCTTTTTCAGCAGTTCAGTCAACAAACACCTGCCTTTTATCATTTCAATGCACTCTTTTGTGCAAACTGATAGTTTTGCACTCACCTTCATGGATATTTTTGAAGGGAATAATTGTGTGTACCTTTTTTTAATCAGTACTGCATACACTTGAAGATTCATTTTCTTTCTTTGCACTACAGGGGAAGATGGGACCTCAAAAAAGATGCCTGCCTTTGTGTCTCTGTTTTCTTGTTTTGCTTCTGTGTAGTGCCATGAAAAAATATTACTATGATTGCCCTAGGGAATTGGCACACTATACAGCATTCAAACAGCAGAGTAAAATCAATTCAAGAATACCACAATTCAATTAAATATGCAGATAAAGTAGACTTACATGTTGTACCTGTGTAATTCAGTAGATATTTATGTTTCCACCTCTTCCATTCCTTATATACATCAGTGGTTTATGCAGCTGACTTCCTTTGGAAAGCAGTCAGAAAACTATATTAGTGTTTCTGAATTGAGCAAGAAAAATCTGCACCTACCTGGCTGTGAAATTCCTTCATGTTTCTTTCTCCTGTCCCAATTTTTTTGGACTTTAGGATATATCTTGTTTAAAATAAAGAAAAAGGGAGAATTTTTCAAGTACATTTTTCACTTTTCAGCATTTTTGTTTATCTGTTTAATTGTATGTCCAGCAGAAAATTTAGTTTCTACATGCTCCCACATCCACCAGGATTTAATTTCATCCTGTTAGCCCACAGCAGTGGGCTACGCAGCAGTTTTTGTTCACTAAACATTCATCGAACTACAAGCTGTGCAAACATGAAATTACATCAGTGATCAACTCTGTTATAGGAGACCAATATTTCAATGAAAATTACTTTACAAACTGAGCTACTTTTTTGAAGCCATTCTTACTCTTCTTAATATTTGTAGTGGTGACTGTCTTAGCATAATATTTTCCTGTGTGCATTGGTTATGCATTTTATTTTGAAAATCTTTAAGTAAGCATTTTCATTTCACTCCAGTTAATTGACTGATACATAACAGTTAATTACTAAAAATATTTTCATTTTCAATATATTCAATTTTTTTTGTTTGTTTCTCTCTTTTATCCAGTTCCCCCGCACCTCCCCCCTCTCCCCCCTTCCACCTCCCGCCTCCCCCACAAAGCCTAAGGGATTTCCTATTAAATATTTACATCAAAATGTCTCCTTGGCCATAGAAGTATATTAGGTAATTCATTATGAAAAAGACATATCCATCTCATGTCCCTCCAATTCATGTCTCTTTTTGCAGGTGGAGGATTAAAACTCGAAGTTGAGTTAAAGAACCAGATTTCTCAGAGGCGATACAAATGGACTGCAGAGTTATATTTTCAAGTATGTAGTTCACTTAACAAAGATGAAAGGGCATTTTAGCATTAAAGACTTTAAATTACAAGGAGTTCTATTACTTCTTGGGAGATAGCAGTCAATTTTGAAAATGTGGTAAAATATTCACACTACATTAAATAATGCATACTGGAAAATTTACTACAGTAACATGTAGAGAGAAAATATGTTTCATGAATATGTTTTTTGCAAGTTGGTTTATAGGCTCATTTAGGGAATAACTTTGAAACTTAAATGAGATTTAAGAAATAACATGGGAAGTTCTTCATCTATAAATCTATCTAGTTGCTTCCCTTATCTCAAGGTGAAGAAACTTTGAAATCATATTATTCTAGGACTCTATTTTTTGCCTTCAGTAATTCACTGTTGTAGCAGTTAAAAACAAACAAAAACAAGCAAACAAACAACAGAGTTCCCTGTTTATTTACCACATAAATTTAGTTACAGCATAAACTTAAGAGAAAGTAATGTCTTGGAGGTTCTTGCAAATTGTTGTTGAAGATGTTTTTCATCACTCTTCTGAGGAAGAGGTGTGTTTTGAAAAGAACCTGGCAATAAGGTGGAATTTTAACTAATTTCTCCTATGAAACCACTAATTAAATGATTGAAATAAACTATATCGAAAGCTGTAAGAAACAATCTGTAAAAGCAGCACTATCTTATAGAAAAACATCACGGAGAAGTACAAACACTTGAAACAGGAAAGGTGCATGAAGAAAGAATGTCAGATGAAGTACATTAATTTGATGTGAAACTAATTGCAAGTTTAACTCTGCAGCATGAAATACAGATTTCTGAAGGCAGTGAAAGAAATTATTGAGTTACAGCATAGAAATGTGAGAGTCCGCAAGACATTTAAAATCTCAGAGTCTAATTAGAAGTTCAGTAGAATATCTGATGTTGTGCTTATTTTTACAGTATCACTGTTTTACATTTAAGTAGAAAAGAAATACCTTTTATTTTGGCTCAGATAGGTATACCCAATAGGATTAAACCATGTAGGAAATAAGTACATTTGTCACTAAGGTTTCATTTTTTCCGTGTTTAATCCTAGCCATTTTCTGATTTACTGCCAGGAAAAACAATACTATTGCAAAGTCAAGCATTCACATTTAGGAAATGACAGAATTAGGACGGTCTGGGCAAACTTAGTGTGCTGTCCCTTATGAGCAAACGTTACAGTATTTTTTTCTTTTTTCACATTTATTTTTTTCACATAATCTTTGGTTTTTCCACAGGATGCCTGCCTGACTCAGCACACACTAAGTGATTGCTTATACTTCAAACAATTTTGAAGTATTTCTCTTTTCCTGCATCATTTATTGTGTGGCTGTAGGATTTATTTACCTTGAGCCATGTGAACTTTGCACTGAAAACATTATAATTGATATATTTCTTGATTTTTCAGTAGGTTTCATCGTCAGCATATCTGGTATTACCAAAATATCAGTTTGCCTTCAGCTCACTGCTATAAACTTTCCAGGCTGCACTCAATTCATTTTTCTCTGTATCCTCTCAACGTGTCCAATCACCTTTGCTGTACTCTTCATCTTTTTCCAGCCTCTCTTCTCTTCTGGCTCTCCCTCCTTACCTATGGTACATCCTTGCTACTTCTCCTCCAGACCTTGTTCCCCAAGTAACAGGCTGTTTTATTCATCTTTTCCACAATGAGTAGCTTTCCTGTGTCTACCATTCTCTTCTTCCCCACTGAATAGATATATTGATCAATGAAAGCACAGGTGCTCTCCTATCTCTCTTCACAAATGTTATTTACTATCATGCAGTTGAAAGCTAGATTGGCATTTGGAAGCAAACTCCTTGGCATGAGTCTACTATGAAAAGCAGACAAGTCCACTGCCAAAATTAGCAGACCTCTACATTTTCTTTGAAACATTTATAAAGCAATTACTGGAAGAGAGAAAATCAGGAAAACCTGAGGACAACAAAAGACATACTCTGCAGGATGATGTCAGGTGCTCCCAGACTAGCATTTGTCCAAGCATTCACTCTGCATATCTCATAACTCAACATGAAGCTGTAGCTAGGTGCGTTATGCAGCTCTCCAACTCCTTTCAGACTTTGATTCATTCCAGACATGTCTCTAATCTCTGATGAATTTAAAGCCATTGCCATAAAGCAGGAATGCTAGAATTTGTCAGCTAAGCAGGAATACTTTTTTGAAAAATTCGTCAGCCATTCTGTCTCTTTCTTAGAAAAAATGCATAGGCTTTGATAAATCCATTTAAAATAACTCTGACATAGATAATTACTGAATATAAAACATTCCAGGTGATGTGGTAAATTTTGGCGTATTTATGGAAAAAATGATATTTAATACTGGAGATGTTGCAAAACCTTAAACATAAATGCTATTTCCAAGTTTGTTTTTCATGCAAGTTGTAATATGATTTCATGTAGAGTTGTATTAATTATATAAACACTTTATAACATATTCCCTGTCAACCATGAATTATAAACTGGCAGTGCTCAGTCGAGTTAGAGAGCTCTCACAGTTTCTCATAGCATCAGAATAGTTCTCCTTTATTGTGTACAGCATACATCTTACATACCATTCACTTACAAACAAGAAGTTCCTGTTCCTCTAACAGTTCCTCTAATCGGTTAATTGGCCCTAGCTTCTCCCAAAGAACAGTGATAAAGGATGGAAGGTTTCTTAAGTGTAACAAGATTAACAACGAGTACAATAAGAACATTCTCTTTACCCTTAGACGCAAACAGACGCCCTTTGCTCTCTGTCTTACACTACAGCCTCCCAAGGTTTCACAGTGTATCACTGTGTCCATCAAGGAGTCTGATAAGCTCTTTGGTGACTCGCTCACAGTTACATCTTCCCCCACAGTAAAAGTCTCATGTAGTGGTTTACTATAGTAAGAACTGTGATAGAGACGAAATACAGTTGAGAGCAGGATTAGAAAGAACGTGGGGAAAAAAAAAAAAAATAGGGAAAGGAAAGCAAGTATTTGGAAATAGGAATGAAATGGGGAATAAAACAAACAAACAAACAAAAAAAAAAACCACCTGCATTTGCAACATCTGGTGTTGCAATCCAAAGTCTATTTCATTCTTTCTTTCTCTTTCTAAGACTAAGAATAAAAGATCTGAGACCATGTCAGACTCAAAGCTGATCTTTATTTGTACCCTGTCTGTAACAGCTTTCAACTGTAGATACTTTGAAAACATAAGAACAGAAGAAGAAAGTATACTGCTTCCAGTAGTGTAGTTTCTTCAAAATTCTAACAAATGATGATTTAGCAGCTTTCTTTTTACTCAAAATAGGGAAAGAGAGTAAGCAGTCATTATTGAATGATGAATTACCTTATGGAGTTTGTAAGTAGCAAATTGTAAACTGGATAGGTTTTTCTTTCTTTCTTTTTCTTTCTTTCTTTCTTTCTTTCTTTCTTTCTTTCTTTCTTTCTTT
>NW_024884364.1:40324784-40335698 GCF_019232065.1 Centrocercus urophasianus | reverse complement strand
TTTCTTTCTTTCTTTCTTTCTTTCTTTCTTTCTTTCTTTCTTTCTTTCTTTCTTTCTTTCTTTCTTTCTTTCTTTCTTTCTTTCTTTCTTTCTTTCTTTTTTATCCTCTGACTGATGTTTTCACATTTTCTCTTTCTTTCTCTTCTTATCACCATGATTCTTATAAAAACTTCCATGCATCGCCTCATTCCAGTCTTTTGCTAATTAACTCTGAACAGACCAACTGTCACGGAGATCAGAGGAGAATATTACATTACAAATTAAGCAACTCTTCTAATTGCATAATGTTTTATGGAACATGAACATCATTTCAACCAAATCAGATCTATCAAAATCACTTTGACCAAGCTGGGCAGAAAGGATAAAATGTGAACTTCCAACTTCCAAGATAAATTATATCATTGTAAAATAACACACTCCAAATATGTTTTAATAATCATGTCCTTTCTTATATAGGTGAAATGATACTGCTTTATAGCAGCCTTTAGAATGACAGAGGGATGTGCATAGATATTTCTCAAACTTTTTAAATTTCCCTCCCATGGCTGATTACTTCTTCATAAAATCTTCATAAAACTTAGATTCCTCCCAAAGTCTCTTAATAGAAGTCATACCAGACAGGGACAAATCCTTCTTGGCATCTTTGCTGACCCTAAGTTAAACTGAGCCAGCTGATTCCTGATTCCTAAGTTGTTAAAGCCTTAGGTAAAGATCAACAACCGGTTTAATTATATGGTATTTCCAGAAAGATGAGCATTTCTCTATGTTTTTTTTTATGTTTTTTTTTTTGTTTGTTTTTTGTTTTTGTTAAGATGTTTACTGTGAGTTGAACTAGTGAAATAAAACCTGATGATGACATAATAAGTAATATATTTTAACTGCAAAACTTATATTAAATATTTCACTATGTCTCTACTGTGAACTCCTTTTCCCACGTTATCAGTCTTACAAACTGCAAACTGAAATAACAATTTTCCTTTCCCTCAGCCCTTCACAGTGGGGCTGTGAAGTTTTATTACTATTTTATTATGAAAGAATATCTTCAAGCCAATTTAGGACTTAAATTGCATACATATGCTGAAAGACAACCACAAGCGGATGTTGCTTTCAGTAGGCAATGTTTGTATTTTTCTTGTTGTTCCTTCCCTTTTTAGGATATAAAAAAAAAAAAAAAATGAGTGCAAATTCTAATTTTGAAAGTAGAGTGGATTTTAGTACATAATAACATCTTGGATTACATTAAAGTAACTTGGCCGATGTTGCAATCTGTTTAACAAACCTATTAAATAAATTCTCCTCTAAGCCCAGAGTTTTACTTATAAGGAATTATCAACTGTAGGAGAAGTTTGAAATAAAATATGTAAACATTTCAGTCATTTTTAGCTCCAAAAGTAATGCCTACAATGGCCCCAACTGCTGGAGTAGTTCAAGGAGTGTTTGGACAATGCTCTCAGACATTTGGTCTGATTTGGGGTGATTATGTGTGAACTTGATCTTTGTGTGTCACTTCCAACTTAGAATATTTTGTGATTCTAAGATTCTATGAAAATATTTTGTCTGAACACTCTCTCTTACTGAATATTGAAAAATGGATAATAGTTGAACCTCTATTATTTATTATTGTTATTAATATGCAATTGTTGTTTTATTTAAGACTATAGCAAATCACTAAAATATAGAAATTTTTAAAAAGGAAGCAAAAAAAAACCAAAAAAAAATTACATATTCGGAGTAACACAGCAGTGATATTTTGTGTCTACCTGAGCTACAAAGGACATGGATTCAATATGTTTGTTGTGTTTACTCTTCTATCAACAGTAAAACTCAGGAACCGGTGCTCTTTCAAAGTAGCATGTCATGCATTGATCAATACTTAAGTGCTTTAAAGACTTAAGTTTGTTTTCATGCTTGTAAACAGGGGAACTTTTCTGGACTTATGAAGATAGCGTAATAGCTCTGCCTATGACAGATACATTGGCATTTATCTCAGGTGTCTCAAAATAAAGCTGCAACATTCTCTTGTGCGCATATTGCAACAATTTCTCTGGCCAGTTAGAAGTTAAGCATACTCTACACCCTCTGTATGAGGCATTTATTTTACTCTTCCAGCTGTTACCTTATCCAACACAGACTTAAATACACTGTCTTTCACTCTGACGGTGCTGCCCAGATGCACAAGGACGATTTGCTCTCTTGCTCCATTCTTCTGGATTTAGGATCATGAACTGAGTCTCACTGGAGTGATTCCCAGAAGCAGAAAGACTTCTCCTTATGTCACTGTCTAACATAAGCACTATTTTAACCTACATGCTATTCTTTCCTTCAGCCACTTTAAATACCGTAATTATCTGACTGCATTATATGATTAGTTCATTCTTTTGATCTGATCTTCATTATGATAAGCTACAGAGAACATAAATTTCCACCTAAACAAAATACAGATTTTTATTTCATTGCTCCTTCAAACTTGGCATTTTCTTGAAACTGCAAAGTTTGTGCAGCTCTGTCTACTGAATTCAACTGCTGCTGACAGAATTAGAGTCATTTCTGAATTTGTTCTAAAAATTACCCTGCTGCCTACATATCTCCAGAGGAAAAGCAAAGGAATGCTGCTTAAAGAGGTAAATATAGAGACCTCAGTTCTGATTCTGTGTAAGCTTCTCTCATTCTGAAAGAAGAGGCTGGAATAAGAGATTAGAATTTCAAAAGGAAGACACCTGCAGGCAGAGAAAAGATTATGGAATAATTTCTTCCGATACTGAAAAGCTGTTCAACTTCTCTCTCCCAGAGAAATTTTAAAGGATAAAGGGAAACTATTTTTTTTTATTGTTAGACCAATCAATAAATAGAATAACTGCCCTAAGGATTTGGTGTATTTTCCAGCACTTGGGACTTTTAAGGTTCAGCTAGAGAACCTGTTATAATCTGATAATCTTATCTAGGCTCTGGTTTCGCATTAAAAATTGAACCAGATGATCTCCCTTGATTTCCCTTACAACCTGGGATTTTCTATGTGTCTGTGATAAACTAAGACCTAGATAGCAGTAATGTTTAAAAGAGAAACTGAAAATTGTGGAGAAAATGCTGCAGGCTTCTTCTGGATTACACCAAAAGAAAAGAAAGATCTTCCAAGGACTGCACCTGGCACAAGAGCAGCCTCTCCAGTCATGAACAGGGAACCCCACAGGATCTTATCAGGTCTTAGTTTGGAGTACGGATGCTGCTCTCTGATCTCCAAGGACCAAGACTGAAAGCTCATGGTAGATAGGCAAAGAAGAGCTAGGAGGACAGGAAGCATAGATGTGATTTCAGGGTGGGCAGCTGTTAAACGAGTTCACAGTTTTGGGCATGATGCATGCAGAAAGTGGAATGTGGTCGCCATAGCAGCCTTTGCAAAGAAAAGCAGTGGGTTAAGTGAAGTGCATATGAAGGATAATGGCCAGAATGAGCATGCTATGTTCTACATAAGGGGCAATACATCAAGTGATAAGCACGACTGCCTGCTTTGCTCTTAAAAAAAAAACAAACAACAACAACAACAAAAAAATTTTGTACATCTAAATTTGACAATATTTTTATGATAAATTCTAAATATAAATGTTATTTTCCAGCACCATATGAAATACACTGGGCCACAGACTATGTCTTGCACATCTAATTCTATTTGCGTAACAAAGTCTTCTGTTTTACAATTCATAACAGTCCAGAGAGACAATAATATGAAAAATATTATTGTAGACAAATTATAGATTCCTATACTATAATATTTACACCATGGTTTTATGGTATATATACCAGGACAAACAATTAAGTGAATAAACAAATCGTTGGAAGCCATAACCTCACTTAAGAATAGAGGCAGACAAGTAACCTCAGATGGCTGTTTAATAGTCCTTATACAAAATAGGTGCGTGTGTGAAGTTACTCTAAAAAACCAAGGATCTGTTAAAACAAAACAAAACTCCTCATAAACCAAAAGCATCACTATTCAAATGCTGTTAACTTGTTGTATATTCATTTTGGAAGTGCAAAGGAAAATGTTTTGTAAACCTTATGTTAGATCTAGAACACATAGTAATGTAAGGTGACGTTGTTTTCACTCACTGAATACATTGCAGAGGATTTGAACAAATTTGTCTTTTCTTCTGCAAATAGTATTGCATTATGCAGCCATTAGGAGCAGTGGTATTGGTGAATCGGACTTTTGTTGCTATAGTTGATGTATTACATATCCTGCTTGCTTGCAGTTATCAGGGTTTTTGATACATACTTACAGAAGTAAATTCAAATGACCAAACTAAATGAATGAACCCCCAAACAAGATATAGTGCCACAGTTACTACGTAATAAATTTAACCAGTATTAACCATGTTATAATTGTTAATTATAATAACTACGTCATTTGTTTTAACTATTTGACCTTGATACTGACATTTAAAAGAACTTAAAAACTTTTCAAAGATAATTTATTTCTCATCAGTTTAACCGTTCTTGATAATTATTGTTCTCAAACAATAAAACATAGAAAACAATCCTGAAAACCTCTCACTCTTTTAGTTATATAATTACTCTTTGTCAGACATTAAAGTACAAATTTTGCTTATAAATTGCCTATGAAAAGGAATTTAGTTCAGGTGTTGGAATTCTCACCTGCTTTTCCTGGGTTTACAAAAACACATTAATATAATTGGATTCACTGTGGATTTTAACATTTATTTACAAAAATGTATGTGTTTTAATTCAGAAGGACATAAATGATAAAAAAGAAGAGTGAGAAAATGCTAACATCAAATACTTCACTGAGTAAATATTTCTTCAGTGTGGCCCAATAATAATACATGGAGAAAAAAATAATATGACATACTAACCTATAAATCAATCAGTGGTATAGTATGAAAAACATTTACACGACCTACTGTTTTTAGAAACCTGATTGAAATCAACCATTAGGTATGCTGTGAGAATTATCAAAATATTTTTTATTCTTCGATAACAGAATTCATCTGTATGCAGGTTATGAGGAGCTGACTGGTTTCGATTATTCTTTTGAATGTCTAAGAAAGAAAAATCATGGACATAAAAAGCTCCTGATATTTTTGCATATTCATAATACCTCAGTGAATCACCAGGGATGGCAATACTGCTATCTGAATGCTAATGTAGAGTGAACAGATAAGTTGAAGGGCAAACTAACATAGAAATAAAACAGATATTTCCACAAAAAATCATCATTTATTCTCTTTGTGAACATTTATTGTATTCTTCCTTTTCTGTAGTTGCCAATTCTTGTATCCTGTTTCATTTGAAAGACAATCACCTGATGGCTTAACTTATGAAGGTGTGTACCATAATGTATCTCTACTTATTAAAGAGTACTTAAATCAATAATTATCAGTGAAATAGATGTGATTTTCCAGAGAAAACCATAGACTTACAAATTTCTGAGGCATACTTGGAAGATTTCACTGGAAAGGTACTGAGTATTTCAGCAGAGTATGCATACTGAGTTGACATATTAATATATATCTATACACTCAACACTTCTCATTTCTTCAGAAAGTAGCTGTCTCAATCCCTTTGTAAACACAAGGACTCCAGGCAACGTCTGTCTTAAACACAAGATAGGTAGGTTGATCTGAAATTGATGCCTATTTTTTATTTCATGGAAACTACAACAGATACCAGGCATGAGCCTTCATGCTGTACTCACAAATGTCTACACCAGCAGAGGTGACCCAGTGTCACTGTTGCAACTGCTGAAATTCATTTCCCATTATCTCACTGTGCTCACATTTACTGTTTGGTCTCCATAAACATTCAGCAAACATCAATGAATGTCAATGAGTGCAATTTTTTCCACATGGAAGAATTCTTTTCCATCCCTTTGCTTTACATGCACTTCCATGACACATGTCTTTTTGTCTGACTGCTCTTCTGCTGCTGCCTTCTATCACACAGCAACAAAAGGTAATGGAATGTCAGTGGGAAAGTTCATTCTTTACTTCTCTACTACCAACATCTGCCTCTGATATCATAATACCAACATAATAAAATAGGAGGCATTACTTTCAGAGCAGACCTCATATATTGGATGTATGTCAAGTTAGAAAGCTGTTAACTGAAGAAAAGTTTTGTTGAGGACTAATGTTTCAGTGTCATGTAATTTGATGAAGAACTTCAGTGAGGTCCCATTTGCTGACTATGGAGGACAAAATACAATGAAAACTTCCATGGGACAAAGAGTTGAGCCATTACAACTTTCCTTTCCCCAGTAGCGTTATAAAAATTACTAACCAACATTTACAATTGCACAGAATTGTGAAACACTTTACTCGGGTGATTTACTCAGGAGATTAACATGATTCAGGTAGTTTTCAAGGTGCTGACAGTCTCTGTCTATCAACTCAGTTTTTAGATGGAACTAGATTAATTTGTTCTGGTATATTGTGTCTTGAGGCTCAGTCATTTCAAGCTGTTCCTGCTGCCTGTTACTCAGAAATGGACTGATCTGTATCATCAATAACTCTTCTTTCTGAGATTTAGAGGAAGTTTTGTTCATGCCTTCCAAATATTTGCCCGCCAGGAGTGAAATGATCTGACCAGTTTGTATGAGTAAGCTACTGTCTGTAAGAAAATATGACGTCCCACTGGGTTGGACCAGAGGGCAATGACGCCCTGGATTCTGCCTCTGGCCATGGCAGATGGAGATGGGCTGCAAGAACACATGTTGATGGCTGTACCTGGAGCCAGCTTCCCATCCCTTACTAGCTTACTTTTTAATGCAGCTACTCCATCTATACATCTTTTCAGTTACCATTTTCTCTATTCTTTCTTCTTCCGTTTAGTTGCTATTTCACTGCAAATAGTAGTACTTTCACAGTAACATTTCTGACAAACTATGATACTTCCTGTGAGTCTTTAATTATACTTTGAGCTTTATTTAGCTTTTAGTATTTACAAGTTTCCAAGAAAGTTACAGTTTCTACAGCTCAAAGAATTTTTGTTTCAGCTTCCTGGTGGACAAAAACGTCAGTGTGGAAGAAATCAGGCTTTGTCTGTGACTATGCAAAATGTAAAATGTAACTGAGCCAGCTGTGGAAAGGAACTGACTATCCTGCATTTTCAGTACTCTAGTAAGGTACAATTCATTCTGTGTAGGATTCACTGCAGCTAACTTTGGACTTTTTTAGTTTAGTCGTCTACATCTGAATTAGTCACTTTGGATTCCCTTTATAGTTACCAGACAGAAAAGGCCTTTTTAGAGGATGATTCATCTGACCTATCTAGATATCTGCTTAAGAATGAGATGAATCATGTTTGATAGTTCTTTCCTTTCCCTTGACTACAAAGGGAACTGAGATGTTGGCTTCTGCAAGTTGATATCTACATTTCGTTGCACTTACTCCTCTCTAATTATTTTGACACCCCTTTTCAGTAAAAAAAAAAAAAAAAAAAAAAAAAAAAAAAAAGGATATTATATCAGGGGATGACTCACATGTCACAGCCAATTTTTAAACTGAATTCCCATTAAACAACAGACCACTTCTAGAAGTTTCTGTGTGAGATGTGAAATGTCCAGTGAGAATAGACTTGATAGGCAGCGTTAAATGCACAACTTTTGGTATTCAACATCCAAATATAGTATATCCAAGTATAGTATATTCTTCTAATCAGTGTTATTAGTTTCCTTTTGCTCCAAGAGAACCCAATTTTTCCATTCTGTCAACAACATATTTTTCAATATTGATTTTCTTTTGTATGCACTCACCGGTCTGAGCATCTTCTACAGGGAAACTAATCTTCAGAAGCAGATATGAGATATTTATTGTCTTTTCCTCAGATTTTGTACTTTCTTGGCAGAGATCAAAACATATTTGAAAACAATTCTGGCAGAACTTTTATTTTTCTTCTGAACAGTTCACTCATTCATATGTTGCATCACATACATGCTTACTGTATGTAAATTCACTACAGTGAAATTCAATATTTTTACATATATGAATTCATAGAAATGAATGTATAAACACGCCTATTGCTTCCTACCCCTCCCTTCAGGTCAAATATCTTTGTGTATAGAATTACTCTGGTCTGCATAACTTTGTTCAACTTCAAACTAAGTAGAAACAGAGCTAAAATATTTTTCTTTCTTCAAACTAAGAATCAGTTAGTATGATCATGATATTTTCCATTAGTTTTATGAAGAATCTTTAGAGCTAGTGGCTATACTGCAGATCTTTATTTCTAGTGTACAAATAGCAATTCAATTTAGCATAATTCTAACTTCCATCTAATTAGTGTTAATGTATGTAGTACATTATACCACTTTTTCAGGGCAGGCTGTCACCTTTCTGCTGCATCATCTTTTAAAGCATTTAGACTATTCACTGTGTTGAGAGAGTCTGAGCACTACCCACCCATAGCATATCCCAATATGTTGCGCATTTGCTTGTCAAATTCCATTCTTTGTTAAAGCATGTGTCACAAGTTCTTGACACTTTGGGGGATTTGTTATAAGTATGATCTCAGCTGCAATAGACCTGCTGCAAAACTTACCTTCTAGTGCTTTCATTTTCCCTAATAAATATTTTCTGAAAAACTGTTCTTTGCATTTAAATGTTGGGTGCAGAATTTCACATTTCTGTAGTATTTCTGGCAGTATTAAAGTTATTCTCTTCTACCTGAATTAACTGAAAATTGTTAAAAAAGCAAATGAACATATAGCTCTTCAAAGAGAACTACTCTCAGATACAATGCTTCCTTCTGATTACCTTCTCTTTTACTTTTTTACTTTCATGCGTTGCTTGTTCATTGCAGAATGAACAACTGTTTAAGTCCCCTGTGCTTGTCTTCACATTTGCAGAATTATAGTTTATGACAATTCTATTTTTCTTTTCAGAATATCTTAGCAGATGTCTTTGTTTTGTTGTTGTTAAGAAATTCAACTGTACTTATAGTTGTAAATTTCATAATTAAGGCTCTCACCCTTAGGATTACCTTTGATTCTGCATTTTCACCCATAGACACCCTATTAGTCTGTTGTTCATTTATCTTTTTGTTACCTTTAACAATCTCGTATACTCCTTGCTTTCTCTGCTAGTTCATGTTTTTTTCTGTATCTCTCTTCTTAAGGGACAAAGGTTGTAGAAACTGCACCTGAATATCTGCTGAGTATTCCTTTCTCTTCATTAAATCTTTTCAATATTACCTATGAATTGCATAACAATTAATTGTGTATTGTTACAACTGTTATTGTCTTTCTCTTTCTCTCTCTCCTCCTCTCTCTCTCATTTTTGCTAGCCAGATTGGAAGTGAGTATGAAAAACTAGCTGCTAAATACAGCCAGATTTATTGCCTATTGAACAGTGTTTTCCTTACCATCGTGGGAGCGGGCCAGTAATTACATAGAATTAATAAATACTTGGTTCACATTTCCTGGGGAATCAGAGTACAAATGATGTGTAAAGAAAGATTCAAACCATCCCCTTAGAATTGTTATTTTGGGAGATTTCATACTCATACACAAGAATATGAGAGTTCTGAACTGTGAAATATTCCTCAAGAAGTGGTATGGTGTTTCACTGAACTACTGTTACCAGACCTACCAAAATCACTTCCAACATTTCTCCTTAATCTTTTATCGTAATTTAATGAAATGTGACACTCATCGCCTTATGTCTTCTACATACATTCTAGAAGGTTTACACTTAGGCCAATATTTAAACTTTCCCATTCTAGTGTGGATGAATTTAAGGCAATGTGAATGAACACAATGTGGTCAGGCAGAAATTACAGTTTTAGTGAAAGATTTTGTAATGCATAATAAGTTTAAACTTAGAATAGAATGAAGCAAGTTGCTTCTTATATCTAAATGTGTTTTCTTTCAATTCATCTACTAGACTTTGAAGGACTGAACACTGTTTTACTCAGCTTTCCCAACTTTGCCAGTCACCCAGGGAACAAAAATATATTGTAAAAAAGAAAATAGAATGGATTATGATTGGGAAAATCTATCCCCAGCAGTTTGAAGAGATGCATAATCTGAATAGCATCTCTGTTCACTTCATAGAGTTATTTAATCATTTAGATGGTTGGAATTTTTAGCTCCTGTTGCAGGATGCTTTCATTTGAATTAGATATCCTCCAGGTTAATAAATTCTGATTGCTCCATATTGCTAGCCATCTGCTCCTATTCCTTTGAATCTCGTTTCAAGATGGATGTTAAAAAATAATAAATTGACCTCCAGTCCCTGCCTCACTCCAGCCTGATACAGAACAATATAGTTTGTAGTCAAAAGAGTAAATGAAGAAGTATTTGATTTACGTGGACATGAACTGGCTTTTCACAACTTCTGTTGGAACATTATGAGTAACATTGTAGTTATAATCAAAGTTTTCCAGCAGTCATTACAATAGGCTGTTTTCAGTTGTTTATGTATATGCCAAGTTTTAAGAAATGAAAAAAGACATGGAATCACACAAAGTTACATGTGGTCAAGAAGGCCAAAGGTTTGCATTAAAGAGAACATGGCCAGAAAATTGGAGGAGATGGTCCCCCACCCTTACTCTGCCCCGGTGAGTGCTGTGTCCAATTTCAAGCTCATCAGTTCAAAAAGGTCACAGATCTTTTAGATAGCTTAAAAAGCATCATCCATTAGTCAATATTTTAATATACGTAATAATGACTTCCACGAGATTATACCAATCTGAATTTTAGGAATGACTTAGGTGGGCAACATGATTAATTAGTGTCTTTTTTCTTCTTCTAGAAGAGGTGACAAATTATCAACATTAATATATGATTGGTTATACTTTCTGGTTTTAATCATTTGTTCTTTTTTTACTGTTGTGATTTAAGTGGAAGAGAGAGAGAGAAAAAGGAAGGAAGGAAGGAAGGAAGGAAGGAAGGAAGGAAGG